>NW_027397074.1:37608717-37967758 GCF_003265705.2 Callorhinus ursinus
TCTCTCTCTCTCTCTCTCTCTCTCTCTCTCTCTCTCTCTCTCTCTCTCAGGTGAGGAAACATCCAGTCTCAATTGTCCCTGGCAGCAATCTTGCCCTATCTACAAGAGAACAGCTGAGTATTAAAGCCTGAGAACAACAGATGGGAGAGACAGAAAGAAGTAGGTTCTTGGTGGCAATATTGAGTAGCTGATTGTAATGTGCCTGTAATTTACTCTACCTTCAATTTCCTATCTTAGGAGACAAATTTCCTTATTATTTCCCTGTTACTTGCAGTCAAAAGCATCCTGACAAATGCAAACCCTAACACCCCCACTTCTAAGTTCCTTGAAAGCTCCTTTTAAGCCCTTAGCAGC
This sequence comes from Callorhinus ursinus, assembly GCF_003265705.2. Classification (NCBI taxonomy): domain Eukaryota; kingdom Metazoa; phylum Chordata; class Mammalia; order Carnivora; family Otariidae; genus Callorhinus; species Callorhinus ursinus. The sequence continues at coordinate 37,609,072 of NW_027397074.1, forward strand.
TTCAGCACTGATCTCCAAATAGTTCTGCATCTAGATTTTTAGCTGTGAGCCTCTTTGAATCCAGAAGCCTCTTAGACACTGAAGTCTTGAGCCAGTCAAGCTCTGAGACTCTTAAGGTGTTCTGGCTATAATGATATCATGGAAAAGAGCGGGGTGGGAAGTTGGCATGACAGGGATAAAATTGGGAGCAGAAATTTGTTAAAGATAAGAACCTGCATCTGTATAGTAGGAATACTAGAAGTGTTATTTTTTTCCCTGCTACATCATTGGTGTGGTTGGGAAAAAAAAAGGTTTTTTCCACTAAAATCAAATACGGACATCATCATTCATTAGCTGTGTGACCACTATGTGACCATTACTTATTTAGCCACAATAAATCTCTGTTTCCTATCTTTAAAATTAGGAGTAATAATCTTATTATCTCTAATCTTGTAAGGATTACAGGTCATATAGAGAGTTTATAACATGTGCCAAGTCCCCAAATGTAGTCATTATGATCTTAGTCCTACATCACAGTTGTCCAATACTCTCATGTATTCAACAAATAATTACTGAGCATCTACTATGTTGCCAGGTATGGTTATAGGCACCAGTGCTTAATAACACCTATATTGCACATCCGTATCTTTTATAAGAGAAATACTCATGTATGTGTTGTAAGCAAGTATATACATACCTCTTTTCAAAATCTTTCTTTCAAGATGAACACTCCTCCTTTTCCAGCCTTATGATAACTTACTCAAATGTAGTTTATCTCTAAGAGTACAGAAGCCAGGACTTCTTTTTAGAAAAATTACACTGTTTTCTCCTTCCAGTCTAAACTTCATGGTCTACTTTGTTAGGGAAATGATATCCTGAGGTTTAGAATATCAAGAGCTCCATGTGGGAAGAAAGGGAAAGTCTATTCCCTTCTTGTTTAAGAAAATATGAGTCACAATAATCCTTCTGATTCATTATATTGGAGTTTAACTCATATCCTAGATGCGAGTAACCAATTTCCCTACATCCTGGAAGGAGCCCATACCTTCTGTCCTTCAGAATGTTTCTGTCTCTGGATACTTCTCAGCATTCCTAAAAAGCAGGTGTAAGGAAGTTGATGCATCCCTTTACATGTGGTGAGACAAGAATGACCATCAAAGGGAAGAAGAACCTCTGAGGCAAGAATTCCCATGCCCACATGGAGATGCATCCTTCAACTTCACAGAAAAGAGCATGATCAATGGAGGAAAGAGTGGTTTATCCTTGCTTGAGCCGGAGCTTTAAAACGGGAGCAGTACCCCTGGGGCCATTCTGGTGGTGGAAACAACAATCATTAAAGACATTTCCCAAGGCAACAGGAGTCTCTGAGTTTTAGGACCACAGAGTTTATTTGCCCCTCCCTGCGTGGCCATTTTTTCCCCTCCATTGCCAACCCTGGAATTCTTGCTGTTATTTTGTTAAGGGACTGTGTATAGATGACCTCACAGAACTGTTCTCATTTCACTGCAACAGGACAACTCTCCTTTGGAGACCCATGGAAATTGGAATCATCAGGACAAGTGGTAACATGAGGAACTTCCACCACTTCTGCTGTGTCTCCAATAAGGGCACATAATATGTTAATCTTGCCAATGCCTGATCTATGTGCTTAATAACTGACCAAGTATATCTAAACCAATTACCAGCATGGTGAAAAACAATCCACTTTGACTTTCTGGGAACTGTTACTATTGCTCCTCTGCCTGACTAAACATTCTTTGAGTCTTTTCCTAACAATAGATCAAATGGTTATTTTAAAAAAATTATCAAGGTAAAAAAAATTTAAAAACACAAACTCAACAAAGCTCCTATTTTCCTAGATGCATGGAGATTAGAAAGGAGTATAATTAGAATTACATCATTAGAAAGTATAATCATGGTTCCCGACCCCATCAGAATCAAGACATAAGCCAGAAGAGAAAAAAAGGACATAAGCCAGATAAGGAAAGTTAAATAGAAATGTGAGAGATGTGAAGATGCAGGAGAGGATGGCTTTTTACATGACTGTGGGGGAATGCATGTCTTGAGACTCCAGCTGGCTGGACTGATCAAGGAGGGAGTTTTGAAAAGACCTATAAAGAATGGGTAGGGTACAAAGAATGACAAATGAGAGAAAGGTGTGTGTTCTAGGCAGGAAAGAATAGTGTTGATGAAAGTTCCATGTTGAATTCTCAGGTTTACTGAACCAAAGGAAGGCTGAACTGGTAGGCTGGAGCCAGTTAGTTGAGCTTTGAGTGTGAAATTCACATGTTTTAATTTGTGTCTCACAAGTACTAGGGAGACATTGAAGACTATGCAGGTGAATGTTATGAAGAATGTGGAATTTTATGACGATGAGTCTGGTAGGTGTAGAGGGGAGCGTTTCGAAGGGGGAAGCAGGAAGCAATTGCAGAGGCCGTAGGGATAGTAATAGTAGGGAGAATGAGAAAGGGGGTTGCAGGATGTTGACAATCAAGTATTTTCCCTGTGGAGACTCATTAAAGCTTCCTATTTCTCTACTATATTTTATAGGAAAAAAATACTATATTGTCTTCAGCAAATTCAAGATGTAGACCATAATAAGGTTCTGATATTTTCACATCTTTTGAAGAGTAATATTAAAAGCTTATGAGATATATTCAGTATAAACCAGCATCCATTCTCTTCATTGCATGTAATAAGAATAAGTAAAATATGCATCCTGTGTATGATTTGTGTATAGGTATATCAATAATGTATAAAGAAAACAGATCTAAAATTTAATCAGTTTCTGATGAATCAGTAAAATAACATACTTGGAGTAGAATCTTTAGCATCACAAATTTCAATGTACAGATATCTACCTTTAAATTAAATTTTCCTCATCAAATCAGATCATAAGATGTCATACTCTCATTCTCTCCTTGTGACTGAGAGAGTAACACAGAGAGAGAAATGATTTCCCACCTCTCATCCTTGCTTCTCCCTTCTTCCACTCCTTCATTATGGCAAAAGCTGCATTGTGAGTTACATGGCTGAATGAGAATTTTCTCATTGTGTATTTATTCTCATACATATAAATTAGAATGAGGTGAAAGGCATTTCAAAAGACAACAACACTAGCTGCCAACTTTGTCCAACCCACTGGCTCCATGCTCTGCTCCATGCCCTGATTGGGATCACAACCCCAAAGAAACATGGGAAGAATCATCAAACTTGATGGGTGGGGAGAGAGAACAAGGAGGGACTGGCCTTCTTCCCTCCCTCCTACCTCTCGACATCATGCCCATGGGGCTGGGCTTTCTTTAGCTCAGCTTTTTTTTTCTTTCAGGGAAAATTCATTTCAAACTTTAAAAAAATTTGTTTTAGCTATGGTTCCATGTTGAAGTCTTAGGGCTCAAAAGCAGTTTATATTTGGAAATTATTAAACTGTTAGCTTCTTTAAGACAGATATCATGTTTTGTTCATTTAAAAATCCTTTGTCTTTGCTCTATCCCCACAATTCCTACCTTAGACCCTGGCAAATAGCAGGTACTCAATTAATTTATTGACTTGAGTTTTTGAATCATACTTTCTTAAAGATATAGCTTGAAAATATAGAAACCAAAAGGATTAATCAGGAGTCGAGATAATTTTAATAAATTTTATTCTTTAGTTGCTAGGAAGATCCATTGGAAGAAAGCACTGGGCCATGTGTTTTAAACAGGAGCTGATGTTGATATATCCTTATATCCATTACAACACGGATTTGTGGACCTGACAAAATGCAATAGTGGGTGAGTCCTTTATTGAATGGCCCTCAGATGGTTAATTTTGTTTGCTGATGGCAGATACTGAAGCTACAGAAAAGCTGCTCTTGTTCAAAGAGCCTTTTCAATTTTTAATTTGACATGAAGAGTAACATGGTCTACGATACATGCAGACCAGTGGTTATCTCTCCTCAACATCTTGTTTGGTTGGTTTCAACCCGTCTTGGCTGAAAGCAGCTCTATTGTAGGGATTTTCTGTGGCTCCAGCTTACATGTGTGGTTCAATGACAAGATTCTTGATAAATTGGAACACAGAATGAGGAAATGGGCTTGTAAATGGTCAACTGATCATTCACTTCTCTGGGTTTAGTTTCTTCCTGACAGACTTATTAAAGAGAAGAGTTACACAAAAAAGACCTGGGATTGGTCTCCTAGGTCCTGGTCAAATGAGAAGCACAGACTTTTAGAGCCAGAAGGCATCTTAGAGGTCATCTCCTTCATCCAGCTTTGCCATTTTAATGTAAGGGAACTGATGCTCAGAGGATTACGTGACTCACCCAAGGTCTTGCAGCTCATGCTGGAGTCAGGGCTCTTACCTTGCTCACTTTTTTGCTGGTTGATGTTAGGGAAATCTAGAAGAAAAAAAAAAACCATGATACCCCAGTTTTTCATGGACTTTTTCTAAGAGTACCATTCTGTGGGGGATTATTATGAGGTTTCTAGATTTTCTTAACTGGGCTACCACCTTAAGTAATGGAGTCTGGAAAGAACACTGGCTGGGAATCTGACCTACGCTTGAGTTCAGTATGTAATCATCACTCGTCTATCAAGCACCTATCACATGCTAGATACTGAGCGTATATTATTTTTATCTACAGTAAATCTAGAAGGAGTATCATTGGCCCTATTTTGTAGATGGAGAAGCTGAGACTTAAGTAGGTTAAATATCTCTCCCTGTGGCATGAAGATATTCAAATCCAGTGTCTGGTTGATTCCCAAATCCCTATTCTTCTCATATACTGCACTGAATTTCTTATCCAGTGTCTTCAGGCAAGTTACTTAACATCTCGAAACCTGTTTCCACAACTGTCAAATGGATACACTAAAATTCTTCTTAGCATTGATGTAGGATGAAATGAGAAAGAATATATCTAAAGTACCTGACTTGGGACTTGACATAGAAGACATTCAACAAAAGTCCATTCCATTCTGCACCTATATCCATATTCCCTTTGAATTTTTCTGTAGGTTTTATATCCTGAACTATATTGACTCATTTTGAAAAGAGAAAATAGGAATACTCCCAAGGTGTCAGACAAGGTCAGAAGTAGATTAAACATTTCATATGATATTGCCAAATTAACCTAATGGCAAAATTTAAATTGCAGAGAATGGGCTCCAAGCCTGTTCCCTTTGAGTGAAATAATTGAATCAACCACAGTGAGAGAGAGCACCAACTTGAATATAGCATCCTAGGCTTAAAATGCAGGTAAGGTTTCCAGGAAAAAAAAAAAATGTGTTCATTATTCAGGCAAAATGTTAGACAGTGGATCTTTTCTGTGTCCCATTTATTGATCCTACCTTGTATGTTCCATAAAATGTGAAAAGATGCAGGCATATTCATTTAATAATTCCAAGTAGGCATCAGAAATTATTCGACCATTTCTTGAAGCAGTATACATTCTTTTTACTACACTTCTAAAATCATAGTCTAAGTATAAATGTGATTCAATTTATAAAAATTCAATTTGCATGAAATGCTTCAGAAATACATCTATTGTATTTAGCCAGGAACATTTTTTACAGCAATCAAAGAGGTTTATATTAAGAGGATGACAATGAAATGAAAATACCAATAAAAAGAATATCATGCTTCCCTGCTCAGCAGGGAGTCTGCTTCTCCCCTCTGACCCTCTTCCCTCTTGTGCTCTCTCTCTCTCTCATTCTCTCTCTCTCAAATAAAGAAAATCTTTAAAAAAAAAAAAAAAGAATATCATGCTTGATTCAGCCCTGCAAAAGAGTGGAGGACTGATAAGGAAAAACACAATAGTATAAAACAAGATCAGTAAGTTTTCAGATTTAGTAATTGACCTTAGGAAAAATCATTACAAAAACTCCTGAATTAGAAGGTGTGTGATTTATGCCTCAGGTATGAACAGACTGCTTCATTTAAACATTCCATCACACAAGACTTGAGAGAAAGATGACTACTGAGCAAAATGTTGCTCTTGTCTAGAATATAAGTTGTAAGAGGGTGGGGCCCATTCATACTTAGCATTTTGTTACTTTTTCTATTGTATAGCACAGTGCTTTGCCCATAAAGAATACTCAATAATTATTGAATAAGTGAAAATAAGGAATAAGGTCTAACCTGTGGTAGAACAAAAGTTTACCAAAGGGCTACTGAATGAAAATTTGGCCCAAAATACCTCTGGAGCGAGGTTAAGAATTCCAGAGGGTACTAGTATAAGTATAGTGTCATTGTGCTGGGTTTTCTGTAAGTAAAACAAGATGAAGAAATCTACCAGAATACATTCATGCTACAACATGACCTACCTAATAAATAGCATTATTTTCCATTGGGTATTATTCCAGAGTCTGCCTAGCATTCTTCCCCGTGGCAAGAGATAAATTAGAGTTATATAACGTGTTACTAAATACATTTCCTATATGATATTCCAAGATGCAGTCTACAGGGTACCAGGATGGACTGAATCATGGGCAAGTCACTTGATTAGTTAGAAGAAATAGAAGGTACTCTAGAAAACTAAGCGATGTTCCAATTTTTGCTTAATTTTCTGACTTCATGGACTTTTAAAACCCTCTATTGGGACACCTGGGTGGCTCAGCCATTAAGCGTCTGCCTTTGGCTCAGGTCATGATCCCAGGGTCCCGGGATCGAGTCCCCAATCAGGCTCCCTGCTCCGCGGGAAGCCTGCTTCTCCCTCTCCAACTCCCCCTGCTTGTGTTCCCTCTCTCACTGTCTCTGTCAAATAATTAAATAAAATCTTAATATATATATATATATAATTAAAACCCTCTATTGATACGTTCCATAATATGTTCTCTAATTGAAAATACTTTTTAAAAAAATCATACTGTAGTAATTGGGTTGGCTAGCATATATACCAAAGGATTTGTTTTTATAAAAGTTCTCTCTGTTCAGAGAGATTTAATTCAGTGTGGTCAAACACACTGCTGCTACTGGGAATCGGTCTAGCCTCCACAGGGCTCCAGAATCGACTGTGATAGAAAATCTGAGATCTCGAATGTGACCTTCTCCATCCTTGCACATCCCCCACTTCTTCTCTTCCACACTGCAGGTCATTCTCACTTTTACCACTCAGGAATTTCCTCCATTTTCTGAGTACTGGGCATGACGTTTCTGGAATGCTGCAATCTTCCCTGGTGGACAATGGAATTCTAATCCTGTTCCAAACCTGCCTCCATCAAGTGCTGGATGAAGTCTCTCTAGTGATGGCTGGCTCCCAGTCCCTACTGGGCACCAGTGAGCAGGTGCACTCTTTCTTTCAACCTATACTCTCCATAACAGTGGTAGAGAGGGGCAACTGCAGAGCAGAAGCTGGGGAAACTAGCATCACTCAGCTTCCTTTGGAGGGTTCCATGAGTCTGGGCATAGGGAAGAAGAAGAAGGAAGTTTTTCCTCTTTTAAGTTATAAAAATAGAGGAATTTGTTGCGCCACAGTAGGTAATTTATCCACAGCTATCTGGTAGCACAGATGACTAAGTTATTTACTTACTGTTGACCTCAAAATTGTCCCAGTGCTTTATAGTCACTCTGGTTAAGCCTTATCAGAATCATTGAAAAACAGGTGGGGTGGGTTGGTATAGGGATGGGATTTCTTCCTGGAAGCCACAGAAGCATTTAGTTTCATGTCTCAGTGATTCGGAAGTGTTAGTCTTGTCTCCCTAGCTAAAACACGAGCATGGCCACCTTTTCCTGGATGTTGTAGGCAGAATTCTAAAGTGACCAGAGATCACTACTCCTTCATGTCTGGCCAGTATAGTCCTCATCCCCTCCCCTTGAGTGTGGGTGGGACCAGGGACTTGCTTTCATCCAACAGAATGTGGTAGAGGTAACGGGATGAAGGAGGGAGATTCTAATTCAGGTCTTGAACCAGCAAGCAGCCATGTTGTGGGCTGCCTCTGGAGAGGGCCACTGGCAGGGAACTGCAGCTGCAGTTGGTCCTGTGAGCAGCCCCCAGCCAGCAGCCAGATGGTAAACATACAGGGACCTCAAATTGACAATCGCAAGAAGATGAATTCTGCTCACCACGGAAGGGATCTTGGAAACAGATTTTTCCCTGGTCAGACCTTCAGAAGAGAACGTAGCTTAGCCATCACCTTGACTGCAGCCTTGTAAGACCCTGAGCAGAGAACCCAGTTAAGCTATGCCCAGACTCCTGACCCACAAAAACTGAGCTGATAAATGGATTTGTGGTAATTTGTTATGCAGCAATAGAAAACTAATAGACTGCATGTGTCTCACCCTCTCCCTTCAGACCTCTCCAGGAAGCTGGGTACATCATAGGTGCTCAATAATAAAACATTATCTTGATTGATCCATCAGTCATCCTCAGACTTTGTCCTTCAATGTATTAGATTTAGGGGCTTTGAGATCTCACTAATTTTCTACACATATTTTTTAGGTAAGTAGGGGACAAGTCATGTCTTGTCTTATCCTTAGAGGAGAAAAGAGTTACCAAGAAATAAAATACTCTTCAACAGTACTTATTGCTCCAGAAATAAACATAAACATTGAAATGCAAGTGTGTTGGGGGAACCTTCTACTGCTGTTTTGGCTTGAAGGGATGTCTAGATGTGTTCTGGTCATGTTGTGTGGAGGTTTGTTTAGTTTCTGTCACACCAAAGAATGGGTTAGGGTGTAAGGAGAGCTTTTCTTTCCATATAACATGCGGGGCCGCCTGTGTTCAAAGAATGGGGGAAAAGTACTGTTAAAGATACTAATATATAACTTTTTCCCTTCTTCTACAATTCTCTCTAGCCCTGTCCTGATGGGTAAGGTGGGGGAAGATGAGGGAGGACACTCTCTATATTGACTTCTCTATATTGACTCTCTATATTGACTCTTCATACAGACCCTCTGGGTCTAACTCCCTTCATGTCCTTTCTCTGCATTCCCTCTATCCGATGCATTTTTATATGCCTTTAGGGATGGGCATGGGGCTAGGGGAGAGGCTTCCTCTAACTCAGGATTTGAATCTTCTTTTTGGAGTATCAGATGCCTTTTATCTACTTTACTGTGGTAAGACCTCCTCCTCTGAGGAAATGATTCCTCATAGTCTAGCTAAAATGGGAGAAAAGCGCCAGGGTAAAAAGAAAATATTTGTAATGCAAAACACAAATTGCTCAATATATTAAAATTATTTTTTCCACCTGCAGGATTCCCAATACTTTACTATGAAAATCAGTGTGTGTGGGGGGGGGGGGGCATGCATGTACATTATGCAAATGAATTTTGCTGAACAGATCAAGGAATGCATGATAAACATCATATTTAGATGCAGACTTTAGTGTCACACAGGGTATCCTTTATTGATAGTTATTAGTCTTGAAGAAGTTTTTGAATGAATCCAGTGAGCCACACTGTGGTCTCTCTTATAGGTCCTAATAATATATTTCTTTAACAGACACCTAACCTTAACAGAACTGAATTCTGGGTCTCTACCTGCTACTTCATTTCAAGCAAAAAGTTTTGATAAATAATCAAGTCAAGATGGGGAAGACAGTCCACAGAGTAATCCTGTTAATATTTCCGCTATTAAGGTATCTGTTTCCTATATTTAGAATACTCAGAAAGAATGGAATCTAAATATTTAAATGTCTCACAGAAAAATATCTGACAACTGGAAAATGTCTTAAAAGCCAAAAATAAAGCCTGGTGCTGGATAATCAGAATCAGCTAACAGAATTCATTTTTATTAGAGCATTTCAAATGATCAAGTCATTGATACATTTTAACATTATAATGGCATAATACCCTTGCCTTAAGTCTTCAGAGAGGCAAAATGAGCACCGATGAAGCAAGTTCAACTGCACACAAGGTTTTCATAAGCATAGGAATATTACTCCATAAGAAATACTTCTGAGATGGTCAAAAGGTATAAACTTCCAGTTATAAGATAAACAAGTACTAGGATATAACGTATAACACGTTGACTCCAGCTAACACAGCTGTGTGATATACAGGAAAGTCATTAAGAGAGTAAATCCTGAGAGTTCTCATCGCAAGGAGAATTTTTTTTCCCTTTTTTTCTTCTTTCTTTTTATTGTATCTAGATGAGAAGATAGATGGTAGCTAAACGTGTCACGGTGATCATTCCCCAGTATGTGTAAATCAGACCATCATGCCGTACACCTTAAACTCATACGGTGCTGTACGTCCATTATTCCTCCATAAAAGTGGGAAAAAAATACTTCTGGTATTAGTGAAGAGATTTTTGAGGAGGTTCCATTCTGATGGAAAATGATCTCGTCGCCTGTGGTTATAAATGCCTGCGTGCCTCCTCTTGCCTCCCTTCCCCGGGCCGGGGTTCCCTTTCTGCCTGATGACACAGGGAGCTCTGAACTTGGAAGAAATGAACCAGGTGATGAGGTGGATGAGAGTCTGACCCTACAGAGGTTTTCCTTCTTCCTCCCCATCCCCAATTTTATCACGTGTAATAACCGAACGTGTGGCAGGAAGTACTCAACAGAGAGGGCACAGATACTTGAAGCAAAGCCAGCAAGTAGTCTGAACTTTCAGCCTGCATTCCAGCCCTAACACACATCCTCACTGGGATGAAAAAAGAAGCGAGCAGCCCTGTCTCACTCTCCGGGAGAACTGGGTTGCCCAAGGACTGGATGCGTTGTCCATATCCCCACGGATATGGGAGACTGGGGCAACGTAATCGTCGCTATCCAGAGGAGGTATCTGACTTGTGCACCCTCCAGAGGGCCATAGAATAGAGCCATCTCCTGTGGAATCGGGTGGAAGAGACTCATTTGCATGCAAAATGCCAGAAGAACGATCCTCCCATGCTCCACTGTCTTATCAGCCCCTTGCTGTAAATTCAGAATATTGGCAGATTACAGAAACTTTTGTGGGCTGTGGAGGACTGACTCAGCACAATTGCAGGGAAGGCGGGGTAGCAGAGGTTAAGAACACAGGCTTTAAGATATGGCAGGACCTGGATTCAAGTCTCACCTCTGTCTCAGACCACAGATGGGGTATTGTGCAAGCCATTCCATCCTCCAAGGCCAGTTCATTCATTTCTAAGACGAAGCTGATGGGAATACCTTTTCTCATGGGGTTAAAATAAAGAGTTTATGTAAGACCTCACTTAGTGACTGGCATATGGTAAGTACTTGATATGTGGTGGCTCAATATCATCACCACCAATGATTTCTAAAACAATGACATACACATACATATATATGTTTTTGCAAGCCCCAAAACCGAGGGGGACCAGTGTCCTGGTTTTTTCCAATGTTTTGTAAATCATCCTATATATCTCTGGTGATTTATAAATAATAAAAACAATAAAAATGCATGTGTAATCACTTTCAAGCTGAGCAGACATCTTAAAATTTTCATAGCATCAAAGTCATTACGAACGAATTGGAGTCTTGATGTTTTCTAAATGCAGGCTCGCTGATCCTTCCAGCTGTTGTCGGTGCTCTCCTCATTTTTTCTCTCTCATTTTTCCCACATTATTCCACCTCTAGGAGCAGGACTCAGCAGAGGGAGTCACCACAGGACCTGATTGATGGCTGCAGGACCCAGATGGCAGAGGCCCGAAAATGTTTCTGGCAAATACCTCTACAAGCTGGAGTGTGTGTGTGTGTGTGTGTGTGTGTGTGTGTGCGCGTGTGCGTGTGCGCGCGCGCACGTGTGTGGTGTGTACTCTTCCCTTTTATTGGCACTTGAGCTAAATGCCCAGCAGCCGCTTCTTGGCTGGGTTCCATTCAAACTACAGTTGGCGCCTGCGAAAATGGCTTTGGCTCTGATATCTTATGTGTGACTGTCTATCATGAAGAATTTTCCCACAGCTGATGATTTCTATTTTTATGAATACTTGAAAATACATGTCTCACATAAGAGTTCTGACCTCCTTTTATCTTTCCAGTGGAAATTCTTTCATAAAGAAGTGTCATCTCTTTTATACAATTATGCTTTGTGAGGGGCTATTTATAGCACTGTGAAAATTAGGCAACGTAGTATTCCTTTTGACTTTCAGAAAAATTGTTAAGCATCAAATTGCATGTCAAGGGAATAAATGATCTCATAAAAAAATTAACAGGCCTCACTATTTTCCACTGCCCCTCATAGCCTCCACTCCCAAATACATACAGGACCGGTAGTCATTACCCTCCAATAAAATAAAACCGGCATCAAAAATGAAGCCATGCCTTGTCGCGTTTGATGCAACAGATACGCAGCTGAAGGGGGACATTTTAAATGCACTGGAAGAACTAGAGAGTTTGTTTTCCAAATGGAAAGCTGTGGTAAATGCTTTCTGAAAGACGTGATGATTACGAAGTGACTCTCTGGAACCTGATATACATGGTTTCTTAGTTTTCTCCTACTGCCTTTCCTTAAAGCTAGATAAGTTCTTTGCCTTCAAAATCTCCCCATGTATCCGTGAGGACTCTTGGTAGACATTTTCTCTCTCCTAGCTGTCATTACTATGATTTCCAGAAGCAGTAAAATGTTCATACTACCTGGAACTTGAGGACACACTAAACCGCAATAAGAACTAATGCCTCTCTCTGGATCCACCTATTTAAGTGTCAAGAGCCTACTCCACCCTATGCCCCATGGAAAAAGGAGGAGAGGCCTGCTCCAGCAGTGGGGATCCTCAACAAGTAAGGATGAAATTTCTTTTAAAAATGTAGCAATGAGTAAATATTAGAGCCTTGCTCACATCCTTTATTAATTAGTATATAGAGACTCCAGGACTGGGAAAACAAAAGATATCGAGCCTTTCTCTAATGTGGATTTTAAGTTTTGTGCAAAAAGCAAGAGAAGTTTCTCCTGGAGACCTGGAGTATCTGGTATCCAAGGAAAGCTGAGGTCAGGGGCTGGGATGATCCATTCTGTGCAAAGAGCACCTGTGAAATTGTTAGCACTAATTCCAGAATCTGGAAACTGAATCTCCAATGAATCCTGATTCAAATATGTGAACGCTTACAGTGGCTCTGTATGTCATTTCCAAAACCTGCAAACAACCCATAATGTCCTTCAGTGCATGACTGTCCTTTAGTCCATAGTTCAGCAATACACCAAAATAATACTCAACTATAGAAAGGAATGAATTACTGCTATACCTAACAACATGGTTGAATATCAATTGCATTATGACGAGTCAAAAAGGCTATATATTACATGATTTCCTTTACATGTCATTATGGGAAAAGCAAAACTCCAGGGGCAGAGAACAGATCTGTGGTTATTAGGGACTGGGGGTGTGGGAAGGGATTGACTACAAAGGGACATGGGGGAATTTGGAAGAGGTGGTGGAGCTGTTCTATATCTTGATTGCAGTGGTAGTTATATAATTGAATGTGTTTGTCCAATCTTATAGAACTATACACCTTAAAAAGCAGATCTTACTCTATGTAAATTATATCTTCATTAAAAAGGCTAAGAACCCACTCCATTAAAAAAGAAATGATAAACTAATGATAAGTTTGACAGATATATTTATAAAGAGTCTCTATAGATACTTTCAATATATTAAAAAGGGAGAGAATGGATTGCTTTTAAAAAAAATTCCTGATTCAGACTCTTAGTTCCTGCCTGTCTGTTTTCCTAGCAGAGAATCTCATTCTGATCTCAGCCACGGTAATGACTCCTGGCCTGCCACATACTGCTGGGGATTAAACACCAAGATGCTTCCTATATTCTGTGTAGTCACTGGTGTAGAGTTCTGCACCAGCCCAAGAATAACTAGGCGCAGTCCCAGCCCACAGAATTGTTGCAGACCCCTGCTGAGATGCCCAAGACTCCCCGTTCAAGGCTGACTCTGCCTGGTGTCTTTTTGGTGGAGCAAGTGGCTGGTGAGTCTGATTACTCAGGTTTGGGAACCACTTGTTCTTATCAATTAATTTAATACTTATCCTAATATATAGCCCAGGGATATGCACAAAAACTTTCTTTTTCTTGGGGAGATCAGGCTAAAATAAACTAGAAGAGTAGCCCTGAACAAGAAAGGATAGCATAACTTTCAGAATACATGGAAAGTAGAAATGTCATCCACTCATTGATGGTGTCTGGTCAGGCCATGGTTGGATATAGGGATTCATCTATTGATCAATCTATTTACTTTTAGGTAGATACATACACACACCTATCTATCACCTATAGATAGATAGACACACACACACATCTATCTATTACTTATAGAGACACACACACACTCACACTCTCACAGTTGTGTGAGTGTGTGTGTGTGTGTGTGTGTGTGTGTGTGAACAGTCAGGCCATCTCTTGATTCCTGAGGGCCACCTCCTTAAGCCACTGCCCTACCTGTGAACATAAACTATGCATGGCCCTGCCTTAATGTGAGAGGCCAGAACAATTTTCCTGAGTTCTCCCAAGAGTTTCCTCACCCTGGTACCATCCAAATGATCTGAACCTCATCTTATGCCCTTACCTCTGAAGGGACATACAAGCATATCCTAGTCAATGGAGTAAACAAGTTACTCCTGCATTTCTTGGCCTCCTCCTGCCAAGTAGACACACATTCAAGTAAAAGAGGTCACGGGGCCAGTTGATGACCAAAGTTCCTGAAATCGATTAAATCAGTATTCATTTTATATGTAACACTGATCCAGAAATCCATTTGGTAGTGGGCATTGAGATACTTCTTTCAAGTAATCTGTCTTTCTAATATACCTAGCTATATGTGCCCCAACTTTGTTGTAAATCTCCTAAGTTGGTGCAATAAAAACAAGAATATGTAGTCTTCTGAAGATCTTGTAAGTGCTTCAGTGAGTACATAGGAATATTTGTAATTAACTTGGTAATTGGGAGGCATGCATGCAAAGTGGACGCTGCTAAAGTGATTTTTAATGTGCTCGAAAAACAGTTTGCCTTTCCTCTGAAGTAGGCTGAATAGTTTTCTCTTCAGTCCTGTTGACACTATTAATTTGCTTTGCAATTTCTCCCCTCTCCCCATTTTTCTAGCACTATTGCAAACAGAAGCGAGGAAAGCGAGGCTTGAGAGCCCTCGTGGAGAAAGCCATTTGCTCTGGCTGAAGCAAGCAGCAAGGCCAATCAGCCTGAAATCTGAATTTTTCAGACCCACATAATAGACCCTTGGCTTATCAAAGACTCTCATCTGATTGGAAAAAATCAAAGGTAAACTTCAGAGCTCATGGAATTAAAAGACAAATGAGATGTCATAATTTTCAAAGTGGCTAATTTAGAAAATTAAGCTGTTCACATAGGTGACATAATTGCTTGTCACAATCACTCTTTTTCTCATTAGCTTCCTCCATTCAGCACCAATGGGCTGCAGAACTGTCTTTGGCCTTTCTCAACAGTATGGGTGTTCTTCTGTGGTTCAGTGTCACATTGCTTTTCTCATAGCCTATAAGGAATGCATATTTATTAGCAAGTTTATTTGAAGAATAGTTTTAAAAATCCCAGTCTTTCACAGTTGGGTATTTGGTTGTATTTTAAATTTGTTGGTGACCAAACATTCTTTTGAATTAATCCGTTAGCTATCAAGATAGGATTTATAGACTTGATCCAGCTTATTAATATTCCATGGAAAATATTACAGGTTTTGATATAGAGCAATATTAAAAAAAAAATTCTGAGGTTGAATAGAATTTTTCTTTAATTGTCTTCCCAAATTCTGAGTAGAAGGGAAAGAAATATCTTTTCAAGGTATCAGTTTATTTGCCTAATATTTTATTATTTGATTTCTGTATCTCCAGCCTAATATAAACAAATTCTCTATAAGAGAATTATTTGTAAGACTGACAGTAATACTGTTTATGTGTCAGCAAGTTCAGAAATTATTAAAGATAATGTCTAAGAAAGGAAATGAGTCTTGTTTGCTATGTGCTTCTAAAGGATGTCATTGTAAACAGGCAAGGTTAAACATTTTGGATTAAAAACATGAGTATGAGATTGACTCAGATCCTACTGTCTTGTAAAGTTGTAGAACATGGCTGGCATGACTTATGGAAGGACTACATTATGTTATTCATTTGAAGAGATAACCTGAACCTGAATGTACACAATGAAGCTGTCATCTGTATATTTCTGGAATATTCGTGTAACTATTGTGTTTTGATTTCACTAACATTTATTAGTGAGGTAATTGTGTTACAAGGGCTATTATGGTTATATACTAAAAGCCAAGAGCTCCAAAAGAAAAAAATCCAATCAAATCCCTAAATGTATGAGGTTTCTATAAATTTTGCCTTTACCCATAACTGAACCTGAAGTGGTAGTGCATATACTCTGAGGACCTATAGACATCGAATTTTATGGAGACTTTATCCCCTAAAGAAATAGATACAAGTCCAATTATGGTAACGTTATGTTTATTCACTTGACGCAGGTGCAGTTCTTGACAAGAGGAATGGCACACTAGATGCTCTAACCAGAAAAGGCTAAAGACTAAGACAGGGAAGAGACAAGGTGTACAACTTGTCTAACCTTTCTTTGTTCACGATACCCTCCAGGCTCCAGTAACACAGCAAAGTCCTTGGGTTGAGTTTGGTTTGGGTTTTTGAATAAGAAAGTGGACTAGTTTGTGGTAGAGTAGACGTTGAGGTAGAACTCACAGAGACAGGGAAAGAGACGGAAGAGACAGGGAGAAGACAGTCTTGTGTGGGGCTAAGCGTAGTGGACGACAGGGAGGCAGGATCAATGAATGGCAACATCTTGGAGATCTCTCAACAGAGAACAGAAAGCTAAGGGAACAGCTGCTATTTTAGATGAGAGTAACACTTGGCAATTTTTTTTTAACAATTTGACCATTCATTTGACTCATTTGTATGGACTTTCCATGGAAGGCATTAGAATTTTCGGGCAAAGATTTTCAAATTGTGCTTTGTTTTGTCCTAGGTATTTTGAGTCTGGAAGGCAAAATAGACAAAACTCTACTTCTTCCCCCTCCTTCTGCTTCAACCCACACAACTGTGATTTCATTTGTTTTCTACAGTGGGCTTCCAATTTAAGGTTGCATTTCAAGGTAGGTTTCATGGCTAAAAATATTTGGAAAACCACTGACCCAGCACATAGGCCGGTGTGTATGATGGTACCCTTGAAGATGGCATGCCTGAGGTGGTAAGGTAATCATGGCATTGAACAAGAAATAACATAGTACCTGTTTCCACCCATGGACACATCTGTTGTCAACTCAGAAAGTTACTCTTCCAGCATCCACCCTACAAATATTAATATTGAGTTCTTTACTACCCATTACTGTCCCCTGAGGTCAGCCTGAGGTCACCTAAGACATCATCTGGGAACTTGAGTCACTCATTGTAGCTACTGTTGTGGTTGCAGTTAGACTGTTTTTCTCATCTCCCAGCCAAACCATTCTTCCTCACTTTTGACGTTTCCTGAGATGCTTCGTTAGCAGGCCTCCTTAATGTCTGTGATGAACTAAAATTATATCTTAACAGAAGTAGGGAAAACTGGAAAGGGTCTGTCTTCTGAAAGCAATTTCAGGTGGCAGCAACAAATATGGGAATTCAGGGATATCTCAGTATTTTAACATTTACAAAATGGATCTTGTACATGATCCTCATAAGATTCGGGAGTATATGCTGATTCCATGTGTGATGCTCTTATACACAGTTAAACAATGTTCTAAGTTACTCAGATGATAAATGACAAACGGGATCCGATCATAAGTCTGTCTGACACAAAAGTCTATATGTCACACTAGGTGCACACCACGTGCTCTGTAGGCCCTTGCTGGGCTGCGAAGAGCTAAGTCCAGGAATTGAGAGTCAGTGTTTATGGACATTTCAGAGTAACTGAACAGTAATGGTATACCTGTTGAATATAATAGTAAGAGATCGAGGCTTAGCAATGGTCTTTGCTTTGTTGTTTCCTATTTTAGTAATATACTTGTATTGTATTTTATAAACGTATCAGTCTTTGAATGACTGGAAAACAAAAGCCAAGACAAAAGCTAATCTGCTCTACAGATAATTATATACGGGCGTCACCCTGCACCGAATTGTCCCTAAACTTTCAGCTCTCCAGATAAAATGGATGCAGTAAAAGAAGGGTGGGCCACCACTAGTAGTTCTCACGTTCTAACCTTCTGATACGGGTTCGCAATGGCTTCGTTTAATTTCGCTATTGAGTTATTTTTATGTCCACGCCTCAGAACTTCCCCATAGATTTCTCTCCACTGGGTAGCTGGGATAGCTCGGTGTTTCTGTCCTTGTCCCCCAGCTCCGAGCTCTTCTTCCAGCCCTAATCAACTTTATCTGGGAGTAGATTTAATTCGTTTCCTCTCTGGATGGGTTGGATTGAAGAGAGGCTTTCTAATGGCCTGTTGCGGGCAGGAGGCACCCCCCTAAAAGAGATCGAATTTATTTATGATGCCCTTTGGCTAGGTGTTCGATTTCCATGACAAAACATCATTTGAGTCTTTAAAGGTTTGTCTTAGGGTGTTCTATAGCTGGCCTGAAGCCATGTTCTCTTAAATGGTGATCAAAAGTGCAGACAATACAAGTGAGTCAATACATTTAAACCTATTGCTTGGAACTTACTGTTTCATTTTTTAATTTTCCAAGGGCCATGGACTGGAGACAGTTACAAACAATTCTATTGTACCGTAATTATAGCTTTTCAATTTATCTGCCTTATTTTCTCTCTTGAGACTCAAAAAAGACTGCCCAGATTCAAATTTATTTGCTTACTCACTTAAATAACAAATTCATTAGGAATTTAAGTCATATACATGGTAAGATATATTGTTAAAATAGAAGTGAAACTCTATCATAATTATATCCAAAAATTAGAAAGCATTTATGAGGCTTTTGTGTATCAGGGGTGGTCATGTAAAAGGTTTCTTAGCAACTAGCAACGTCCTTCTGTTTCTTGCAAAACCTTCATTTGGGAGAAAATTGTTAAATTTTCTTGGGTCTCCTTTTAAGGGGGTGCGACTGTGAAGTTAAAAATGATCACAGCAAGTCATTGTTTTTAAAATTGTACTGCTAAAATGCATTCAGTTGTTCTCAGAAGTCAGACTGTTATGACCAGAAATAAACTTACCATTGTAAAAGGATCAATTGCTACTGCAAATTAAATCTATCCTAAGTAGCATTTTGCTGGCTATTGCTTGTATTTGGTGTACATTCAGCCCTGCCAAGGCATCTTCCCCCATATTATTTTCCAAATAGAGTATTCAAGATCCTGACAGAGACTGTCTCATCATCTCTCTACTGTAAACACTGGCCTTTTGCCAGCAATGAAGATACAAACCAAGCAGAGCTGTTTGTGATATCATTTTAATGTAATGATCAAGGGGCGCCTGGGTGGCTCAGTCGTTAAGCATCTGCCTTCAGCTCAGGTCACGGTCCCAGAGTCCTGGGATGGGGTCCTGCATCAGGCTCCCCGCTCTGCGGGAAGCCTGCTTCTCCCTCTCCCGCTCCCCCTGCTTGTGTTCCCTCTTTTGTTGTCTCTCTCTCTCTCTGTCAAATAAATAAATAAAATCTTTAAAAAAAATGTAATGATCAATATTTGATCTTCCTTATCAGAAACTTCTCAAGGAATCAAGAATGTTCCGTCTTTTAAGCAAACTTGCACATCTCTAGATCTCAAGAGGCCAAAGTATAGTGTACTGATTTTCCAATAGTTTATTAGATCCATTTTGAAATATTTTTTATTAAAGGAAACATTCCTCAGGTGCTAATGAAAACAAGATTATAAAGATGTAGAATTTGCTCAAAACAGACAAAATCTTTAGCCGTCATTTGACAATCTATAGACGGGTGAATCACAGACCTGTACCTCTGAAACAAATAATACATTATATGTTAAAAAAAAAAATAGGAAGGGAAAAATGAAGGGGGGAAAATCGGTGGGGGAGACGAACCATGAGAGACTATGGACTCTGAGAAACAAACTGAGGGTTCTAGAGGGGTGGGAGTGGGGGGATGGGTTAGCCCAGTAATGGGTATTAAAGAGGGAACGTACTGCATGGAGCACTGGGTGTTATACGCAAACGATGAATCATGGAACACTACGTCAAAAACTAGTGTTGTAATGTATGGTGATTAACATAACATAATAAAATTAAATTAAAAAAATAAATAAAAATAAAATTTTCTTTCAAACCAAGGTTATGAGATTATACTTAATGAGCCTGTGTTGAAATAATGCCTTGGTCCAAAGCTATTTCTTTTATGAAGTGAAGGCTTAAGAATGGATCACCTGGAAATATCTAGACACCTGGGATGAAACTGGTGTTGGTGGGAAAAAAAACATCGAGCAGACTCCACAAATTGTGACCAGGTTTTCGGCTGAACTCGTCCGGAGTCCTTATAGCTAGGGACGGACATCTTTAATTCAGGGCTTAGGTTAGTTAAGTGAATGCACTGACAGAGCAATTCACTAAGTTCACATATATGGAATAATATCTACCTAATACCTCCTGTGAGCCTTCTGAAATTGCTTCTCTCCCCTGAAACCAAAATGGACTGTGGTCAAAGTCTCTGGTCTCTTTTGCATAGTTCTTTGTTTGGATTCTATACTTGTGTCATGGGGAGAAGTGATTCCTTCTATGATAATAATGCCTCTTGAAGTGTGAAGGCTGGGCTCTCAGACTCATTAAATCCCAAATTCTGTTGTTCAAGACTTCTCTATTATCTATCAGTGAGCTTGTGGTGATGGGTCTTCAGCTATTGTCATCTTTCTTCTGGTACTTCTCTCTCCTTCTGTGCCTTTAATGCCCTGCAATCCATAGGAGAAAAGTGCTACTCTTTGCCTTTTTTTTTTAAAGATTTTATTTATTAGAGAGAGAGAGAGAGAGAGAGCATGAGTGGGTGGAGGGGCAGAGGGAGAGGGAGAAGCGGCTGGATGCAGGGCTTGACCCCAGGACCCTGGGATCAGGACCTGAGCTGAAGGCAGATGCTTAACTGACTGAGCCACCCAGGTGCCCCTTTGCCTTTTCTTTTAAACCTCTTGTGCCCTTACTTTGCACTCATCTCCTGAACCCATTGTTACCTAACTGTTAGGTACAGTAAGTTGAGCTCCTTTTTTATTGCCCCAAATTTGAATTTATTTCTTGATGTAACCACTTTTCTCTAGAGCCATCTGTCTCCCCCAGATTAGGCATCATGCATGTGAACGCTGTGGTAGGCAGCATGACACCTTCACCCAAGATGTCTGCGTCCTAATTCTCAAGACCTATGAATGTTACCTTATGTGGCAAAAGGGACTTTGCCGATGTGATTAAACAAAGGACATTGAGAGAGGAGATTGTCCTGCATTGTCCGGGTAGGTCCAGTGTAATCACAAGGGTCCTTAAGTGGGAGAGGGAAGCAGAAGAGAATGTCTGATGTGATGTGAAAAGGACTCAGCTCACGTTTGTTAGCTTCAAAGATGGAGGAAGCGGAGCTAGAACCAAGGAAAGCTCGTGGCCTCTGGAAACTGAAAAGAGGCAAGAAAATGTATCCTACCCAGAGACTCCACAAGGAATATAGTCCTGTCAATGCTTGATTTTAGCCTGGTGAGACCTGTGCCCAACTTGTGATGCAGAGAACTGCAATATAATAAATTTGTATTGTTTTAAGCCACCAAATCTGTAATCATGTGTTATGGCAATGAGAGAACACGCATATGAGCCCTTTAGAGTCTCTCCCCAGGGCAGCAGCCAGCTGTCAGGGACACACTGTTCCTCTGCTGGTTCTAGACTTGCTGAGCTCTATGGCTTCCCCAGGCAAGGGGACACCTCAACCCGTGGGGACATTTTACTGGATCTACTGTTTACCTTAACCTTTTGGTTTCGGGTGGGGAAAAGAAATGCTTCCCAGCAAGATTCTGTCTCCGTGAATAAAACAGACCTCTTTCTAAATAAGCCTTCTCTCTTTTCTCTCATTAAAAACTCATCCCTTCTCTCCTTTATGGCAAAGAACAAATGCTTGCATTTGATCCGTAAAAGGGGTGGCACATATTTAAATTGTAGTTGACCGAGCAGAAAATTGTGCCAGAACTTTTACTTATTTTTTTTAAAAGATTTCATTTATTTATTTGAAAGAGAGAAAGAGAACATGAGTTTGGGGAGGGGCAGAGGAAGAGGGAGAATGGGCTTCCTGCTCAGCAGGGAGCCCAGTGCTGGGGGACTCGATCCCAGGGCCCTGGGATCATGACCTGAACCAAAGTCAGATGCTCAATCAACTGAGCCACCAGGCGTCCTGCATCAAAATTCTTAAATCATTTACTTCCTTCTGTCATATAAGTAAAATGATTTGTGGGAAATATGAAAACATGCAGTGTATACATTGGTGTTATTAAAAATGGTATTTAAAGATTTCATTACCTGGCAAAAAAGTATTAAATACAAACTATGTCTTGAAAAGATGAGAACATGTCCACATGCCCTTAATAATTTTCTGATTTAAGAAAGGAGTATATGGGGCACCTGGGTGGCTCAGTCAGATCTCACAAGATGTAAAGTGACATCACAGGTACTGCAAATAAGGCTATGATTTGTTGCCTACGTTTTTAATTGAAGAAGAGGCTAAGTTCCAGTATAGGAAAAATAAAGAAGTTAATTGTTTGCCCACCCATGTTTAAGGACTCTCGGGACCCCAGGTTTAGTTAGGTATCCCTGATCTAAATTAATGCCAGAGAAGAGCTTCAAAAGAAGTACATCTTAAAATGTTAGTCCTGAAACAGGATACGTTTGCTGTATGTTTTTTATAATTATTAATTTTAATTTTGATGGGTCACTTCAAGTGCACCACATTCTTCTCTGAGAGGAAAAAAAAAGGAATCTTTAGAAGAAAGAAATCATTTCAGTAAAAGGGACAATCTGCTCTTGTCTGTTTATTTATTTATATCCTGCCTTGTTCCTGGAAGGATTTAAGACGGCTTGTTCCTGTCTAAATTCCTAGAACTTGGTTAATTAAATCTTCTGAAAATGTAAATTAAAATGCAGTAACATTATTTGACAAATGGGACAAAATTATTATCATCTTTTGAATAATTATGTGATTGGGAATGGCTACATCATATTTATCTAATCTGCAATTAAATCATTTATATATGCAATTAAATCATTTATATCTGCAATACATAAATTCGCATCATCAATAACAGAAAATGTGGCCAATGGCCAAGTTTGTTGCAAGAACAAAATAGCCTGTGTCAGGAGGAAGGGTCACCAATGATGTTTTAATTGAAATGCTGACAAATTAAACAAGGGCATAACTCATCCTTGCAGCTAGCAAGTGACACAAAAATTGCCACACTGAACTGGCACTATTCTGTTTCCTCTTTTCTACATATTCTATAACATACACCTGCCTTGTGGCAACATCTCTGTTAATCACCAAAGTAAAGGCTTTCTAGATAGTTTCGAATCTCTGTTGGGGCAGGTGTCTACATTATTGTGTAAACCTCAGTTAACATCGCTACCATACATTTCCACCTACAATTTCACACCGATTCAAAAAAACTCACTAAGGACCTACTATGTGCCAAGTAGTGTGCTAAAAGCATGCATGGTAGTAGGACTCTTAGCCTACCAATGATCAAGTCTGCAAGACAAGTCTCTTTCTTTGTATTATCTAAAGAAACTTCAGTCTGACTCTGAACTGCCCACCCAAGAAAGCTCCAAGTCTATCTCCCTTTAGATCATCCAAAAATGCTGAAGACTTACATGGTACCTGGAACATCAGGAACCTCTGGGCCCTTAAGCTGCCACCCACATTGAAACTAGTGCTCTTTATTGCCATGTTTTTGTGGGACACAGGAATTTCTGCAGAGGATGGAAGCCTGTGTTTGTGCCTGGGTCTGGTTTCCTGCCAGGTACACACAGCCATTTCTTTGAGAACTTGTCCCCTCCCTGGGGTGCTGACACGAAGCCGTATGAGTGTCTAGAACTATTCCTGCAAGCTATGGACCTCCTCCCTCTCCCCATCCTGAAGGAAATCTCTTCTCCCTTTCTGTTTGTTTGCAACTCAAGGGACACCTTCTTCTCTCTTCTTGCACTCCAAGACATCTAGTCTTGTCATTGAGTTTAGGCTTGTACAGAACAGAGGGGCTGTTCACTCCAACTAGCTACTATTTTTTCCACACACAATGATCACCTCTCCCACAAAAGAGGTCCCTTTTCCACCCTCCAGAAAAAGGAACACAAAACCTGCTTGAAGGAGGGGGAGAATAAATAATAGAGTCAGAACCAACATAAATCAGTATCTCAGTAAATTAGTCTGCCCTCTTAGAAGATGTGATTTTAACCCTTAAGGAGTCAGTGAAGTAGGCTTTTAAATCCAGATATTCTGAAGTCTGGTGAGGATGAAAAAATAATAATAATAAAGAGAGGATTTTGCAACTAGTGAATCACTGATCTCTACCTCTGAAACTAATAATACACTCTATGTTAATTAATTGAATTTAAATTAAAAAAAAGATTTTGTATTCCTATAGGTTGCATTAATATGTTTCTTTCCATATGGTGCCTGGTACTTAATAAATTCTTTATTAAATTAATAAGTATCTAATAAATGCTCCTTCAGGCTAATAATGAAAATTTAATAAACTAAAAATCTATAGAACTGTAATTTTATTACTTTTGTTAATAATCTTTAATATGTAAGCCTGTGTAAATTAGAAAGCTTAGTTAATTTTTGTATACTAACTACATTTTAGAGCAATTGCTTTTCCACTCTTTAATTAGGGACATGTAACAAATGTCATAATATTATAACACCATCAAAAGCAAAGAAACTTCCTGTTTCAGTCGATACAATCTTCCCAAGAATAAATCTGTAATTTCCAGTGACTTCCTTGAAATATCGATGAAAGTTTGTGAATCCCGATTATTCATTTGTAGAAGGAACCCAGGTTGTAATAAGGTTTACAAAGTGCATTCTCTGAGTTAACTACAGTACTAAGTGATTCACATAAGGATTGTATTTCATCCTTCCTGAAATTCCCACTTTTCGGGTGTAGAAGCCGAGGGTGTGATAGGTCAGACAACTCCTTCCCCCCCCCCGCCCCAGTGGTGAATGGGACTGCCGAATTTTGACATGGGAAGAGTTTGGCAAGGCCGTTTTGTTGGGAGGGGTGTTGAGGATTACGTGGGAGCAGGAGAGTCATCCTAAAGCTGCATTTGTAGGCAAGTGTTCTGTTTCCACTGAAGAGCAGAGGCTTATTTAGGGGGGCAGGGGCTGATGGAGGTTACAGGGCTATAGCCACCACCCTGCCCAAGGTATCCATCAGCACCATCATAACCCGCGGTCAGAATTTAAGTCCAAGAGAGTCCAATTCTGGACCCCGTGCTCTTTTTTTTTTTTTTTTTTTTTAGTTTGGATACCATTAGTTTATTATAAAAGAGAGACATGAAAATTATTTACATGATGAAAGATTTCACAACTTCACTGGAATGGGCAGCTTCACTTCATGCCATTTTAATAATGATTTCAGTCCACATACTTTCCGAGAATGTCACCATCTCTAAATAAGAAATAATCCTTGTCATCTAGAACTACTTTGGTGCCTCCATATTCTGGGAGAAGAACTTTATCTCCAACTTTCACACTAACTGGTTGAATCTCTCCACCCTTTCCTTTAGAGCCCGATCCAACAGCTACTACTGTTGCTTGCAACACTTTTCCTTGAGATTTTTCTGGAAGCATAATACCTCCTTTGGTTACAGTTTCAGCTGCGCTCCTTTCAACTAAAACTCGGTCAAAGAGGGGAAGAAACTTTCTAAACGCCTGCCCTGCCATGACGCCGACCGCCGCAGTTGGTACTCCGCTCTGGAGCTGCCGCCTCTGCAAGAAGACCCGCAGTTCTTAACCACTGAGCTGTGCTGAGAGGCTTGGCCTGTCAGAGATCACAGGTCCAGTCCCCCTTCTCACAGCCTCAGCTCCATACCATAGGACATTAATCAACCCCTCTACTGTTCCAGGCACCGTGCTTGGCTGGGACACAGAAAGGGAGAAGGTGGCCTGAGAGACCTTTGGTGAGGCCCTCTGAGAACTCCCCAAGCAGTGCTGTTCAAGTAAGTCTCACCTTATCCTGAATTCTGGGTCATGTTGAAATGTATTACAACGGAAGCCACTTAAAGTGGTTTATTTTTCTTTGTTGAGGCAGCAGGGTATGGTGATTCATAGAAATTCTGGAGCCAAATTGCCTGGGTTCAAATGCTAGCTTTCTACCAATTCATGATATAACCATGTGCAATGGACTTTACCTGCTGGTGCCTCAGTTTCCTCATTTGTAAATTGTGAATATAGTACTACCTACCTTGTGGGGCTTTACCCAGATTGGTTAATTATATTTTATATATCTGATATATTTATATACTTAATACATAGATATGGAAACTAAATCTATCTGCTAAACCTGATAACTTAGTTTTACCTAAGACAGTTTCAGAGACCAGCTGAAGGTTAACGCATCTCAGAGTCTTGATTATTTAACAATCTACACTCTGCGACGTGAGACCTTGTGCTCCCCTTAGTTGAGCAGCACCAAGAAGTTCTTTATGCAATACCTCCTTTCTCTTGAATAATAATAATTCACCATTCCTAGCAGTTACGTGAATCATCAAATAAACCTAAGTGATTTGAATAGTTACCTTATCTAAACTCTTCTTCACAAGTAGAAAATGACAGGATTAATGGGTCCATATGGTTTCGGGTGAGTGACATTGTAAGGATGTCCTGAAAGAAGAATTGGCCCAGAATCCAGGACAGAGTCAAGAGAGTTAAGGAAGGAAGAGAAGCAGTTTGTTTGGTTGGTTGGTTGGTTGGTTGGTAGGGGTGGTGAGGGGACAGTTGTATAAATGGTCATCTAAGCATGTATTGTTGGGAACGTCTGGGGTGCTTCTCTCTCTGATACTATTTAGGCAAGTGTAGATCTTGAGAATTGAGACCGACATAACTCCCTGTCCCTGAATTAAGAAATGCTGGTGCCAGACATAAAAAACCTTAGCCACTTGCCCCAGGAAATACTTGCTCTTAGAAGGTAAGATTGTGATCTAACTTGCTAATCAAAACTTGCTTCAAGGGGCGCCTGGGTGGCTCAGTCGTTAAGCATCTGCCTTCGGCTCAGGTCATGATCCCAGGATCCTGGGATAGAGCCCCGCATTGGGGGAAACCTGCTTCTCCCTCTCCCACTCCCCCTGCTTGTGTTCCCTCTCTCGCTTTCTCTGTCAAATAATTAAATAAAATCTTTAAAAAAAAAAAACAAAAAAAAAACTTGCTTCAAGACTCCTAGCTCTGCCCATCAGTCTACAACTACTGGGTCATAACTGATTCCCAATCCCAGTCAGGCCCCCACTTGCAAGTCCCGCCTGGAAATCACTCAGCTCAGACCCTAAAATCCTGCAAACATTCCTCCCTTAGCTTTGTTTGGGTGTGCTTTCCTAATGTGGGAGTGTTGGTCTGGGTAAGAGTGTGAGACACCACACAGAACCACGGGGTTGGCTCCCCCTGTCAGTGTGGCCTTTGATGGAACAGAAATGGGCTTGAGAGAAGCTAAGACAAACTAGTTGTACGCTTACTCTGGACCTTAAAGACAAATAACTCTATCTTTACTTTTAATTAGTAGTCAGAGTTATAAGAGATTGGTCACAAGTAGTATCTAGGGACAGAAGTCTGGATCACTAAAGTTTTGACTTGGTGTCAGAATGGCTGCATTAGAATGCCACGTTGTCCTGCTGGAATAGACAGAGATTGCAGTATATGTGATTCTTCTTACAAAGGGCTTGTACAGATTTTCAAAACATCATCGTATTCACAGAGTAGAGCCCATAAGGCAGCAATATGATTTAAAGCATCTTTGGGGAACCCTGTGAGCTTCCTACCAGGGCAGCTGTGAATCAAGTTCCAGTTCGGGGACAGGGGCCTCCGTTGACCTTCAAATACATATCTCTAACAAGTCAGCTGGTTTGGCTAAATCTCTATTTAGATTTGCCAAAAATCATTTTTCTTTGGGTTTCTCAGCCTCTTGCATAAATTCCCTTGATTCATCACGGGGGCACCACATGCCTTAGAAAGGACAACCTCATGGGATTACTTTTTTCTTTAGGGGTTATAAAGAAAAGTTAACTTCCTGAGTTAAAAAAGAAAAATGCTTTAGGCGGGGAAGAAGGAAGGTGATTTTCCAAAGTAGAACGGAGAAGCCATGCGGAAGCCAGCAGGAGGGGAAGCGGCAGGCAACAGGGCAGGTAGCCATCAGCAGAGAAGCGGTAAGGCTTGCCATGCTAATTGGTAGGAATTACACCTATTGTTGCCGTAGTTTTAGGAACAGTTGACCTAAAAGATGTAGGAACCTGCCTTTATATTAGGATAATTCAGTGAGAAACCTGCAATTGAAACTTTGGCCAAGAGATAGCCGTATTTTGCTGCCTTCCAGAGCTCTGTCTCTGGAGAGCCACAGGTGCGTGGAGGCACAACCCTGAAGACATACGACCTCTACTGTGCGTAAAGAAAAGACTTACATAGTATTTTCAAAAAAGTGCACAGTGATGAGAGATTTTTATTAAAAATAAAAAGTTAGCTATACATATATTCCTTGAGGCAAAAGATGTCTGTTTTAATGCCTAGCATAAGACATGGCCCATAGTAGGCATTCAATAAATTCCTATTGAATACTACAGTCTATTGTTACAACTTGGTCTTCTTTGGGTTGACTGCTAAAACCCTAAGGGGAAAAAATTACTGTGAAAGAATTGCCCATGACTCATTGGAAGTATATCTATCAGGCGTTGATTGCCTGGAATGTTTTCAGTTCGGCTCATTAAGATATAGCAGCAACAGAAGCATTCCAATTAAGGAGTATTAAAAACCAGGGCAAATGAGTTGGTAATGTCTAGTGTGACATGGGAGTGTGCAAAGGGCTTATGGATCTCTCAGTTAATCATAGTTAGACTTCACCTGTCATTCAACTTGGGGCAAGAGTTCTGTAACAGGTAGGCCATGTTACAGATGAGACTGTGAGTGGTAGGCAGGCACAAGAACGGAGAACACCACTTGGCTACAAGCCACTGAACAAGCAGGTTCTTCCGTGTTGGGTTCAGGATGGCAAGGGGAAGGCAGGAGCCATATTTTGTACAGATACATGGGAATATTTGAATGGTAAATTCAGTGAATTGAATATGACATGCACCCATTACCACGATCACGGTCATCCTTTTAGGGTTCTAACCTAAGAGGGTAACAGGGTTAGGCTTAAGGAGAAAGAGACCTTATTCTTTAGAATTCAAATTTTCAGGACAGCGGAACCAAAAATGATAGGCAAAAGAGTGAAAATACTAATGCAAACATAAAAAGAAAACAAAATGCTAAGAATTAAAGGCATTTAAAGCTGGTGGAAATTCTGCAGATCAACTATGGTTGAGGCTCCTGGTTCGAGAGCAACCAGCAAGCAAACACAGAGGGCTGACTTGTCCCAAGTCATCCGGTGTGGTGACCTGCAGTGCTGACAGCTGAGCCAAGGGCTACCCAGACCAAAGGGTGCTGGAGAAGGAGCCATAAGTACAGTATTTGGATGGAAAGCAGCTGTGTACATTGTACACCCCATGCTGAGGCCAGTAGGATTTTAAATCTGGGAAAAGTCAACTTTTTAGAATAGTTCCTTATCCTCCTGCTTGTTTAAAAATGTGTTTTTCTTATTGCTTAGTGTCCATTCTGCTGTACCTACCCATGGCTTACTTTCCATGATAAACTCCCAGAGATTGGAAATTTGTCTATTTGGCGTTCTTTGTCATAGTCTGGTAACACCTTGCCCCCGGGCAAAACCATGCTTTAAAAAAGCCTGTGTTCTGAAAACAAAGGCACCCAATGAAGAAGCTAAAATGAGTATGGTTACAGATATATGGGGACATTTGGTTGATGTTTTTACTTTAAGGCATCTCTATTGATGAGTTATGAAGAGATATTAACCTCCCCCGAGCACACAAGACACAATGGCCAACACCAGAGTTCCACTTTACAAATCATTTTACCATTAGCCTGAACAGCTCTAACACATCAACAACCAGTGCAAGTGCATTTGCTTTATTTTAAGGTAGAATATTTATTTTGGATAATGGATTATTAAATAGATATGTATCATTTATCTCTGCAAGTCGTTTTATTGAGAATGATTTATAGCACATCAACAGCCATTGCAAATGCATTTGCTCTCTTTTGAGGGCCGCTCATTTTATTATGAATGGCTTACTGAGCAGAGAGAAGCCAATTGCAGACAACCTGCCTTCTCAGGGCTGTGATGTTTTACAACGGTTGCCTTATAAATATTTTGCAAATTACTTATAAAGCGTTTCTTGGCAAAACATTCAGAAGCCCAATTAATGTTCCAATTCCATAGGGCCATTCTGGGAGAGAGGGCATTCAGGAAAGTGACTCCAAAGTCTGGCTTCCTTTATGTGAAGGGGCAGCGGTGTCCTCTGACAAGATTCTATCGAGGGGACTTTTGAGTCCTCATCTGAAATGCCAGTCTAAATTAGACATTTATTTAATAGAATCAGGATGACATTACAGAAGTTTCATGGCTGAGAATGTGAAGAAAAAGAACCCCTCTAGCTGATCTCTAACTTTTCTGTCATTGCTGCCCAAAGAAGTCATATTGTTTGCCATTTGAGTACGTGGTGGTTCATTTTGTGTGATAATTACAAAAAATGGGCATGAAAGGCAACCTCGGTGAGAATTATTTGGATTGTTTTTTTTTTTAATTTGACTATTAAGCGTATCTTTAATACTCATGTACATGGAGACAAAAAACACAGACACTTGGCTACAGTATCATACTGTCAGATTTTTAATTTCGAAAAAGGTAAACACTGCCAAGTTTTGAAGGTCTGCATCAAGGATACTGACATAATTTTCAAAGTCACAGGGTAATACTGCAGCACCTCCCCTCAACATAAAACCCAGGGAGTTGACACGAGCGAGCACCTCTCTCCTTCATCTACCCCGTGCATAACAATGTTGCCACCGAGCTTCCTGAATATTTGCAGTGACCAGGCAGAAGTGGTTTTGCAAATGAGGTGGGGGTGATGTATCTTATGGCTGATACTGTTTCACCTGTATTTAGTTCCACTGACATGGCAAACCCTGCGGCCAATTGTCCTTATTATAGCCCCTGTGTATTTCTCCCCAGCGCACTTGCACAGGGGGAAGATGTGAGCGTGGAGCGTACTTAACTGCCAAGCTGAATGGCTCTGTAATGTAGCTTCAGTGTGGCATAAATTAAGCTGTCATTTTTTTGGCAGCAAGTGCAGAGAGGCGATTTTCCTGTACTGTAACATTTGAAACAACAATTTTCTGGCTCCAGTACTGACTGACAGTTCTGTGTGATACATTCTCAACGTGTATGCTTCGGGGCTGCAGCTGGAAACTGCCTTCAGGGCAAGGTATTGTCTCTATTAGCAAATCCTGGCTGTGGATGTCCTAATGCCATGTTTCCTGGACCCCTTCTGCTGCCACTCAGCTCAGGAGGCTGCCACCAGGCCAGCAAAAATGGCACTGGAGATCCAGTGGCCTGAGCAAGGACTGTAAGCATGTTTCTCATATGCAAAATGGTCTTTTATCATGAAAATTAGATTGCGTGTTCCTGTGTGTTGGCTCTAACTGGGCAAAGCCTTCTGGAACAGGGAGCTGAGAGCTGGGCTGCTGGGCTGAGGTTTGGAGGGCAGGAAACACTGTAGGGTGCTCTGAGGGGCTTCCAGGCGTGGACCCCGAGTGCTACTACCAGCCCGTTTTCCAGGCTGCAGGTTACAGCTGTGGTGCAAAAGCAGAGTGTTGATCAAGGTAATCAGGGGTGTCGGCAGGAGGGTCTCCGGAGGGACCACAGCAAACTGCTCTTTCTTTAAATGTCCTCTGTCCCCCTCTCCCCACCCCCACAGGTGACTATAAAGCAATTTGGGCACCACTACCTGCCAACTCTCCTGAATACACATAAAGGGCAGAAAAGGTTACCTTGAAAGCAGTCAAAATAAAACTGTAATCACATCAGTCAGGATGCAGCAGGGAGAAAGAAGTTATGTGAACCCTGAGCTTGGATGCAGTTGTTGCTGATGTACTAGAAGAATGAGGTTGCTCCCCAGATCAGAGCAAAACCTCTCAGCAACTCAGTTAAGCAAGAATGCACCTACGCCTATCCCCAGAGGGGGCCGTGACCATATTTGGGACGCACTCTGAGGAAGAATCCCCAGCTTCCCCTGAGTTCCCACACTGAAGCTGTTGCTGAGTGACTTGTCCACAGTCAGCAGGGTGTTTCCTGTATAGAACTTAAATCTGCTTCTGCTGGTTTCCCTTCTTCTGTTTGGTACTATCATCAAGGGAAGATCGAGAACATGCCATAGCATTCCTCATAAAATAACATTTAGAGGCTGTCTGTCCTCAGGTTCAAATACCTTGGTTTCTATCATTTTCTCCAGGGGCTTTGTGAAGCACTCATTTCTTTGTCCAAACAGTAAATACACAATGTTTGCAACGGGTCAAGTACAGTTCAAGGGATACAGAGCTAAATTACAGATTAAAATTCAAGCCCTTCATTTATGGCCTGAGACATACTTTCCTGGCCGGCTGTTTCCCACCACTGTCTAGGCTCACGTCTGTGATGCTGGTCATATCTATGCCCTAACTAGCTAGAGCCAGCCACATTTTCTCTTGCTTTTGGGTCATGGCTCAAGTGGCTTTATGTATGGGAAATGACCACCCCACCATCTTCTCTTCCTGATTAACTCCTAACTGAGACAGGAAGACTTCTCTGACCAAGTCCTGCAGCCTAGTCAGGGTTAGACATTTCCGTTCTGTTACTTGAGGATCTTGTATATATCTCTCTTTCAAAGTTTGTCTTTTATCCGCCTGTCTCTAAAGCTGCTTTTTTTAAAAAAAGATTTTATTTATTTTGAAAGAGAGAGAGAGAGTGTATAAGAGAGCATGAATGAGGGGGGCAGAGGGAGAGGGAGAAGCAGACTCCCCAGCAGGGAGCCCGACATGGCACTTCATCCCAGGACCCCAGGGTCATGACCTGAGCCGAAGGCAGACGCTTAACCGACTGAGCCACCCAGGTGCCCTGCAATTTATATCTTTTATATGGGAACTGTATTTTACCCTGTAACCCTGCCATAATGCCTGGTACATAATAGGTACTTAATAAATATTTCAGTAAATGGATGTGTACATTTATGGTTATTGTTCTCAAGATACATCCACAAATCATAAACCCCAATTACAGAAAAACAATTCTCTGATAATGGCCCACTTTTTTTTCCCTTTGGGGGGAGAAAAAGAGTTACTACATAGGTAATTCATGTTATATTTCTTTTATCATATCCTATCAAAATTCATTTTTTAACCATTGCATCATGTTCCTACATTGCTGATCTATGCTCAGCCTATGGTCAACTAGCTTCTAAAGATCTTCCTGCTGTGCATAATATTCTACCATCCCTAGAGCTTATTTCTGCAATTTGCTGGGCTGTGATCATTCATATTGAATTTTTCATTCTGCTTATTCTAAGCCATATTATGAGCTTGCCAAAACCATTTTAAATTCTCAGGTTAGATGTGAAGATTCCATGTTTTCTCTGCCCATGACAGGATAAGACAAGGACAATATATATAAAAACAGAAGGTCTAAGCCCCAAACTGTCAAACACTCTCAGGTTCTGAATGGGAAAATAGTCTCTGCTGATTTTCCACTTTCTTCATATCCTCTCCCCCATGACCATCTTCATAAAATTTATTAATTACATACCTACTCTCTCTCTATACCAAGTTCTGTAGTAACCTATTAACCAACCAAACAGTGGGAAATCCTCCCATTTTACTTTTCCCAAAAAAGCTTATAAAACATTCACATAAGAAACAAAAATGAAATACGAGAGTTTATATGACAAGTGCCAGTAAGCATTCCCTAAATATCTCCTATGACAGTGCCTGGGACAGCTTCAGGCAATGTTACTTCAACCCAGACCTTTGACACTTGTTTTTGTTTTTAAAGATTTATTTATTTATTTGAGAGAGAGAGAGAGAGAGAGAGAGAGAGAGAATTTGGGGGGGGGCAGAGGAAGAGGGAGAGAAGCAGGCTCCCCACTGAGCACAGAGCCTGATGTGTGGTGTGATCCCACCACCTTGAGATCATGACCTGAGCCAAAATCAAGAGTCCAGAGGCCTAACCAACTGAGCCACCCAGGTGCCCCAGACCTTGAAGTTTTGAGAGAATTCTAGTCAATGGTGAGGAAGAGAAAGGATATCTTCTCCAGGAGAGGAGATGGCGTGAGCAAAGCTTCAGAAGTGGGATGTGTCCTACCCATGTCTATAGCAGCATTATCTGCAATAGCCAAAAATGTGGAAATAACCCACCTACCCATGTCCATAGCAGCATTATCTGCAATAGCCAAAATGTGGAAGTAACCCAAGTGTCCATTGGCAGATGAACTGATAAACAAAATGTGTCATATACATACAATGGAATATCGTTCAGCCTTTAAAAAAAACGCCATGTGGGACATGCGTTATGTGGATGAAACATGATGACATCATGCTAATAAGCCAGTCATAAAAGGACAAAATGCTGTATGATTCCACTTATATGAAGTACCTAGAGACAAATTCATAGAGACAGAAAGGAGAATGGTGGTTGCCAGGGACTGGGGACAGGAGGGGATGGGCAGTTATTATTTAATCGGTACAGAGTTTCAGTTTTGCAGAAAGAAAAGAGTTCTAGAAGTGAATGGTGGTGATGGTTGCACAACAATGCAAATGTACTTAACGCCACTGAACTGTATACTTAAAAAATGGTTAAGATGGTAAATTTTTTGTTATGTGTATTCCAGCACAATTTTTTAATTAAAGTTCAGTGTTGGAAAAGTGTCATTTAGAGAAAAATGAATAATAGATTTGACTGAAACATAAGGTTATATAATAGATTAGTTGAAGGCAAATTTAGAAAGAAAAGTTCAGAGATTGGATCACAGAAAGTCTTCAGTGAACACTGAGGATTTGTTGAAGAATCACCAAAGCGTTTGGAGCAGGGGACAGATGTTGTCAGAACTGGGCTTCTGGAAGGTTGGACTGGCAGCGCTATGTAGGTTGACTTGGGAAGCCTGAAGGTGGGGGGAGCCCAATATGACTACATCTATTACTTGAACAGTGAGATTATAAACCCAAAAGGAGAGTGATGAAGAGGACATGCAAAGGATCTAAGGGACTTGGTGAAGAGCTGCGACTGGCTGACTCACTGGGGGAGTGGAAAAGAGTAAGTGGGAATTAGAGGTAGTTCAAAGACTGCGCTTGAGAGACTTGAAAACTAAAAGCATGATGCAAAGTGGCAATATTAACAGTTTGTTTGATGAATTCAGTCCAAGACATTGAATTTGAGAAGATGGTGAATTACATAAAGGAAGATACCCATCAGGGAATGAGTGCTCAACAAAAGATCAGGACTTGAGATAAACATCCAAGAGTCAACTCCTAAAGAGTAGGAAATGGGCTCTACACAAAAGAGAAGAGGAGAGGGAACAGTATTATCAAATGCCCTCCACCACACCAGGTACTTTGTGAGAAACTTCCCAGACCATAGCACAACCCTATGCATTAGATGGTAATATCCTCATTTACGAGGTGGAAACTAAGACACAGAAAGATTCATTAGATTGCCCAATTTCATGGTCAAATAATAAGTGGCAGGGACAAAGAGCAGGCACAATGGCCTGACTCCAGAGCCCATGCTCCTTCCTCACTATTCCATGCCACCTGTCTCTCGGAAGACATGATTTCTAGTTCTGGCTGTCTGAGGAAATATCAAGAACCAGTAACAGGGGGTCAGGAGAGAGTATAAACCACAGAAGGTAGAGCTAAGAAGCTCTACAATTAGGAGAGAGAGTGAAGAGAGCCAAGAAGGCAGAGAGATGTGGCAATCAGAGATGTGGGAAGAGGGTCGAGGTAGCATTGCTTCCTAAGGTCATGAGAGAAGCACGTGAGTGAGATGCAGGCTACAGGGTCTAGTGGTTGACTGGGTCGGAGGACAGAAGGCTGATGCTAGACCATTGGGTCTAGATTTTAAGAATTTAGGAAGAAAGCGAATGATCAGAAAATGGAAATCGCATCACTTCCCTGAAAATTTTGACAGCAAGTTAGAGTTCACCTACTTTTAAGATTAAGTTGTTGGAAGGTGAGGTGCCTGGGTGGCTCAGTCAGTTAAGCGGCTCCCTTTGGCTCAGGTCCTGATCCTGGGATCGGGCCCCATGTCAGGCTCCCTGCTCAGTGGGCAGCCTGCCTCTCCCTCTCTCTCTGTCCCCTGGCTTGTGCTCTCTCTATCTGAAATAAATAAATAAAATCTTTTTTTAAAAAAAGTTATCAAAAGGCTTTGGAAAGTATTTGGAGAGTTAAAAGGTAAAAGCTTTTCAACTGAGGACTGAAACTTGAGTTCTCGCTCTATTTTTGAAAACACCTTTGTGCACTGGTCAAGAAACTCATCCCTCCTGGGTTTCCATTCCTCCATCTGAAAGGTGGAAAGGTGCCCAGCCCCTTCACATGAAAGTCATGCTCCAGGTAGGAAGATGTGGTATACCATTCTGAATAAATTTTTAAAAATAGTTTGTTTTTCTTAGAAATCAAAGCCATGGCACTACACATCTGCACATCTGACAATAATACTAGCCAATGCAGAGTGAGGGTTTGTGCTGGGCCAGGTACCTTCGTAAACTCGTTGCACATACTAACTCACTTAAGACTCCCACAATCCCACCAGGTAGGCTTTATTGTCAGTCCATTTTTACAGATGGTAAGACTGAGGCAGAGGATTCTGAAACATACTGAAGGCATATAGTTAGAATGTAGTAAAGATGGACAGTCTGAGGCCAGATCCCAGTGAGTTGTCAACCAGATACAAAGTCATCCTGCATTTTCATTTACTCGCCATCTTGTTCTGAATAAAATACATAACCAAATACCCAATGTCACTTAAGCTTTTTGAAACCGACTTGACTTACTTCCATTTTTACCTTCAAAAACACCTGGGTGCCATGAATCCTACACTAGGAATGCTCTAAATCCTTGCTCCTCAAAGCATGGCCTACATACTGGCAGCATCAGTATCCCCTGGGAGCTTTTAGAAATCAGGAGCTCAGGCCCCTCCCCAGACCTACTGACTCAGAATCTGCATTTTTACAAGATTCTCTGTGATTCATGTGCATGCTAAAGTTTGAGTAGCATGCATCTAGATGCTCTCTCTAATCCCTTCCAGCTCTGGTGTTCTGTGATTCTCTCTATTTCCTCTCCTCCTCTCCTGTCTCAGCACACTGACCTGTCCAGCAGTTTGTTCTGCAGGATTCGTCCAGGATTATTTATTGGCCACCCAATGTCTCATGCTCTATTATCAACTGAGGAACTTAAGCCATGTGCATTAAATAAATGTGACCTCTATTGATTTTTGCAGCCCTCACATTCTGAACTCGACTAAATGTTGTATCTTTCACC
Organism: Callorhinus ursinus; assembly: GCF_003265705.2. Classification (NCBI taxonomy): domain Eukaryota; kingdom Metazoa; phylum Chordata; class Mammalia; order Carnivora; family Otariidae; genus Callorhinus; species Callorhinus ursinus. Next base: position 37,646,478 of record NW_027397074.1, read on the forward strand.
CATAATGTGACACACACGTGTCTAATGGCAAAAGGCCCTCTACCCCATTTCTTGAGGTCCTGACGGACATGTATGGAGATGGCTTCTCTGTCACTTACCTTCAGGTATTTTGACACTTTCTCATACCTTTATTGCCTGCTTACAGAATTACTGCAGATTACCTTCCAACTCTTCCCTCTGCAAATGTCTATCGGTAGGTTTTATTGGGTTCAAATGGCTACTGCCTATCAGACAGCATCACCTGCTCACTCGCATCAGCCTCTTCTTTTTTTTTTTTAATTTTTTTATTGTTATGTTAATCACCATATATTACATCATTAGTTTTTGGTGCAGTGTTCCATGATTCATTGTTTGTTCATAACACCCAGTGCTCCAACACATCAGCCTCTTCTAAAGGGGTCAGCTTTTCTTTCAAACCAATGGAAGATACAGTTAAGACTCCATCTCGCTGAGAGATGATGTCTCGCTGCTCTTCTCTTGGAATGTCAGGGCCCCAGTCAAGGAGCAGCACGGAGTGGAGTGTGTGAGACAGTCTCCCTTTCCACATGCTTTTAAAGTGAATTCACAAGACATGGCCATTTGGTGACTGTTCATGTTACTCACAGATTTCTCGGCTGTGTTGGGGTGTTTTATGAAATAGCTGGGCACATTTATTATATCCACACTGAGTAGCATCATTATAATTAAGGGCCTGTCACAATTTCCATTACACACCCCTGTTTTAAGGGATCTAACACACAGCCATAAAATTTACTTTTGACTGCAATTTGGTATGCTTGAATCCAATGCCGAATCATGCTTTTCATAGAAAGCAGAAAATTATATTATATTTCCCAAATACTAGTTTCCTCATAATACTTTTATGTTTAAAAGAACAAAGATGCTACTTCTCCACCTCAATAAAGTCATCAATTGTTTTTAAAATTTAAAACATAGATATGATGAACAAAATTATGCTATAGGGCATAAGAAATCTCTTAACATGACTGATTTATAAACCTGATGCTGTATTTTCAAGAATTAGCAGTAATGATTACATTAGATGCTATAAATTATGTGCTAGTGTAATTGTATATAAATAGCCTAAAGAATCATGTAATATAGCGTATTTGGGGCAGTAATGTCCAGCAATCTGCCCTATATATGGCTTTTTCTCAGCTGTGCTTTGAGTAGGGAGGGGGTGGGGAGAGAGACAGAGATAGAGAGAATATGAACATGTCGGCGAGTATCCAAAATCTATAAAGAACTTATCAAACTCAACACCCGAAAAACAAAAAACTCTGGTCAAGAAATGGGCAGAAGACATGAACAAACATTTCTCCAAAAAGAGAATATGAGAACACGTCACTTTTGTGGCTGAATTTCCTGGTGGGTAAATATAACAAAACCTGAATATGAAGAAAAGTCACCAGGAACCCCATATATAAAGAGAAATATTCCTCAGGATAAAGTACTGTGCAGACTGAATAATAGTTTCCCAGTGATGACCATGTCCTCATCCCTGGAACCTGTGGCTATGTTAAAAAACAGACTTGGCGGGTGTGATTAAATTAAGGCTCTCGAGACGGGGAGGTTATCCTAGATTATGTGCAGACCCATTGTAATCACAAAGGTCCTTATCAGAGTGAGGCCGGAAGGTCCAGGGTCCGAGAAGGGGATGAGATCTGAAGCAGAGATCCGAGTGATGTGGGATTATGAGCCGAGGAATGTGGACAGCTTCTAGAAGCTGGAAAGGGCAAGCAGACGGATTCTCCCTTAGAGGGTCCAGAAAGGAAGCAGCTCCGCTGACACTTTGATTTAACATCTCTGACCTCAGGAATGATAAGAGGATACATTTATGTTGCTTTATACCACTCAGTTTGTGGTCATTTGTTACAGCGGCAATGGGAGACTAATATAAGTACTGTAGGAAATTAAAAAGGCACAGAAGAGGAGCACAGATCAAGCCCATTCTTTTAAAAATTTTAAGAGCTGCTAGTATCTTTCAGAGACAAAAAAAAAAAAAAGAAATGTTTAGGGGAAAGCTATTTTATTAGAAAGTTTTGAATATTTTTATCTCTCAATGACTAACATTTTAGAGGTTCCGTTATCTTACCAGTAAACCTAATTTAACTGCTCTGGCGCAGGAATGGGATAAACACAGGTCTAGTAAATACCTGAGGTCTCCCCGCAGAGTAATGGATGCTGGTTTGAACATCATGTTGCTGGGCTGTTCAGGTCGACTTACTGCTGAACACAGCCTCCTTCACTGGTTAGATGGATATTGGAAGCATTTTTTAAAGTAATCAGTGGGAAGGTTTGGGCTTCCCACTCATGTGAACCACGATTTGAGCTCTCCTCCACTTTTTAAGTAAGCTACTTCTGGGAAAGCGCATATGGCTAAGTCCATTTGTTTCAACGCTATCTTCCTCACAGGAGCATATTAGACCTAGAAGTCAAATCCCTGTAACTCTCTTACCTGTGTGAGAGAAAGAGAGACAGGAATGGACAAAACACTAGTGCTCAGGCTGTCCTGGGTATAAGATCTTGGCAGAGTCCCCCACCCCCCCTTCTTTTTTAATGGAATAATATTAACAAACAATAAATTCGGTGTTCAGCTACAGAGATGACCATACTATAAAAGCAACGAGTCTCCACATTACCCTAATTTGCATAGCCCCCCCAAACCACCTCCCCAACTTTGCATATTATACTGGCAATGATATCAAATAGGTAAATTATATCCCTACACAACCCAAACCTTTGTGCCCCAGCCGCAGAAGGGAAGCATTCATACCACCACCGATGTCCCCGGGAGTGTTCCTGAGCTTCTGGAGGGTTGGAACAATTATCCTGCATGTCCATCCCTAAAGCCTGCAGCCTGAGCCACACATGGTGATGGAGATCCAGATAACAGAATAGGTGGGTCAGCAAATAACCTCCCCTCCACACACAAAAACAAAAATAAAACAAAACACACCATACATTTAAAAAGGAGACCTGCCATTTTTATGGCTTTGTTGTACATTTTTAAACTCTGTAAGTAACCAAATGGGACTGAACAACTCTCTCAAACCATAATGGGGCCATTAGATTATTTTTATCTGGCTTTACACTAAATGGATCCCTATGTAACTGAAAAAGAGCTGAAAATTGACCTGAATTTAGACGGGGGCCCTTCAAATACCCAGGGGTATTTGAAAACCCTTGGCGCCATTTGCACATTATGTATGGTTCTTATCCCTTTTGGCCTTACCATAGAATTATTTATGCCTGTATCTAATCTCTATTCCTAGACAGTGAGCATCCAGAATCTAGGTATAATTCGGTACCTAGTCATTGCACAAAAAGCATTTACTGGAAGAGAATGTGAAAAGGGGAAAGGAGGAGGGAGGGAATTAAGCTAGCCCCTCCCATTTGCCTTATATATTTCCACAGTAAAATATAAAATAAGAAATGCACTTGACATTTTGGCTGCCAGGGCCAGCACTCCTGGCCCTTCTGTTTCTGGCTTCCTAGGTCACCGGGAGGTTGGTGCCAGATGAGACTAAAAGAGATGCCTCGACAGTGCTGAGATTCTGGTTTCACTAATCATTCTGATGGATGTGTTGTGGGCTTCCCCACCCCACTGGTTCAGAAACATTCCTCCAAGGAGGCTTGCCCCCCACTGGATGAAGCTAGTAGAGACCATGAGGCCAGTTTGCCATACTTCCAGGGGGCTCCTATGAGTTATCAGTCTGAAGGCCTGAATTTCAAGCTTGTTACCTCCTACCTGGTAACTGTAGGACTTCAGCTCCAGGATTGTAGGGGAAAGTCGGGGACTATCCCTACTCAGGAATCTCTGGGGCTGTCTTATATGTGCTTGTGAATCAGACTGAGCCAATGCTCCTTGGGGAGCCAAGTTCCCTCCTCCTTGGGAATCTGCCCCCTCTGGAGGACAGTTCTCTAGGGCTGCCTCGACCCTCAGCTCCTCCCTGGTCACATTTCCATGCTCCGCAGGGATCATTGTCCTAGGCAACATTTCTGCTGTTTCCAGAGAGTTCTTTTATCCTCTGGGTAACCCAAAGCTGGCAGCTGGTTTTGCTGAAGCAGATCAGAGATCGAGGTTTGGCAAGAGGGGCAAGCTATGATTCCATAGCCCTTGTCTCTAGTCATGTCTTCTTCATCTTTCAGTGGACTTCTCTGGGTCTCTGGAGTCTACATAGCCAGAAGTGGTGGCCCCTGCCCTCATTTAGACACCCCCTCCCCACCATTCCTTACTCTGGAAGGCAGAGTGTTGATGGCAAAAGTCAATACAAGTTTCATTTTAAGTGATAAGTTGTGGTCGTTGCCTAGCAAAGGTGTAGCTGGTCCCATGCCTTCCCTTCTCCTTTGGTTGGTGGTCAGCCTGGAGTTTTCAGTTTCTCCTCCAAGAATTTTTCCCAGATTCACCTGAACTATTTGGGCAGGAGAAAATACCATTTACATCTTTCATCCCCTCCTAGAAAGCCATAAGGCTTAATTCTCGGCGATGCTATGGCCCACCAGGAAACTACTTTCCATGAAAACAAAATGGTGGCAGGCCTATCTCATTGAGTCTCAGCATTTTACCCTTGGGGGCAGGGAGGGGCTTCCTCTAATCACAGTCGCCTTTAATTGCCAGGGACCACGGTCTGAGGGACAGAATGGCTGGCTGCTCTCCCCATTGAAGGACTGGCCCAGGAAATTTGGAGACTCTTTCGGATAGCTGGTAGTTCTCTCTTGGGTCAGTGAAGGTGGCTTCCTGCTCCTCTAGAAAATGGGAAGCCTGCCTCAAAGCGGGTTACTGAGGACAGCAGCAGCACCTATCCGAGGTTGGTCAGATGTGCAGAACATCTCGTTTTAGGGCCCTTTCTGAGACGAGGTTTCTAACCACCATACCTGGGAAACTTGCCTGCCTGCCTGCCTGCCTGCCTGCCTGTAGCAGGTGTTAGGACAACACCAGCAAGGCTGGCAACACCTCTGAACCCCAGACTGGTCTGCCTGGGGCACCTGCACAGGCGTCAGGCCTTCCTCCTACCACCTTCTCCTTGCCCCTTCTGAGGTTGGCCACGCTGGCCCTTCCGTGGGACCTGCGCCAGCCGGTCTTACCCCGGCCTTCCACTTTCCAGTTATCGAACTGCTTCCTCACCGTCTTGCCCTGTTTGTGGGCACACTCAGGGTCGGGCACATGCTCGAGCTTAAGGTAGAGGGGGGCTGTTACTACAGATGAGGATGCTAGCTAGCCATACCTGCCTCCAGCCGCTTCATCTTCCTCCAGGAAAAAGTTCCCTCTTTCAGAAATTTTCTAACCCATGTTAGAGGAACGGAGGATCGCTTTCTAGGGACCGCTCCCCTTTCCTCGTATCTTCCTCGGGAGAGAAGGAAAACGGACATCCTCAGCAAGCTGTAGCAGACTGCATGCATATTTTCTCCTCTCCTCAGCATGGTGACAAGCACTATATATACCTGAGGAGGAGTTTGAACAAACACATCAATGAGCTCCAAACCCTAGAGTAGAGTAGTTAATCCCTGGTGCAGAAGTACATGCTCCAGGATTCAAATAACCCCAGAGGAAACCCACACATGTTAGCTCAACCAACCCTGGGCCTCCGGGTGGACGCTTCCAGTGTGGTCTTGTGGTACTGAATCACAGATGTCACTAGATCCATCTTTAGGTTATTTTAAAACCTTGATCCAACCCACCCTCTGAGTTTCCTCCTCCTCCCTGCAAGGTTTTTTGTGGGGTTTTTTGGTTTTTGGTTTTTGGGGTTTTGTTTTTGTTTTTGTTTTTGGAAATTCTGAAGAGAATTTTGCATTTATGATCCCACTGTCATCTTAACCTCCCTTCCCAGCACCAAGGGACTTGGAGCTATTCCTGCTGGAGCCCCAGCTCCACCACAGATGGGCCATTGCTACCAGAAGCCCGCCCAGGCTGAAGCCCCGACTCTGTGATTTCAAGACAGTGCCCTGCCTCTCCGGCCACTGCTCGCATGACTCAGTCTCGAGCACAGAGTGCTAAAGGCAGCCTTGCCTCAGTGGCACACTTAGAGCGGGCTCGCTGTTTCCCTTTGTGTGTTATGCTTTGCTCGGAGGGCCCGCGGCAAAGTGGCTCTGCACCCTGAAATGTCTGGGAGTGGGAGCGGGCTTCTTCCCATTTACCTGTAATCTGCCACAGTAATGATAAGAGCTAACATTTCTTTTTTTTTTTTTTAAGATTTTATTTATTTATTTGACAGAGACAGACAGCGAGGGAGGGAACACAAGCAGGGGGAGTGGGAGAGGGAGAAGCAGGCTTCCCGCGGAGCAGGGAGCCCGATGTGGGGCCCGATCCCAGGCCCCTGGGACCATGACCTGGGCCGAAGGCAGAGGGTTAACGACTGAGCCACGCAGGCGCCCCAAGAGCTAACATTTCTTGCGAGCTCACCACACATTGTTCTGAGCACTGTATGTTTATTTGTTCACTTTCTGCATCTCAAAGACTCTGAGGAACCCCGATTACTAGCACCCCCACGGTGCGGATGAGAAACCTGAAGCATAGACTGGTGACGACCAGCTGGAGACTGGCAAGGGGGCAAGCCAAATCTGGAACCCAGGTAGTCGGGCTAGGCCATTCTGCCTCACCTGCGCGCATGCCAAGGGGTTGGAGCATAGAAGGTTTCAGTGAAGCCTGTTCTGCTCCCTTCCAGAACCTCATTCTCCTCTGAGGAACACAAAGACAGGTCAGATCCCAGTCTTCGTACCTGCCCTCTCTTTCCTTTGTTTTCTTTAAGTGCCTCAGAGTCCTTTGCCTACGAGGCTTAGGTTTCTCTTGCCCGCCCACCACCCTCCTCCATGTTAGAAGACATGCCTATATTCTAGAAGCTCCAACTAGACACAGCTTGAGGACTTTTCCCAGAAGCCCTGGTTCTCTTGGTAAATTAGTGGATGCATATAGGCAGAGGGAGGAAAACGACTTCCAGCCCGGCCAAGCAGGACCTCTCTCCTCAAAATACGGTTGGCTTCATGACTATTTCCTAAGAGCAGAGGGCAAATCTTTAAAGTCGAATTTCAGAAAAGGATTTGTCAGAGTGCTTACTTCTTCTTCAAGCAGGTTTTACTGAAGAAGGACGTGAACGATGTTAAGAGCGATCCACAACGTTTAGGAGAAGCTGGCCAAAGCAACCCCTATTTCCCACTTTTGCACTCTTCTCATCAATCATGATGAAAAGATCAAGTAACGATAAGGGGCTTGGCATCAGCATGGTCCAGTGCAGCTGGTTGCACAGAACTGGTCTAAAAATGAAATGACTCTTCCATTGTTTGCTTATTACTCACTTCAGATAGAGAATCCAAGAGCAAATGACATTCTTCTCGGCTTGTCAGGGATTTCACTTCTGAGCAGCGTCCCTGCATAGCTAGCTTCCTCCCGCCTCCACAGCATTCCCACCGCTGTCTCCATTTGCTTTTACCCTTAAGACTATTTTGCATTCAAGCACATTAAATGCAACCCATGTTATACAAGCCATTATTTATTCTTGCATCGAAACACTGTAGGTCACCCACCACATGCTAAAGAGAGAAAACCCATCAACAAATAGGCCCTGTCCATTCAGCTTAATTGACATGTCCATTGTTTTTAACTAGGGTGTCTGCATAACAGTATACACCGGGAAGGATGTGGCAACACCCATTGGCTGCTGCCTGGCTTTGCAGCGATAATTGAGTGCCATTTGACCAATGCTGAGGGGTCTTCTGGGTGTGTTTTCCTCCTTTGTCAATGTTAATGCAATGCCAAGTGATAAAGATGCCCTTTGGCATTCAACACTCTTAGCCTTTAATAATAAACACTTTCTGCATCTCAAATTGCTGCTATACATGAACAGGTTTTAGTCAACCCCTGAAGCAATATGTACCTTCTCATTACAGGGCAGCAGTGGTGAGAAAGCAATTCACTAAGCCATAGGGTTGGCAATCACCCATATTTTCTGCTATGAGTAAATAACTTCAATTGATTTAATCATAAAAGAATAACAGGAAAACTACATTGATTTCCAAATCCCTAATGTGAACATCAGACTCTATTGACCAGGCTGCGTGCAAGGAGGTTGTAGCCATTTGTATGAACTCAAGAAACATCAATACTTGATCATTACGCCAACAAAAAAAATGACAATTTGGGCCTATTTCAAAATGGATTGAAGTAATATTATGCAGGGTGATTGGGCAATCTCAAGTGATATCAGTGATAATATGCTGCAGTGCTCATTAGGTTAAAAAGAACAAAATCCATAAATTCTGGTGAACAGTTCTCTTGCTAATTGTAATAGGTCATTCACCTTCTATAGTAACAGTAATAACACACTAGACCTCTATTTCTATTAAAGTAACCAAATGGGGTTGTCGAAAATTCATTTGTTACCCATGTAAATTTAGCTGCTCAGAAGACCAGTGCACATAGAAAATCGCTTTATAATTGGAGAAAGATAGTGTTTGTTTCCTCCACGTTGACTGATCATTCAGGGTTTAGAAGCAAAGTCTAGAATCTTTAAGACGAACATTTATATATAAAAATGTGCAAAAAGAAAAAAAAAGTGTTCTTTATTTTAATGCAGGAGAAAGAATGTTGGGCTGAGTAGTTAAGTAGGGGAACATGTTTAAGTAGGGAGAGGACCTAGTGATAAAAGGCTAGAACAAGGGGCTGAAGCCAGGACCATCCCAGGCAAAGTAGGACATTGGATCACTGAGGAGTTGAGACTGACTGTCAAGTCTGCCACTAAATTGCTTTGAGACTCCAAGTAACTTGCCTCCTAATCTTGAGTCTCTTCTTCTTCACCTGCAAAATGATATAATCTATAATCTTACAGATTTCTTCCGTCAAAATTTGAGTCTGAACTAAATGGAGAGTCTGAACTAAATGATTTTAATGTCATCATCCTTTTATTCATTATTTATTACTATGAATACTTCTTAACTATGGACTATCTCAGTACAAATAGTTTCTCTTTTTGCTTACCGAGGCAATGATGATTATTTTAATGAAAGTTCTTGTCTAATTGCAGAAAATATAACAGGTAGGCTCTTTCCCATTCAAAAGACCCAAAGCCCTTGATAATATTTAAATACGTAAAGTGTGGGTGAGCCCCATATTGAGCACTGACCACATGGTAGAGCATCTTAAGGGACTTGATGGTATAGTCAATTGGTATTACACTTTGTGTGTGCCTGGAACAAAACCAGGTCTACCGTGGGACATGGAAGTCATATAAGAAAAGATGTCTGCCTAGGGTGCCTGGGTGGCTCAGTCAGTTAAGTGTCTGCCTTTGGCTCAGGTAATGATCCCAGGGTCCTGGGATCGAGCCCCACGTTAGGCTCCCTGCTCAGTGGGAAGCCTGCTTCTCCCTTTCCTGCTGCCCCTCTCTCCCCACTTATGTGTGCACGTGCACACTCTCTCTCTCAAATAAATAAATAAAATCTTTTTAAAAAATTAAAAAAAAGATATTTGCCTTCAAGTAATCACATCATTGTTAGGGAAGTGAAATTAACACACAAAATAATCGTATAAGAGAGTAGATAATTGACTCCAAAATGTAGTTTGAAGAATACGTTGTAGAATTTAGAAAAGGCTGAAATCAATGCAGGTTGGACTATTTAGAAATAATTATGGAGTTTGTAACTGGAATGTGGACTAGGCTTTGAAAACTATATGAAGTTTAACCAGATGGGAAGAGAGCAGTAGGATCTTTTGACAAGAGAGTCAATATGAGAGTGAACAGGCAGAAAAGGAAATTGCATTATTGGCATGGAGACGTATGCTAGTAACTCACTTTGGCTAGGTGAGATCAGATACATGAGCACCAGAAATCAAATAGTTTGTGTAATATGGTAGCCAAAAGAAAACATTTTGAATTGCTGTGTTTCTGTAAGTGTGAGAAGCTTTTAGGGGCACCTGGGGGGCTCAGTCAGTTAAGCGTCTGCCTTCAGCTCAGGTCATGATCTCGGGTCCTGAGATCAAGTCCCACATCAGGCTCCTTGCTTGGCAGGGAGTCTGTCCCTCTCCCTCTGCCTGTAGCTCCCCCTGCATGAGCTCGCTCGCGCTCTCTCTGTGTCAAATAAATAAATAAAATCTTAAAAAAAAGCTTGTAACATGTGGTCCAAAAGATAATTTTAGGCTATATAGTCACTAAACATTAAGGAATATTGAATCATTTTATGAGAAAATTATAACTCTTTCAACTCCTTTAGTTATCCTAATAAGACTTTATCCTTTCTCTATCACTTGTTAATTTCCCTTTGCAGAGAAAGAGAAAACAGACCTGGGACCAGAACCTTGGGCTGGCAAAGTTATCCACTGATAACACTGCTGTGTTTCCATTGTATTAATTTTAAGGCTATCTTCTAATTCCATTTAAGTGGTAACGGTTTTCTTTTGACAACGGCAAACAATTAGCAATGTTTGAAATACGAAGTAACATAAGCAGCATCCAGATATGACGAAAATCCTGAAGGTGGCATGTGAATGGCAGTTTGGGAAACACTGTTAGAGCAGAAAGAGCACTGGTCCTCAAAGGAAAAGCCTGGCTTTAAAATCCTACCTCTGTGGTTTATTAATGGTGACCTTGTGTAACCACTTACTCTCGCTGAGCCTCAGTTTACTTGTCTGTAAAGAGTGGGGTCAGGTGAGATGAACTCCAAGGTCTCCTCCAGCTCACACTTGTGTGATTAAAGGGCTATTGAAGGCTTCTGAGCCGACAGTGACAAGATGAAAGTGGCATTTAAAGAAGATTAGCCTGGCAGTGGCACGAAGGTGAGTTTGGAGAGGAGAAAGCTTGGGGTCAGGGAGGCCAGATAGGTGGCTGCTTCCGTAAACCGGGAATGAGCCCATAAGGGCCTTGGCCAGGATGAAGGCCGTGAGAAGGCAAGGGATAAAGAGACGGGGAAGGCATTTCAAAGGAACGTTTGACAAGATTTGAAAACTAAATAGTGAATAGAATCATAAAGGTGACTTGTGGATTTTGAACTTGGTGGAATAAAAAGGGAAGCCTTTTGACAAAATACATATGTTGGAGAAAAAAGAGCTTGTTGAGTTCTGAAAATCTTGAGTTTGAGCTGATTGCAAGACACTGATACTGAAAGGCTCTTGGGACAAATGAAAATCCAGGACTGTGCTTAGATAAAAAGAATGATGGGCAACTGTAGATGTAGGAGTCTTCTGCAGTGAAATGATGGAGAAATGAGTTTAGAGAGAACACAAAGGCAAGAATAGCAGAAAGCCCCAAATTGAATTTTGGAATACTGTGCCTTTTGTTAAGGGAGCAGGAGAAGGAGGAAAATCGGGAAAAGGAAATAAATATAGAATGCTCACAGTGACAGAAAGCAGAATAGTGTGGGGTTCTGCAAGCCAAACCAGGAGCCAGTTTTTGAAAGATGAGTAGTACTGAGTACAGAAAATCATGAAGAAGGAGGAGCTCTGAAGAGCAAAGACAAAGGCTTGACTAATGTCATCGGTACCCTTCTTTTGAGCCAAAAGCATCAAAGTGGTAGCAGCTGATTAAGATTAAAAAGAGATTAAGATTAAGAACCAACTGAGAGGGAAAAGTAAAGGCAAAAAAATGAAAATTGGGTAAACTGCAGATTCAAGGAAAGTTGACTTAAAAAATTACGTGGGTAGACTGATAACAGAAGGGGATCAAAGGCTCTGGGAAACAGAAAGATGGAAGGATCTGGAGAGTGAAGGGAGATACACTGTGGACTCCACATTGTAAGGTCCAAATTATGAACATGGCCCACCTTTGAGTCATCAAGGGTCCCCATAATTAATTTCAAAGAAAGAAGCCTCACGTGCCTTTCCAGTTTCCTAGCAGGTCTCCACCAGGTTCAGGTGCAAAACAGCCTCAAAAACGAGTATTTTCTGGATGCAGACTTTATTGTAGATTCACTCTTGCAAGCACTTCCACTCTCAGTCGGCCCCTAGGGTTGAGATGGACATGTACTTTTCCTACATCAAGTCTGGGACCACCTAGCTTCCTTGCTTCGGTGACTCGAGTGTGAAGTCTGGGTGCTCACCTCATTGAGCCGGGAATTCCCTTCCCAGGCTGGGCAGGATTAGCAAGGGCTCTTTGTGTATTTCACACATGCTCAGTGGCTACAGCTGTTGTCTTTTATTGTGTGTGTGATCCTTTCCACAAGGCTACAAAATATTATGAGCCAGGATCTCAACTTATGGCCAAAAATAAATCAGGGCAGGAGTTTTCACCAGCTAGAGAAGAAGAATCTAAAAATAAAGGGACCAGGGGTGCCTGGGTGGCTCAGATGGTTAAGCGTCTGCCTTCGGCTTGGGTCATGGTCCCGGGGTCCTGGGATCGAGCCCCACGTCCAGCTCCTTGCTTGGCGGGGAGCCTGTTTCTCCCTCTGCTTCTCCCCCTACTCGTGCTCGCTCTCTCTCTCTCTCTCTCTCTCTCTCTCTGTCTCGAATGAATAAATAAAATCTTTAAAATAAATAAATAAATAAAAATAAAGGGACCAGATTGCCATCCTATATAACTCTCTGGGAATTCCCTATAGCAAGGCTGTGTAATTCATTTACCTGAACCAGGACTCCCAGCAGATACTGTGTCCAGCTTCTCTGCAGCCCATAGGAAGGTTTTGTGTTTGACACGTGTTTTCCCTGAAAACAAGGAGAGAACAGGAAAGTAAAATAACTTTCCTAGTATCAAGTAAAGCTGTAATTTTGACTATATGAGCTAATATGAATTAAAGTAGTAATTTTGAATAGATGAACTAAATTCAGTGTGAGGCAGAATATCATGTTAAGAACATAGACGCTTCATGCCACAAAATCTCAACTTAAAGATGGTCCCCTATTACGTAAACTTCAGCCCCGTGGGGTCTGGATCCATTCCTGGGTGCCATGGGAAGCCAACAGTAATGCCAATAATACCAAGAAGGTTAACCCAGTTAACTGCAGACTGGTGAAATAGAATGGTATCGTCAGTGATCCACAAACTCAGTTGCCTCCAGGAACCAGGGAGTTAAATAAGCTGACCAAATCGGGTAGTGTGGAACGCAGTGGGGACAGGTGGAGCCCAGGGTCCACTGCACAGAGCCAACCCCTCTGAGGGGATCAGCCGCTCATGCACCTCAAGCCAGATGGCAGTGAAGGCCCCAGTGAAGTCAGATCTTCCAATTAGTCCAGAGAATCGAGAAATCCTGATTTTTATCGGATTCTTCCGAGTGTTAAACCTTGGCAACAAATTAAACATATTTCAGGTACTGTACTGGGCAGACAAAACATGTCAGTGAAGCAGTGTTTTACGAGCTGGCTTCTAGCTTGCAACCTTTAAATATGGGAGCTCTCTGAGATCCCACAACCTGGAGAAGTCCATTTGCCCCAAATAATTGGCCTGAGGCCCAACCCTTCAAGGGCCAGGAGTTCTCCTGCTCCTCAGGCTTTGCCCTCCTGTGGGGGACCTGAAATCCAAAATGGCCTTTCATTTCCCGTCAAAACCTGGTTCCATCAGTAGCCGCTGATCTCCGCAAAAAGGTAAGAGAGACGTTATCTACCTTAAAAATGAGTTGTACAATGAGAGTGCTTTCCAGAAAGATTTGCATCGCAAAGAGACCACCCGTGAACCGAAATCCACTTATAAGCAGTCTGAGGGGGGAAAATGAGATGTGGTGCCCAGCTGGTCGGGAGATATTTGGGGGAAGTCAGGGGTCTTCCAGGATCTTCGAAATGCCCTGGGAGTCTAATGTAGGCTAGCTCCACCTCATGCATTCATTCTTTCATTTGTTCAGAAAGTGTTTGGTCAGCCCATACCATGTGAGGAGCACAGAGTTGTGTGGTCGGGGTGTAGGGCAAACGGGCCTGTGACAGAGGCAGACAGGTCGTGAGGCTCTTTATACTGCCGCGGAGTTCCAGCACCGAGACTCTCGGGCGGGGCTGTACGCCAATACCTTGCCCTTTTTAGTCTCACTTCTTCTTTTCCTCTGCCTGACACCCTCGTTTGCTCCAGGCCCTACTTCCCCTGTTCTTACCTCTGCCGGGTGACAGTCTGCTGGCCAGTGGCTTCTGCAGCTGGGCACCGGGGGGGCCACTTGTGGCTCCAACGGCCTTTGCCTTTCTCACCTGCAGACCTCAAGCTGCTCCTTCTTCCAGGAATGGTGTTTATTTGTTCCTTTGTCAGGGCCCTCATGTTGTTCCGCCTTCCTGTTTAGCTAACTGGTTCCATTTCTACATCTGTTATCAGTGTGTAAGGTCAAGGGTCATGCCTTTTTTTTTTTTTTTATCTGTGTATCCCCCACGTGTGCTTACGTTTTTGGCACTCAGTAAATGTTGATTTAAATGTGTGAAGAGCTATCTCTTCAGTCTCAGTTTCCTCCCTATCCTTTCAGGACCCAATTAAATGCCGCTTCTGTCAGGCAGCCTTCTCTGATTGCCTCAGTCTCGGAGAAAGTTCTCTTCGTGCTCAGAATATCTTTAGTCTTGGGTTTGAACTCCTCGTACTGCTGTCTTACGCAGGGCTTTGAACTGTAAGCATCGTATATACATATGTGTGTGTGTGCCTCATCTCTACTAGACTGTAGCTTTTCTGAGGGCAGAGGAAGTTTCTTCTGAATCTTTCCACCCTGCACAGGAGATAGCACGTGATATGGCCCATAACCGGATTTCATTCAATGCGTGTGCCCTGAATCAGTGTGTTCGAGCAAATGAATGAACTGAACAAATGAAGAGGACAGTATCTGAGATCATCAGAGCGTAACTGACCCCACCCAACCGGTCCCTTCATTTACGTCCTTGCCGTGGGTATTTTTAGATCTTACCGATGTCCATTTAAAATAGTGATTCTCATTAATTTAATTTTCCAAGTAACTAAAGACCACAAATCCTGAAGAAACTCTTTTTGGTAAAAGGTAGATAGAGTTCACTGGGATATCCAGATTCTTACAGATTCTATAAAACATTGACCCCTCCAGAGTTAGAAAGGTGTTTGGGACTCTTCCTTCACTGAGTTTGAAACAGAGAGCAGTCTTTTTTTCCCCTTACACCTTCTGTAACAGTTCTTTCTCTCATCTCTTACTTGTTGCCATTACTATTGCTGTTACTGCTTCAGCAGCTGTCTGCCGTCCTCTCTCCTCCATTCAGTTTATTTAATCAACGATTATTTCTTGAGCACCTGTTATGTGGCTTTGAACTTGCTCGAGGCCTGAAAAGCTGACATCCCAGTTTGTTAGTGTTTTAAAAGAATGGCGTTTCAGAAAGGAGAAAACACATCTGAGTGAGGAATCATTTATTGGTAAAAGAACCACAGTTCCGTGCATGGATTCTGCAAACTCTTTTGGACTCAGAGTGAGCGAGTGGACATCTCACCCTCTGCTGTGCTCCAGGGAACAGCTGCCTGAGTAACTGAGCAGGAGATGAGTGTGCTACGAGCAGACTTACAGCTTCTGGAAGGGAACTGCTGACCAGAGCAAGGAAGGGATTTGCTCCATTCTGCAGTGAAATCAAGTTGCAATTCAGCATCTTGACTTCTCTCTTGATTCTGCCATTAAGGCACCTTGTCGTCTCATAGTAAATCACCAGTAAGGTCACTAAAATAATGGAGGAAAACAAGGTAAGAAAACCATAAAGCCATACTTTGCAACACAATGTTGCCAAGAATGTAACAGTCTCTTTTCATTCCTTTATATAGCAAGGGGAAAAAAAAGGAATGACCAATTACACAACCTTTTTCTTGAACATTTTCATAGATAACAAAATAGGCAATAGGTAGTACCTCCAGGAGTGACGGATTAGAGATTTCCCTTATCTAAAATAGAACAATAGTTCACATATCACTGTTTAGGGCAATAAACAGCCACATCATTAATTTCTACCTCAGAATCATGAGTGATTACGCTTTCTATCTCTAAAAGCCCATAGACTCTTAACTATTGGAAAGGAAAATAATGTGCCATCGATTTGAGCAGCCTTTTAGATATAGGAATAATGATCTGAGGGATTTTTAATTATCTGAACTCCAGTAAGAGTCCGTGTGAGAAAAAAAAAAAGAAAAAAGGAAGAAGAAGAACATGACCCAATATGTAAAAGGTGCCTGAAAAAAATGAGATGTGCCCCAGGCAAATTTAGATTCTATAGCAAAGAGCCTATCACAGATGCTAAGAATTGAGTCCCTCGTGCCTCAGAGAAGGCTGAGCAGAGAAACTTTCAAAGAGGGCAGATGAACACTCCTTAGAGGAATTTTTATACACGAGTTGATAGTATTCAGCCATCTTCGTGGTTACAATTTTATTATCTACATACGCCTCAGGCCTGTTGGAAGTCATAAACTCACACCTGAGACAAGCCCGTGTACTGGCTGCCTTTTCACCTTGCATCCATTTGTGAGTTAAATAGCTGATATGATGGGCTCTTTTTTTTCTCACACTTATAAGCCAAAGTCATTGCCCTGTCAGTGTATAACGATTTTAGTATTTTTGGAGTGCGAGCCAGAGGATTTTTCCGTTGCATTAGGGAGCAGCCGTCCTATCCATAATCAGAGTGAATGCGTGGGGGAGGGGAGAAAGAAAGGAAGTCGGGTTGAGAAGGACAAAGGAAAGAAAAGGAAATCTTCCATTTGGAATGCTGGACCTGAGCGCCTTCCAGGGAAGAGCTTCTTAGGCTGCCTTGGGCACGCTATTTAATTTCTCCTCAGATGCTTTCAGCCCCCCAAGGCTCATCAAAATGACAAATATTTTTGAAGTGGGCCTCTTGCCCCAGAAATTTCTGAGAGCCGAGCCTGTAGGAAACTGATAGGGTGTCCATCTACCTTCAAACCCCACTTGCAGCGTTTTCCTAAGCCCACTTTTGTCTGGTTCCTAATCCACCGGGTATTAATGTTAATCTGATATTTCTGAAGTGCTTAACGGTGTTTGTCTCTGAAAGGGGCCATGGAAAAGCAGACTGATGGATTGGCCGTGGATTTGACAGGAATTCAAATTTTGAAAAACAAACCTACTTACCCGAAAGTGCCAAATAACCATCATATGTTTCCCGAAAATAAGAGCGATATATAAAGAATCTTAGACGGTGACACTAATTTCCATGTTTGCTGCACCATTTTAGCACTCCCATAAACTTGTAGTAGCTTTAACAGAAATATGGCTGGATGAGGCATATTTTATTCCTCAGCGTGCAAGCCTAATGAATAGAAACTTTAACACGTTCTTAAACAGTCCCTGCTTTCAAACT
This sequence comes from Callorhinus ursinus, assembly GCF_003265705.2. NCBI lineage: Eukaryota > Metazoa > Chordata > Mammalia > Carnivora > Otariidae > Callorhinus > Callorhinus ursinus. The sequence goes on from NW_027397074.1 coordinate 37,663,663, forward strand.
TAGGGATGTATTTTAACAGACATGCAGTCACACTGTACCTTTAATATTTGGGAGCGATAACCTAATATCTGGTTATGATTTACAGGATTGGTCAGATTGGCAGAACTCCCTATTTTGCCAAACATGGTCATTTTACCAAAGCAGTTCCTTATTTGTTTTCCCCACCGCGAACCTCCAGACGTGGACACCACTCTGACCCAGTCTCTGGCGATGCTGTCCTAAGACGACTCCTTGGGGACCATGTTAAAGGTGAGAGTTTGAAGTTCTTATTCTTCTCATAAATGAAACTGGGGGACTGGGCCCAAAGATGTCTCTATTAAGCTAAATTCTGGGTAAGGAAGGCTGAAGTACGTATGTTAAAGTCTATTGAGGACAACATTTTTACCGAATTTTAAAAATCAGCTGTTTTTAATATGAAAGCAATGTATCATCTACAAAAAAAGTAGAACATTCAAACAAAAAGAAAAAAATGTAAACATAGTCACATGTAAACTTTGGTATGTATCTTTTGAGATTTACACTTCTGAAAAAATCAATCATATCTAATTATGTATAATATATATTGAGTGTAATGAAACATGTTTGGATTTAATTAAAAATGTGTTTTTAGATAGTGGTGATAGTTATGTAACAATATGAACGTGCTTAATGCCACTGAACTGTAACTTAAAAATGGTTAAAATGGTAAATTTTATGTCAATTTTACCACAATAAAAATTTTTTTAAATTTTTTTAAAGGTTTTTATTTATTTATTTGAGCGAGAGAGAATGAGAGAGGGCATGGGGGAGGGTCAGAGGGAGAAGCAGACTCCCCGCCGAGCAGGGAGCCCGATGTGGGACTCGATCCCGGGACTCCAGGATCATGACCTGAGCCGAAGGCAGTCGCTTAACCAACTGAGCCACCCAGGCGCCCCTAAAAATATTTTTTAAATAAAATGAAAATCTAGAGAACATGCTACTTTGTTGCTTGTTTTATAACCTAATATATTACAACTCTCTTTCCATGTTGATCAATACAATTCAAGAGCATCATCTTTTATGGCTATGAAATATTCCACTTTGTGGATATGTGCTTTAGATTATTTAAATCAGTGGTTCTCACTCTGGCTAAACATTATAATCACTTGGAAAGTTTACAAAATACAGATGACCAAGACTTAACCTCCTGAGATTTGATTCAATCAGTCTGGGGAGGGACTTGTATATCACCCGTTTTTTAAGGCTTCCTGGGTCATTCTAATATTCAGTCAGTGATGGCCAACACTGATTTCAATGATCTCTTTTCTGAAACACTGAAGTCATTTCCATTTTTTTTTTAAATAATTTGATGTAATTCTGAAAAAATTAACTTCAGAAGGATTTTGTAACAAACTCCCATAATGATGTATTTAGGTCTGAGTATGATGACCATATACTTTACCATCCCAACCAGGATTTCTCAGAGTAAATGGGGCTCCATTATTCAATGCACTAGGACAACAGGCATGTATGTAAGCCAGGCATATCTGGCAAATTGGGTCATATACGCTTGTGCTATTTAAAACATATGGAAACTTTTAAGACATAGGGTACTTATTACCTAAATGCTATCCCCAAAAAACCCACCATATTAATTACATCAAGAGTTTTTAAAAGTACCTGTTTTCCTGAAACCCACAAAGACATTGGAAAGTATTCACTCATTTAAAAAGTATTTACTGAATAACTACTACATGCCGGCTTATGCTAGGCATGGGGCACAGCTGTTAGAAACTAGCAATACACAGTTTCCATTTCATAAGTCTATCAGGAATTATATTTAAACTTCATAAATTTGTTAGGCTAAAAGGTATTTGTTTTCATCTGTATGTATGTGATCACTAGCAAAATTGAATTTATTGTTTATGACTATTTGTATTTCTTCTTTTGTAAATTGTCCATTAACAACATCTTTCTTCATTTGGATATCGTATGTGTTTCAAGTATTTTTCCAGTTTATTATTTGATGTTGAAATTTGTTTATGGTGGGTTTTGAGAAGATTAAAACTTTTTTGTAGTCATACCTGTTCATATTTTCCTTAATAATTTCTGACTTTGGAGCCAAAATTCATCTTTGTTTCATAATTAATATATCTGGTATAGAATGAAATAAGGATCTTATATTAATGATTCCAAGTGATTAAAAAAATTACCCAGTCGCATTTATTTAAAAAAAAAATTATTTCCCTTACCAATTTGAAATGGCATCGTAAGCAGGCAATACGATCCTATATGTATGCAGCTGTGTTTCAGGGGTTTCTGTTATGTTCTTTTGTTCTGTCTGTCTCACCAACTTAATTATGAGCATACCTCATTTTATTGTGCTTCTCTTTATTGTGCTTTTAGAAATTGCATTTTTTACAAATTGAAGGTTTGTGGCAACCCTGTGTCAAGCAAGTCTACTAGCACCATTTTTCCAACAGCATTTGCTCACTTCGTGTCTCTGTCACATTTTGGTAATTTTCACAATATTTCAAACGTTTTCATTATTATTGTATCTGTTATGGTGATCTGTGATCAATGATCTTTCATATTACTATTGTAATTGTTTTGGGGCACCAGGAGCAACACCTTTATAAGACAGCAAATTTAATTGATAAATTTTGTGTGCGATCTGACCACACAACCAACTGGAAGGACCACCAACTGGCCCTTCCCTAATCTCGCTCCCTCTCCTTTGGCCTCCCTATTCCCTGACACACAATAATATTGAAATTAGGCCACTGAATAACCCTACGATGGCCTTAAGCATTCTAATGAAAGAAAGAGTCGCCTCTCACTTTAAATCAAAAGCTAGAAATGATTAAGATTTAGTGAGGAAGACATGTGAAAAGCTAAGGTGGGGGAAATCTAGGCCTCTTGTACCAAACAGTTGACCAAGTTGTGAATGTAAAGAAAAAGTTCTTAAAGGAAATTAAAAGTGCTATCCAGTGAATGTACAAATGATGTGAAAGTAAAACAGGCTTATTGCCAATATGGAGAAAGTTCTAGGGGTCTAGATAGAAGATCAAACCAGCCACAACATTCCCTTAAACCAAAGCCTAATCCAGAGCAAAACCCTAACTCTCCTCAATTTTATGAAGGCTGAGAGAGGTGTAGAAGGCACAGAAGAAAAGTCTGAAGCCGAGGTGCTTGGGTGGCTTAGTAAGCTAAGTGGCTGACTCTGGATTTCAGCTTAGGTAAGGATCTCAGGATCCTCGGATCAAGACCTGCGTTGGACTCCATGCTCATCGGGGGATCTGCTTGAGGATTCTCTCTCTCCCTCTTCCCCTCCCCCTGCTCTCTGTCTCTCTCTCTCTCTCAAATAAATAATCTTTAGGGGAAAAAAAAAAGGAAAAGAAAGGTTTGAAGCTAGCAGAGGTTGGTTCATGAGGTCTAAGGAGAGAGGCCATCTGCATAACATAAAAGTGCAAGGTGAAGCAGCAAGCGCCGATGTGCAAGCTGCAGCAAGTTCTCCAGAAGATGTAGCTAAGTTCATCAGTGAAGGTGGCTACCCTAAACAACAGATTTTCATTCTAGGCGAAACAACCTTCTGTTGGAAGAAGACACCATCTAGGTCTTTCACAACTAGAGAGATGTCAATATCTCGCTTCAAAGCTTCACAGGACAAGCTGAATCTCTGGTTAGGGGCTAAAGCTGCAGGTGAATTTAAGTTGAAGCCAGTACTCATTTATTATATGCAAAATCTTAGGGCCCGTAAGAATTATGCTAAGTCTACTCTGCCTATGCTCTGAAAATGAAACAACAAAGCCTGACTGACAGCACAACTATTTACAACATGTTTTACTGAGTGTTTTAAACCCACTGTTGAGACATAAGGCTCAGGAAAAAGATTTCTTTCAAAATATTACTACTCTTTGACAGCACACCTGGTCACCCAAGAGCTCTGATGGAGATATATGACAAGATGAATGTTGTTCTTGTGCCTACTGACACCCATTCTGCAGCCTACCGATCAAGGAATAATTTTGACTTTCAAGTCTTATTATCTAAGAAATACATTTCGTAAGGCTGTAGCTGCCATAGATAATGGTTCCTCTGATGGATCTAGGCAAAATAAATGGAAAACCTTCTGGAAAGGACTTACCATTCTGGATGCCATGAAGAACGTTTGTAATTCATGGGCAGAGGTAAAAATACCAATATTAACAGGAGTTTGGAAGAAGTTGATTGCAACCCTCATGGATGACTTGGAGGGACTCAAGACTTCAGTGGAGGAAGGAACTACAGATGTGGTGGCAATAACGAGGAACTAGAATTAGTAGTGGAGCCTGAAGATGGTACTGAATTGCCACAATCTCATGATAAAACTTGGACAGATGGATTGCTTCTTGTGGATGAGCAAAGACAGTGGTTGCTTGAGATGGAATCTACTCCTGGTGAATTTCTTCCTGCTGTGAAAATTGCTGAAATGACAATAAAGGACTTAAAATATTACATAAACTTAGTTGACAAAGCAGTTAGAGTTTAAGAGGATCGACTCCACTTTTGAAAGAAGTCCTGCTGTGGGTAAAAGTTTACCAAACACTGCATGCTACAGTTGTCTTATTACCAAACACTGCATGCTATAGTTGTGTTATTTTAAGAAATTGCCACAGCCTCCCTCCCTCAACCTTTAGCAACCACCACCCCAATCAGTCAGCAGCCATCACCATGGAGGCAAGACCCTCCACCAGCAAAAAAAAAATTAGGACTCAGAAAGCTCAGATGATGGTTAGTGTTTTTTAGGAATAAAGTATTTTAAAATTAATGCATGTACATTGTTTTTTTAAGACCTAATGCTATTGGATACTTAATAGACTACAGTAGGGTGTAAATATAATTTTTGTATGCACTGGGAAACCAAAAAATTTATTTGGCTTGCTTTACTGTGAGATTCATTTTAGTGTGATGATCTGGAACCAAATCTACAATACCTCCAGGGTATGCCCATATTTGGTACTAGACTATGTTTTAGTATCTGACTATGCAAGTTCTTCCACCAAATTCTCCTTTTAAGAAGAATTTGGTGGAAGAACTTGCATAGTCAGATACTGTAAAATAAAATATTTTATAGGTTACTCTTGCCTGTTCAATTCTTCCAGGTAAATTTTAGAGGATTTTTTCCCCAAAACATCCATTGATATATATATATATACATATAATATCTTGAAAAAAAAAAAGATTTCATTTACTTATTTGCCAGAGAGAGAGAGAGAGAGCGCACGTGCATGCACAAGCAGGGGAGAGGGGCAGAGGGAGAGAGAGAAGCAGACTTCCCCCTGAGCAGGGAGCCCCATGCGGGACTCGATCCCAGGGCCCTGGGATCATGACCTGAGCCAAAGGCAGACGCTTAACCAACTGAGCCACCCAGGTGTCTGTCAAATATTCTTATATGTCCTATATTTTTTCTGATTTTGCAGGATTTTTAAAAACCTGATTCTACATATTTCTTGTTACATATATTTCTTTGGTTCGCTCTGTGTGTGTGTGTGTGTGCGCACATGTGCAAAGGGGATTCTTTTTTACCCATTTATATTTTCTAAATGGTTGCTTTATCCTACTGACTCTTCCCAGCCCTATTTAATAGTGTACTACCATGTTATATCAGACAACAACATACACCAATAACTTGCATAAATGTATCCTTTTAACTTTCCTATATTCTCTTTAATAATAGTATATAGCAATGGTCTGGCTTACTCCAGGTCCAGCCTGTGATAATTCGCACTGTCTATTTTTTCATTCACTACATGCCACTGAGACTTTTCCAGGGCTGCACACTGAGCCAGGCATGAGAATATGATGATAACAAGGGGACAGAAGTTATGAACAAAGGCACAAAGGAGATCTAATTTAGTTGGGATCCCAGTCAGGCATGGCTTTCCTGAGAAAAATGGTATTTAAGCTGAAGCATGGAGGGTGCTCGGGATTTTACTAGACAAAGAAGAGGGGAAAGAACATTTGGAACAAAAGAAACAGCACGGAAGGGCCCATCTATAGAACAGGCAGGGGAATGACCATGAATCAGGCTTACATATAGGTGGGCGCCAATGTTGCAGAGCATCTGGGACACACTAAGGCTTCTGTATTTAAACTTCGGAGCCGTGGAAAGCAATGAGGACTTGAAATAGAGAAGGGACTGAAACACATCTGCATTTTAGAAAGCACCTGGATAGAGGGTGGAGAACAAATTCACAGAGAGTAAGAGAGTTGGCAGGGAGAGTAATAACCAGGTTTTGGGAGTAGTCCGCCTGAAATAACAGGTCTACTCGAATGATGACATTATGAGACCAATAAGTGGAAACGAAGTGGATTAAGGAGGCATATAAGAGACAAAAAACAACAGGATTTGGACACTGACTTGGATGTGGAATATGAGGCTGAGGTAGAAGTCGGGAATGACTTCTAGGATTCTAGGCTTGAGCCAAGTGTTCCTCAGAGGAGCCATCTCTGCGCTGGGAAGCACAAGAGGACAGATCTGGGGGCGAGGCAGGATTCTAAGTTTCCATTTTGAAAGTTTGGAAGTTGAAGTACCTGTGAGACATCTGAGTAGATACATCAGATAGGTCGCTGATGTAGAAGAGAGAGCTCAGGAGAGACGGTTAAGCAGAGAATGTAAATTTAGGAGTCACCCACGCATATATAGTAGTTGAAATTAGGCGAGTGAATAAAATTGCCTTAAAGTGAGTGAAAATAAGCATTAAAAGGCCTAGATCATAAGTAATTTCAATATGTAACAGTCAGGCTCAAGTTGGGTAGAAGGGGGAAGAAACTGACCTTGTGATGGTTAAATATTTAAGGGTATTTGAGAACATGAACGGGAAAGGAGGTAAAGGCTTATAGACTTTAATTAAGTGATCTTCACCCACTGTAAAAATCTTGACCATTTTATTACATTTCTAACGTATTCTAATGAAAAGAGCAATTTCCTTGCAATTTCTTAGCATACTGCTTTAATTCCCCTTGGTGAAACACAATTTCCCAGCCCCAAATGGCTATGGACTCTTATTGCATTGGATGTAACTCTCCTTTGGGGCTGAGTTAACTGCTTAGAGGCCCTTGAACCAAGTGAGGGTCCTTCTTCCTGAGACATTGCCTTCCATCTGTCAGGGTCCTCTCCTCCTAGGGGAGGGTGAGAACGGGTGTGTTTCCTCAGAGTCACCATCCCAGGCAGGGTTTAGGAATACATCTGTATCAGCCACCTACAACCAGGCAGGCGCTTCATCTTAAGTGAACAAAGCACGTGACTGAAGTTAATGCTTCTTGGGGCTTCCTGTTTAGTGCAGTGTGTCAGATCCAGGCAAAGTAATGCGCAAAGGCATTGGTGGGAAGTAAATGGTGTTCAAATCAAGCTAGTAGGAAAAGATTCATAGCACACTCTGAGATATGGGCCTGCACACAGCCTCCCTGTGTCATGGGCTTCTATGACAGCTAACATACAGAGGGACAGGGAGAGGTGGTAACCACCACAATAGCTCTGAACCCTCCATTGTGGTGATGGCAGTTTCTCGGATTCATTGGATCCTTCATTTATTTAACGAACAATGATTGAGCCTCTAGGGCGTGCCAGGCGATGTTCTGGGCACTGAGGAGGGTACAGCAGCAGGGAAATGAATACAGAGTTTATACTCCAGTGGTGGGGAGACAATGAATGAGAAACAAAGGATAGGGGGCACCTGGGTGTCACAGTCAGTTAAGTGTCTGACTTTTGGATTCAGCTAAGGTCCTGATCTCAGGATTGTGAGATGGAGCCCTGCATCAGGCTCCGTGCTCAGCAGGGAGTCTTCTTGGGTCTCTTTCTCCCTCTGCCCCTCCCCTGCACACACGTGTGCATAAGTGTTCTCTCTCTCTCTCAAATAAATAAATCTTTTTTTAAAAAAGAAACAAAGGACACTTCATACAATCAAGTGATGGAATTGTGAATGACTAAGGGGTACCTCAGTTTGGGTTGAACCAAGATTGCAAACGTGATTCATGTGATTAGGTAATCTATTTGATCAAAGTATATACTAAGAGAAGATAGTGTTTTAGTGACAGAGTCCCATCACAGAATGTGTCTTAGTCCATTCAGGCTGCTATAATAGAAATACCATAGACTGAGTAGCTCATAAACAACAAAAATTTCCTTCTCACCGTTGTGGAGGCTGGAAGTCTGAGATCAGAGTGTCGGCATGGCTGAGCTCTGGTGATAGCCCTCTTCCTGGTCCAGAGACGGCTGTCTTCTTGCTCTGTTCTCACATGGCAGAAGGGCAAGAGAGCTCTCTGGGGTCTCTTTTATATGGGGAAAAATTCCATTGACGAGAGTTCTACCCTCATGACCTAATAACTACCCAAAAGTCTTACCTCCAAATACCATCACATGTGGAGTTAGGATTTCAGCCTATGTATTTGGAGTTGATAGCAGAGTAGGTTTGAATTCCAGTCTGACCACTTGCTCCACATCTGATCTTGGACAAATTGTTTCAAATCTTTGAGCTTGCTGAAGCTGTTCAGTTCTCTGAGCTTTAGCTTCTTCATGGAGAACATAGAGCTCGAGCACCCTCTGTGATGAGCAGTGGACCTCACCAAGCATCTAGCATAGTCCCCTCAACTATTTCGCTCCTTTTCCTTCCCCACAAGAAAGGCTGAGTGGATCCTGACGTTCTGGGTTTAGAGCTGGCTGATGCTCTATGACCTCTTTCTCACAATACACCTTCCTCATTTCTAAAATCACAATCCCAGGCAAACGACAAGTTTACTTTTAGTGAAAAAAAAATGCAGCACTGCAGATATATTTTGAAATATGAGAACAAGGAAAGTTCAGGCTGAGTTAAAAACTAATGGCAATCTCATAGAGTCCCCTGTATGACAAAAGAAGCACAAGTGTTTCCAATAGTTCCCTCTCACGTAAATGCCACCAAACCCACCCTCATTAGAATAGAACTTTCCATTGCCTTTCTGGTATTGGCAACAGTTGTTCTGAGCATTTCATATCCTCTCGTTCATTCCACCACTATTTATTAGTTAAGATGTAGATTCAAGTTGCCAAAATGCAGGGACATAAACAACATATAAGTTGATTTCTCCCTTAGGAAACTATCTCAGAATTAGTATTCTAGGACCAGTATGGCGGTTCCACAGCTTTGGACCTAGGCTTTCTCTATTCTATCTTCCTTGGATTTTTGGCCCCATCTGCCCAGTGCAAGATGACTCGTTCACATCGTGTGGGCCTTCCAGTTAGTGGGAAATGGACAAAGGAAGGGGATGGAACATCCCATCCCTTTATGGACTCAACCTGGAGATTACACACATCACTTCCACTCATATTCCATTGGCCAGAACATAGTCACAAAATCGTAACAATCTACAGTTACTATTTTAACACATCAAAGAAAAGAAGAAAGAAGGAGGGCCTGGGTGGCTCAGTTGTTAAGCGTCTGCCTTGGGCTCAGGTCATGATCCCAGGGTCCTGGGATCGAGCCCTGCATCAGGCTCCCCACTCAGCGGGAAGCCTGCTTCTCCCTCTCCCACTCCCCCTGTTTGTGTTCCCTCTCTCGCTGTGTCTCTCTCTGTCAAATAAATAAATAAAATCTTTAAAAAAAAGAAAAAAGAAAAGAAGAAAGAATACGGAGACCACTCAGACTCAGCCATAACTTATGATGGTGAGGCCATTTTAGGGGTATAATCTGTGTCCCATGGACATGACAAGGAATACTTATGAAGTAAAGCAAATACATTTTAAAAGAAATACAATAGATTTTTTGACATATAAATATATTTACTTTCAAACTAGTTGACTTTGGGCATATTTACTCTTTGAAAATTGTTACTGTTCCAGATATTTCTGGATCTTCCTTTTTGTAATTGCCCATTAGAAACAGTTCGTATCCTACATAAGACTATCTATCTGACTTACTGCTTTTTACTTACAGCTCAATTTTTCTCCAAAAACTGTAAGTCCTCCCAACAGTCATACTTCTCTTATTCCTCAGCATTAGTTCCAAATTAGTTTTAACTATTTTCTAAATCATTTTCCAAGTGTAGATGGGTCATAAGTGAGGAGTTTCTTAAAATATGTTAGGAGCTCCGAAAGCAGTCCCAAAAATGTTCAAAGACAAGACATTTATGTGGATCAAAAAGCTCCAGTATGCTTGTTCAAACAGTGAATGACCTTCACCTTATGATCATACTTCATACAATTTTTAGGATAGGGTTACCGGGCCATGTGTGAGACTGGGTATGCTCCACTTGACCTTACCTACAACATGCATTGACTGTCCCCGAGCTCATTATTGTGACTTCCTCCAAGACATATATAACCTACCAATATACATCGTTGCACTGTTGTCTAAACGGTTTGAACTCTTTTGTGTCTTTGAGTCTTTACTTACTCAAAAATCACCTCCTCTGTGAACTTACCACTAAACCCCCCCTCCCATTAGAGCCAGTTACTCACCCTCTATGCTCCTATTGCACTCTAGGTACAGCAAATTTTTAGTGCTTAATATACCATATGCTAATTAGCCATTTACCCATAATCCCCACATAGGCACATGCACGTGTGTGCAAACTCCCACATACACCTCTGCTAGGGAGGGGCCTTTAGGGACTTCATTCTGATTGCCTTACTCACGCTTGCATGCCCCCTAGTGCCTTCTATGTAGTGGTGCTCAACAATGTTGGATGAACTTATTACGTGGGCAAAGTGGGTGTAATCTATTTTGTGGAAAGTAACTCACATTATGTCTCTGACCCTCAGCTTCTCATCTTGTATTTACAGTTTCTCTATAAAACCCAGAGAGTCGCTCTAGTGTTCTCTGCAATCTTATGACTCTAGGCAGTCTGGGGCCAAGGTTGTGATCTCAGTGGAAAAGGGACTGGTGGGCTCTACGTACAAAGTCTGCTCAAAGAAGGTGGAGTAAAGCTGTGACTTTCAGAGACCACACCTCTGTTGCAAGCCCCTCTTTTTTTACAGATTGGACTAGATCTGTCCCCTTTTGTAAATGCTGTTTCCAAACACAGGCACTTTGGTTTCATTGGTGAGGAGCAAAGGAAAGAAAAGAAAGGTTTAATCTTACTTGGGCTGGAAGCAGAGTGAAGAAAGGATCACCTCCCTTTCCTAAGAAACTGTAAATTTTGACCGCAGCGCCCACCAAGATTATTGAGCATGAGAAAAGTCAGCACTGCCAAGCCCTGGAAACTGTTATCCAAGAATAGAAAGGATAAAAGGAAAGCCTCAACTCCAAATGATTGGTTTATAATCTAACTTGGTAACAAAATATCATCATAGTCATATGTAAAATAAGAAAAGAAAGGAAAAGCTATCACCAAGTAACATTTAATTTCCTCAACATGCCATTTCAGGAAAGGAATGTCCTGGAATGCTTTTGTTGTAAGAAAATTATTGACACACTCAAGTTGGAAGAGGAAAAGCCAAAAATCCTACATGATATTTTTCTAGAAAAACAGGACTAACTGAGCAAGGACTTACCAGTCACCAAAACAACTTTTTTTTTTTTAATAGAAACAAAGGTGCTTCATGTTTCCCCCAGCAAGTGTCTTAAACAGCCATACTGACCATCCCTGGCATGTGATCTTTACTGAAGTTTTCTCAATGGAAGAGCATCCCCTGAAGTTGTAGTCAACTGTTCATTAAATCTGCCACCTGGAGAGGAAGAATGGGAAACAGGCAAGTGGCAGGGGGGACAGGAAACCTGAGAGGAAGCAAAAGGGGAAATACTGTAAGGGCCCTTCTTTAGTTTCCATTTCTCTTTAGTGGTCAGTGAATATCAATGGGATGTTACCGGCCTCCGGCTAGGAGTGCGGATTTGAAATCACCCTGCCCGAGCCCTGCCTCTTTTGAGCGTGGGGAGATCAAGAAGCTCATTTGTTTACTCGTTGGAGATTCACTCCACTACATACCACCCTCGCAAGTTGTTAAAGAAAGAGAGAGAGAGAGAGAGAGAGAGAGAGAAACAAAAAACACTCAGCAGGGAACTCCGAGGTTTTACCTGTCTTTATTTTATGCAGCATTTTCAAATCGTGCCATCCCGGCAGGTGTGACCGCGCTCTGGCGGAACCTCGGTGCTATTTTACCTGCTTGAGTCTGTCAAAAACCCATTTGTATGCGCCGGGCTAATGTGCTAGAAATAAAAGCCCCAACCTGTCAAGTAAACTCTCTGCACCTGTACGAAGCAGTTAAATTGTTCCATCTGCCATTATCCCGGGAGATCAAAGGCCCTCCCCGGGAGGGGTGCCCAAGAACCAAAGCAAAGGAGGGAGCTCCTTGTCTTGGAGTTTAAAAAGAAGAGAACCCGACCAAGAGGCGAGTGCGGGGTGGGAGGGGGTTGGGGAAAAGCCGGGAGGAGAAAAGGGTCCCCGAGGCCCGGGCCTGGCCCTGCTACCTGAAGGAGCTTTTTGTCTGACCCAGGCGCGCCGGGAGCGCATTCTTTCACATTAAGAACCGCAGGGGAAGACATTCATTCACTCCTTTTTTTTGGTGACGTAGCTGGGGCATTCATGTGTTTTTAACCTTGAATAATTTTTGTCTCTAAGCTCCAAACAAGTTTTATCCTGTCCACAGGTCAGTTTTGTTACAGAGGCCAATTAGCAGTGCTACCTTCGCCTGCGGCAGTAAGCCAAGTAATGGCGGGGCGAGCCCTACGGAGAGGTGATGAATAACTCCGGAGAGCTGTAATTTGAAAGGGGGGCCTTTGAAGCATTTACCTTACATGGGACGCTATTGTCACTGCAGGGTGTTTGATCTTAAAATAATTTACTTAATGATCTCACCATGGGAGCAATTGGCAGAGCGAGATTAGGCTGTAAGGCCTAATGGACATGGGAAAAGTTAAAAGTGCTCGGAGAAAGGTATGTACCGCGCGGAGATCGGTCCGTGTGGTGTGTTCATTACTTGCGGGCCGGGGAGGGGGGCGGCGCGGCTGACCGCGATCAGCTTTGCATAGCTCCTCGGAGAAATCAGATGCGGGGTTCGCCTGCGTGCGGGAGAGCAAAAGAGACTGCGCTGAGCATTCTCCCTCTTGCCCGCGCTTCGGCATTTGCGGAAATTGATGATCTGATTTTGTTTTTACAGCCAATGATTTCGATTTGTTTTATTTATTTATTTATTTATTTATTACTCCCTTTTTTCCCTCTTTCTTTTATTTTTTTTTCTTTTTTTTCTTTCTTTTTTTTTTTTTTTTTTTTTTTTTTTTTTTGTTTTTTTTTTATTTTTTTTTTTTGCCACCGTGGAGCCACTGTACTGGAGGGCACACAGGGCAGGGCGGCATCCGCAGGGCAGGTTTCTGAGCTGGAATCAGAGCCAGATGAAAATGTGTAAGCAGGCTACGTTCTGTCCCCTCTCGGTTGGCAAGCAGGACTTCAAGGAGACCCAAGGAGGTTATTGGATATGGTTATCCTAGGCCAAAACATGGCTTTGTCCGCTAGAAAAGAAAACTCGAAAATGTATGCCCCTATGTAATGTATTTGTAACTCACGCGTCCGCGTGTTTTCCGGATACACGTATCCCCTGCACCTACCTGTCGACCTGAGGAACCCCGTTGGGTTCTACCTGTTTGACATCCAGATACCTAGGCTTCAGGTTTAAACTTCTTCAGTCTTGCTCTTTCCCCTGTTCAAACCTTGCTCACTGCCGTAGCCCCATCACAGGGAAGAAGAAGCACTTGCTTCTTCCCTGTGATGAAATTGGACTAGTCACCTTAACTGACCACCCAAAAGGAAAAGTACCACCTCAGAATTGTTACTGCTGTTGACGTATTTGATGCTAAACCGAAGGGAGTGCGGTGCAAAAGAATATTATATAATTCACAAATGAACTAATATCCTCTCTAATGCAGATTCTAGCAGAGCGAATCACAGCAGCCTATCCCTGCAACCCAATGTCTTGATATGTATCCTTCCTTTGGAAAAACAATTCCTGGGGAATGTATCTAACTAAGTCATCCAGAAGATTTTAATTGGTTATCTGCGTAAAATAGAAGAGCTCACCTTTGAGTTCATTGGATAGGAGTCTGATTCGCCAAGATCCACAACCTTTGCCTGTGACCGGTAGGACAGGGCAATAAAATATTTTTAGTTCATGCAAATCAAGTAATGATGAGCATGAGTACTAGCTTTATGCCAGCAAATGCCAGTTGGCCTGTGCCAATTTGAGAGAGCACAAAATGTTCTCCGCTAGTGTGAAGTTTTTTGCAACTTAGCTTTTGGGGTCCATTTCTGGTTCATCTATTGATGAACGCCTGAGAATCTCCACCTCCCAAAGTAGAGTAGACCCCCTTTGAACTTGTCTTTTTCTCTCTTACGCATACTTGGAAATTAGCAACTTATTAATATGCTTCAATAATTTATTCTCTGATGCATGGAATTAACTGTCCGAGACTGAAGTAAAGATTATATATGCGTTGTTCATATGTTCTTGTTAAATGACTTGATAAGTGAGCACAGAGCCCATGCTGCATGGTAGGGCAAAGAATGGCAGCATCAGGGTATGCATCTGTGTGTCTTAACCTTTTCACATGAGATCAGAGGAGGTACCAGGACCACATGGGTAATGTAGGGATTAAGGTGACATAATGTAGGTGAAACACATAGGACTAACTCAAATTAGAAGAGTCCCCATAAAATCTCTTTCTCACCCTGGGCTGTGGCTACTTTGAATCTCCATAGTTGTAGTTAATTGTGGGTCATCCTCCCCTTCCCTAATTAACATTCTCCCCCATTTCCACTCTTGATCCAGTAGGGTGTTACTGTGAGGTGAAGCAAAGCTGTTTGCAATGCATAAGTTTGAATGCTGAGATTATTTGCAAATATCTAACCATTCCTGGAGGAATGGGATTTGTCATCTCTAGACCATCTCAAAGGTGTGAGGACTAACCCACTGAGATTTCCTTTCCATTCTCTTTTCTCTTTCCATTTTTCCCAATGCTATCTTTAAAAAAATTTTTTTTCACTCCTAATGTAGTTCCAGTGGTGTGTTGTCATAAGTTGGTGTTTGCAGCTTAGAAACTGAGAATTGTTATTCTCACCAAAAGACAACTGAACACTGATTAGAAAAGAGTAAGAAAAGATAACTTGGACAGAAAAGAAGTTATGAGTGTTTTAACAGAAAAGTTTGAATTTTGAATAACAGCACAAATCACAGCTGGTGAAGCCCCTCTTTGTCTTTCTACTCTTCCCTCTTGCTTGCTTAGCTTTCCCTCCATCTCTCCCTATCTCTGTCTCCCTTTCTCTGTGACTCTCCATTTCTCCCGCTCCTCTACCCTCTGCCCTCCATATTTTCACTGTGTCTCCTTCCTTCCCTTCCCTTCTTCCCTAATACCCTCCCGCTCCCCCATCCCTCTCCCCTCTTTTTGAGTGTGTGTTCATCTCAGTCTCTCCCACTGGCCTTGTGTCTCCATGTCTCTTGGCACTTTTTTTTTTTCTGTCTTGCTCTCTGTGTCTGTCTGAAAGCGCAGGACATAAATGAGAAAATCAGAGCTGAGTATGTGAATATTGGGAATTTTTTTCTTGATGGTCCTCTGTCATGATTTGCTTTTCCCAGGAAAAGCTGTGAATTGACAAACTCACTCCGAATCGCCCAGACTGTCAGGGACCCGGATGTCAAGAAACACTTGACCATTAGAGACAGCAAATGCTGAGCCATCTCGGGAATTCGGAGCTCACACACAGCAAGGAGCCACCTGCTCTGTCAGTTTCAGCCTTTCCGGTGAAAAGACCAGTCAGAAGAGAGGGGTGAAAAAGAACAAGGTCAAGGTCAAGCCACTCACCCACCTCTTCCCACCCAGCTCTCCTCCCACCTCACACTGATTACTGTACTGTGTGTCAGAGGTACTCCCACTGGCCTAGAACCATCATCTTATCCAGAAGACACATAAATTCCACCCAGGTAGTTCTAAAATCACCCAGCTGATCATTCAATTTATATACAGTATCAAGTGTTCATTTCATAGCTGCTATTTCAGTCCCTCTGACCTACCGGTCCTTGACATGCGCTTTGCCGGGGCCCTCCAGTGATGTAAAAGTAAGTTTTTAGCACTCGCAGAAAAAGCAATTGAAGTTCATTTCTCACAGATTACCAGGCCCCATCAGGAATGAAGAATGTGCAGTAAAGCGCGCATTGGGCAATGTCCCAGCATCCATTGCTGTCCGTGGAAAAGCCTGCTCTGCTGATCAGTGGATCAGACCAGTCACATCCAACGTGGTCCTGTTTCTCATACGCTCTGCTCCATTGCAACCTGTCGTCATCAGGAGATTAAGATACCTGGTTGTGTCTCACTAAGATCTGATTTGATTTCTCCCATTTTTCTCATTTCTCACCTCAGACTGCGGATTTTAACTTTTGCGCAGTCCAGTACTATCAGTGCGGGCTTCATAGGGGGATTGTCGGTGGCCTGGCAGCAGCCTGCCCATGGAGTTTCCAGAATGGGGTGGGCAACACCTGTCCTGGCTGGTGCTAGCAGCATCTTTCTCTTAGTCTAAAATGAGCTGCAGGAGGGGAGACAAGCTGGTTAAAATGGAGGTAATTGTGTGTCTCAGGGTTCTGCTTTACGATCACTTCAGTCCATGGCCCCTTGTGCTGTGCTCATTCTGCTCCGCCCCCATACTGTTTTGTAACCCCCTCACCCCCTGTTCTCTGCTCTATCCCTCTTACAGAATTACCCCTTCTGCTATATCAGATTCAAGTTCACATGAAGTGACTTTCTGCTTGAGAACTTGAAAGACACCTAGGCTGGCCAGTGACCCAAGTTCAATTTTAAGACACTAAGCACAATATTGTGAAGGTATATTATGACCAGTACTTGAAAAAAATCCCTTCCCCCCAAAGGGAGGACTCTCTAGGGCATCCATTTCATCTAGAAGTCTAGGACAAGAATGTTCAGATTTCCACAGACTCAAATTTGGAGAATTTGACTACCGATTCGAAGAAACTATAATGAGGTTTGTTATAATGGGCATGTATTGTTTTGCATGTATTTTTTAAGTGTTCAAAATATAAAGCCCCAGTTCTTTTTTTTTTTTAAAGGTTTTATTTATTTATTTGGCAGAGAGAGAGAACAAGTAGGCAGAGAGGCAGGCAGAGGGAGAGGGAGAAGCAGGCTCCCCGCCAAGCAGGGAGCCCGATGTGGGGCTTGATCCCAGGACCCTGGGATTATGACCTGAGCCGAAGGCAGCCGCTTAACCAACTGAGCCACCCAGGTGCCCCTAAAGCCCCAGTTCTTAAAGACTACTGAAAATTTGACATATTTTTAAAACCTTTTCTTAAGGAAA
Organism: Callorhinus ursinus; assembly: GCF_003265705.2. Classification (NCBI taxonomy): domain Eukaryota; kingdom Metazoa; phylum Chordata; class Mammalia; order Carnivora; family Otariidae; genus Callorhinus; species Callorhinus ursinus. Next base: position 37,680,928 of record NW_027397074.1, read on the forward strand.
CTGACTGCCAAGACAATTTCAGAATTGAGAAATTCTGAAAGTCAGAAATTACCCTGACTCTCCCAACCACATTCCCTTTGAATAATCTTAAACCTTTCCGTCGGCTATCATTTCCCTCACACTTCCCAAGGACAAGCATCAGTAACAACTTAGACTTAAAGTGGGGAGAGAAAAAAAAAGCTCTTATCTGTCCCTATCTAGATTTTTTTTTTTTGGTAGATATCTTTCTGAGATGCAGTGTAGAACGCGGACTACTCACAAGACTTGGAGAGGCACTTAACAGCTCGCAGCAACGTGTATAGCCAAGGAAACTGAGGCCTTGGAGGGTAGAGTAAAGTCAGTGCAAGATCTTAGATTAAAAAGCCTCTTCTTCATGGGCACGAGGTGGTGGCAATGCTTTTCTCTTCCCCAGTATAAACCGTTCTCGTTCTCGAGGAGGTGATGCTCACATCAGACTTCCTGCTGTGGATTCGGTACTGCCCTCCCCGGGGCTCCCACCCCTCTCCCTCTCTCCTGACCCAGATACTGGTCCTCCTGGCCACTGGCTTGTACTGCCTCCTGGCAGCTCTCAGCTGAGTGCCTCTCTAGTAACTTGTGTCCTCGGCTTCAGAGAAGGACCTCTATCAAGGTTAGGCTCCCTCCCTGTGGGCAGCCTGCATCCAAAAGTTTGGTTGATTTGGGGAGTATAAAAACCACTCGACAGACTTCACTTTGAGGCAGCTCTTTTTATAATGAGAAGGGGTGTGGTTCTGTTTCCTTTTTTCCTCTCCCTCCACCCCTGGGCAGGGAGCACAGGTGAGGGAGGGAGATAAAGCCTAGGTGAAGGGGGGAGTCAAGTTGGAATTTTTGCAGAGGTGACTTCCGTCGGGGGGGGGGGGGGCTGTTGGGGCCAGTGGGTGGGTGAACTGTGGCCAAGAAGGTCAGGGGGTTAAGATTAGGTTAAGCTCATAATATCACAGCTGCCCTTGTCTCCCCAGATTACCTATCTTCTGCACCCCTCAGCCCCTTTACCTCAGTGTGGGGCTACTGAGGGCCATCCCAGCTCCAGAGCAAATGGGGCTGACAGAGGTCTGTCTTGCACCTGCTCTGCAGTTAATTCCTCCCTCTGCACCATCCTTTTTCACATCCCCAATGGTATTGATCTGAGACTCTCCAATAAACTTCCCCCTCATAAACTTCCATTCAACATCTGTTTCCCAGAACCTGACCTCAGACACTTAGATTTGTAAAATATGTCATCATTTAAAAATGCTGCTACGCGGCATCCTCATGGTGTTCACAGCAAACAGAGGCTCAGAAGAGTGAAAGGACTTTCTCAGGGTCACACATTGAAGTCCTGGACCTGGGACAGAATCAAAGTTCTCCGACTCCTGGCCCAAGGCTGTTATGAGAGCATAAGTGAGTTATAAAGGTGTGCATATGTAGCTATTCCTAAAAATGTTTCTCCTCTTTACGCTTTCACTTTCCACCATTCATGTCTGTTTCCTTGTTTACCTTTCCCCTCCCCAAACCTGCTCTTCCCAGTTCTCCCGCCTACTTTTGCAATGTTTTCTTTGCAGCACTGCGGGAAACAGCAGGAAATATATAGGTTCTTGGGGCATTAAAACCTTGACACCGAGACCTCTGCCCTCAGACAGAAAGAAAGTGGCGACAGAGGGATATAGCTGGTGGTCTGGTGATACGTCCCTGACCCTCTGTTCTAGACAGTTTTTTTCATGCTTCCCACAACTGGTTTTCAAGTAGAATTTCAACAGGGCTGATGTTCCAGTCATCTTGTTTGCAGAGAGCAAGAATTTCCCAAGTTAATCACTGTAAGCATAGGTGCGATTGGGACATTCAGTGATTCTGTGTGATTGTTATAATATTCTTGGGTCTGTTCTCTAGGCTTACAACACCCTCTAGGATCCCCTGGGGGATTCTGTCATTTGAGTCATTTGATTTAGCCCAGCTCTGGCTAGAGAAGAAAATGTTCTTCTTTACACTACTTAGTGAAAAGCCTCTGGGGATCTACTCATCGCCTTGATGTTCTGGAGCTTCCAGGGCTCTGGGGGATTTTCACCTCCCTTTGCAAATCCTTTGCACTGATTGATTGGCAAGCATAACGCACACCAATTAGCTGCCTTGCATAGCCTCGGGACAGGTGTTTAGGGAACCAAAGGTTCCTAGGTACTGTGTTGTGGTTTTGACCCTTGGTTTTTCTTTTTTTCTGATTTTTCTTCAGACAGTATTTTAGAACACAGAGTTGAATCTATTCAGACCTATCATCTCCTGATGATTTCAACCAATGTCTGACTTCCTGCAAAAGTTGTGTCTCTAGACTATGCACTCCGTTTGGAAAAGGGTGGGAAAAGCAGATAAACTTAATTGGGGGCTTGTATGGGTCCTCACTGTTGTCCACCTTCATCACTAAGACCCACCAGATAAGGCACTCATGCACTGCTCCTTTGGCTTCTTCAGGGCCTTAAGGTAATATTGGGGTCTTGAAAAAAAGTTCTGCTCTGACCCAGTGTCCAGATTTTAATCAAATCCTGTGTATTCTGAGCTCAACTCTAGATTGCAGTTAAAAATAAGAAAGAAAAGGCTTCAACTTATTGCTTGTTTCATGAATTAGTCATTTATATGGGGGGGGGGGCTTTCCCAAAACCCATATATCGTGGAATTTGTTTTAGAAGTATCTTTACTGTGTCATACCAACCCCCAGGAGTCCGGCTAGTATCCTCATCCAGAGAGTGAGGGGTTAAAAGTCTGAACTCAGGAGCCAGCTTTGCCGGGTTCAGATCTCCCTCTGCTAGTTACCGGCCTGTGTGATCTTGGGCAAGTTACTCAAACTCTCTGTTCCTTGGTTTCCCCATCTGCAAAATGGGGGTCCCAAGAGTAGGGCTATTGTCAAGATTAAGTAAATTAGTTTATTGTGTAGTCCTTGCAACAGAGGTTGGCATAAAAGTCATACACATTCTAGATTATTTTCTTATTGTTATATGTCTTTCCCTAGTCAGTTACATCTGGAGATTTTAAAACAACTGTTCTTTGTGATGCCTGACTACATTTGCAGCAGAGAGAGAAAAGAGAGAGACCCTTGTTAACATTTAAATATATTCCATTTCGCAGGCAAATCTTTTTGTATATGAAGGCAGGAAATTGGAAGGTAAGTGCCCACTGTTTTTAAACTTGGAATGAGGTATTTTTAAACAGTTTTCAATTTACTTAAGAGTTTTAACACAGCTAATATTAGTTGGAACTGAATGTCTGAGAATGAGGTTAGTGTTCTGCATAAACCCTGCTTTTAAAAAGCTCCCAGGAAGGGTCAAAGACCAGGAAATGCTCTCACTATAATTCTCATTTTCAGCTGAATTGGACATGGCAACAAGAACAAGAACGCAGGCCTGAATCACATTATGTTCCAGGAACCTTTAACTTTGCATCATAATGACCTGGGGCCTAACAGAAGCAAATTGCAAGTGGTTTCCAAAGGATAAACTCTAATTTATATTAAACTAGTATTATAACTTAAGCAGCTCGTTTTGAAAGCAAAACGAAAAACCTCATCATTCGTGTGATGGCTCCTAAATGCATCCCTTTACATTTCACCTGTAAAACGCTCTGTGTTTGCTGACAGGTTAAATGTATACTATACACAGAGAGCCAACATTTCTCTTTGTAACACCGCAGCAATCTTACTAGTTTTAGCAGCATTCTTATTATTTTAAGCTGTCTCCATTGTCTTCTAAACACCATAATTAGAAGCTGAAAAGCTTACAGCAACCAAACCCAATAAGGCCTCATTATGAACAAAATATTCGACTGTGGCTCAACAAATGACCCTGTGTAGTCTAACATGATGAAGCCTTCAGACTTCCTGCCCCATTATGGCTTGAGGTATGTACAGAGTTTTCCCTCTCGGTGTTATTTAGCCACTCGATTCAAGTTTTAGTTTCTCGCTCATAATTCTTTTCGTTCTCGTCTCTTTGTTTCATTTTGCGCAACTCCCATTTTCCAATAGACACAGCAAAGCAAACCTGTCTGCTGGAAGCAGTTCACAGTTTCTCTTATCAGGGATGTGGTGTTTGGCAAATGAGTTGAATGAGGGAGTCCCTGAGCAGGGGAATGATTGAACTGCTTGACTCAAGAAAGAGGGAGGTGATTTTTAGGGCCCAAGAAAATACTTAATCCACCAGATCACTGACTTTTTAATGTGATACTTAGCATCTTTTTTTCCATTTGATTCACGTCCTCTTGAACTGTGTCCAAAAGTGAACTCCTGTAGGAGATGTAATAAATTAAGCATTATCAGTCATTTACACCTGAGTATAAGTAAGTGTGTGTGTGTGTGTGTGTGTGTGTGTGTGTGTGTGTGTGTTTCTCTCAAAAAGGGAGGAAAAAGCAGAGGTTTTTGATGAAGATTGCAAAAGAAAGTTGAAAAAAAAAAACAAGTTAGGAAGATTAGAAAATAAATCTATCCCTTTGTTTTACCTGGAAAACAATTCTTCCTGGAATTGTTGCTCATTTGAATCTCTTGCTTCAGTGCATTACCATGTCCTTTTGTGTTGACTGTAAGCCGGGAAATACTAGGTGGGGGAGAAATGAAATGTGTTCTAGTATCTCCTAGCTGTTTCACAGAACAGGTTCCCATGGCCAAGTAGAAACAGCTCGGGTATGAAGTATTCTCATTTAAACCAAGCATGTGAAATATAAAACTAAATCTTGGATTTTTTTTCTTTTATTTATATTCTGCTGGTGAAACACTGAACTCTGAAAAATGGGCATGTCAGGACTGCTTTTAATAAATCTACTTGCCTGTCATGTGTTTTCAAGGTTTCCTGACTGTTCGTTAATTATCAAGCTGTATTTCTCTTCTTTCTCTAATCTTTAGAACACAATGAAGCGTATCAATCAGCATAAACCTCCGGGAAGCTGCTTATCTCCGAAATCCCATCTTTACTGTTGGGGATGCTGGGTCTCCAGTTAAGCCAGGGCAGTCCCAGTTAGTGACATTCTTTTCCTGCCCTTCCTCGTTGAAGATTGAGTCTAGATTCAGATTCTCTTTTCCTTTTTTCTTTCTCTTCCCTGCCACTACCCCAGAGCTAACTCACTCTCTCGCACCCCCCACCCCATCTCGCCATCTCTCTGTCCCCAAGCAAGGGCTGAGCCTGCTTGGGAAGCCTGAAGATGGATACTTATCCAGTTAAGGAAAAAGTGACTTCTAGAGCTCTTCTCTCCTCCCTGAGGCAGTGGGGTTCAAAATTCAGTCTGAGAAGTGTCCCTCTGTCCGGATCACATCAGGGAGGTGGGAAAAATGACCCACAGACTTGAACACCTCTGGAGACCTGGCCAGGAATTTGCCTTTACAACAGGATCCCCAAGTGCTTTGTTTAACCAGAGAGCCATTGCTCTGGGGATCCCATTCTCTAAAGAAAGGAGCACGTATCCTAAAATAATGTAGTTCTTTCATCCCAAATTCTCCCCCCAAAGATACACATTATCACCCAAGTTCCTGAGTCTGGCACAGAGAGAAGGTAGAGAAAGGGGGAGATTTCGCCTCTACTGTATACTGTTTTGTCCATGTCCACTTTCATTGCTCATGTTCCTGAGGGCAGAGGTCAGCCTATGTGCTCTGGAGGCTGAAGGATGGGCATAGCCAGCAAGCCCAGCAGACCAAGTGAGCACTGCCCTTCACGGGCTCCTTGTGAGTGACTGAGGGCAGTTGTACCTTGCTTGGCCACAGGGGCTCCCCTTCTGCAAGGCATGCAAGAGTTCCTGCAACGGTTCCCAGACAGGAAGTTCTTTCTGAGCTAATAAAAAAAAAAAAAAAATCAAAACTGCTACATCACACTAGTTTTATTTTATTTTTTTATCTTTTTTAGAAACCTTTTTTTTAAAGATTTTATTTATTTAATTGACAGAGAGAGAGAGACAGAGAGAGAGGTAACACAAACAGGGGGAGTGGGAGAGGGGGAAGCAGACTCCCCACCGAGCAGGGAGCCCGATGCGGGACTCGATCCCAGGACTCTGGGATCATGACCAGAGCCGAAGGCAGTCGCTTAACCAACTGAACCACCCAGGCGCCCCACACTAGTTTTATTTTAAAAAATAAAACTGCGAACTGTGTCCCCCGAGTTCCTGTCATCTTCCCTGCTTGATTTTCCTTCATTTCGCTCATCATTTTCTAACACGGTTTGTAAATGACTGACTTGGTTTATTGTCTCTTTGTTCCCACTGGAATAGACCAGTTCATAAGGATGGGGATTTCTGTGTTCTGGGCTCTCTGCCGTTTGTAGAATAATGCACTTTGATATTTGTATGGCACGACGGCCTGAAAATAGGTTCTCAGATATAACATAGTTTTGCACAGGTACAGATGAAAACACAGATGAGACTTTCCATAATTATACACACTGTGCTGTTTGTACGGACATGTAAAGTCCCACCTCTTCCAATCAGTCACCCAATCAGTGATAGAATGTGAATGCCTGCTAAATTCTAAGACTTTTCCTTTTCGTCCATATTTGTCTATATATTAATTCTACCCTGATGCCTATTTCAGATGATCCTTAGCCTTTTAGCAGCAAAAGTTGTGTCTACAGGGACCTTTTTAAAAAAATTGTATTTGCCTCTAACTGGATGAAGCCTATAATCTGAAAACCCAGGACTGAAGTTTCATTTCATGACCCAGCAGAGAGTGAAACAGAAAAGGTTCCTTCTTTTTGGCAATTACTTTAAAAATCCAGCAAAATCCTGAGAATACATGCCTGGAGATGTGAAAATTGCTGCAGTGTGGGTTGCCTGACTTGATTTGCTTGTTTGGCAAGAACTCTTGAAGGACTGATGACCTCTTCCTTTCTGAAGAGAAGGGCAGCAGGGGAGATGGTTTTTAAGAAAAATTAAAATCAAACTATATGAAGGAATTTGAAGATGCAACTAAATGGAGATAATAGGATGGGTTAATGGTTCTCAAGTTTTCCACTGGTAAGAGCCCTCGATCTCACTGAAGTAACTTCTCCGTTAAAAAAAAACAAAAACAAAACAAACAAACAAACAAAAAAACACCTTTCAGCATCACTTGTTAGGTCCTTAGAAGCCGATCTTTTGATTCTCACAGCTCACCAATGCCACACTTGCATGATCCAGCCTTACTTAATGATTCAGTTTCTAGAACATGAAACATTCTCTGATGCCTCCTTATCTTTGTCCCTGCTGATCCTTCCTCTGGAAAATTTTTCCTCTCCAGGACCCTCCCCACAACCACTCCACTTCGCTGTGTTTTGAATGAATGCATGACCAAATGAGGGCCAGCAGAGATCTGTCTGTGCCAATGAAAATCGGTTGTACCCCTGAAACCAGACTGCATAAAGAATCGCTTTGCCTAGAGACAGATGACCTACAAACAGAGAAACTGACAGTATTTACCTGGGGATAATATACACCCCAGGTACCCCCTCACTGCAGTTCTACTAGTGTGCAAGAATGAGAGGTAACCAAGAAAACAATGAGAGTAACACAGGAGCTACAAACACCTGCTCAGACTGAGACAAAAATGCCCTCCCAAACTTTTGTACCATCTCTGCAGTGCTAAATGAGGTTGTTGGTCAGTGAATGAAAGGACTGATTTTTATGCACAGAATCACACGAAACAGTAGGCAATTAAAATGACTAGGGCTTTGTATAGATTTTAAAACACCTTTCAAATTATTGAACATAGGCTCGTCCCTTTCCCTCTTTCCTCCCAGGGCTTTGAGCCACTTTGAGCAGAGAGACCTGTCAGATTTTTTTTTTTTTTTCCAGTCCTGACATCATGTGATTTTGAAATCTACTCTAATTCAAAGGCCCAAGGTACATTTTCAGGATTTTAATACAGGGTTCAGCTGCCAAAGCCACCCCCTGCCTCCCACTGTTGCTATTTTGAGAAAAAGGTGAGGGTGAGCATCTTAGGCTTCTATTCCCCTCACTCTCTTGCAGCTGCTGCCCCTGGAGTGACAGAGCCCAGCCCACTGGCCTCTTTTCAGGCCCTCATCTCACCTGGCCCATCGGTAACTTTGGACAGATGTTCACTCCTTCCTTCTTGAAACATTTCTTAGTTTCCTTCTTGGTCTCCTCTTTTTTGCTTCCTCATCATCTATCTAATGCTACAGCTCAGGTTTTAAATATCTTCACTTTATCTCTCCTCACTCCCCAAGTGCCATTGTTTGCTCTCAAGGCTCTTTTACATCCTAATGACACCCCCATTTATGTCTCTCTTCCCAGTGATGTGCCAGAGGCGGCTCGCCTGGGCTCACGAGAGCATGTTTCTTCCCAACTCTGTATTTAATGATAGTACCGTTACGTTTGTAACTAGAAATCAGCCATGGTGAAGTAGTTACACCAAAGAAGCTGACAGACACGACATATTAAGCCTCCCCACCCCCCCCCCCCACCCCCTACCCCCAGCACTAGTTGTTAAACATCTCCTAGCCCACCATTTTTCCCGACCTTTCCCACTGAACTCCGGTCTGTGCGTCCAACCGCCAACCTGGTATCTCCCTTTGGAGATCAAACATGTCTAAAATGGAACTTCTCTCCCCCAACCCAGTTCTCCCCCAGCTTTCCCCTCCCAGGAAATAGCAACTCCAGCTTTCTAGCTGCTCAGGTAAAAAATGTGTGTTATCTTTGACTCTTCTCTTTCTCTAATATCACGTATTCAAACCATTAGTAAATCCTACTGGTTTTACCTTTTGGTTAAAGGTAAAAGGTGGTTCCAGGATACTCACAATACTTACTCAAGGTACTTCCACAGGATGCATAGATAGATCCAAGAGGGAGTAAGAGAAGAGTTGTGTTCGCTGATAGATCTCCAGTGATACAGTCAAAAATGCTTACTGCTCCCCTCCCCTGCTTTGCCCTCCTTCCAGTAGACTGACTTAGTATTCATGGTAAGCAAGAGTCTCACGTGGTAAGCAAGAGACTCTGTTCTTGGGGTGCCTGGGTGGCTCAGTCATTAAGCATCTGCCTTCGGCTCAGGTCATGATCCCAGGGTCCTGGGATCGAGCCCCGCATCGGGCTCCCTGCTCAGCGGGGAGCCTGCTTCTCCCTCTCCCTCTCCCCCTGCTTGTGTTCCGTCTCTCGCTGTGTCTCTCTCTGTCAAATAAATAAATAAAATATTTAAAAAAAAGAGAGAGAGACTCTGTTTATGTGCCCTCTTATGTGCTTGTTGCAGAAAGAAATCAACCGGATGGAGAATCTTTATCAGTGTCTCTCCCTCCCACATACTTTAAACCAAATGGAAGGTGTATATGTATATGAATTCTGTACTTTTACCATTGTTGTAGTTCATGCAACACAAAGCAACAAGTCAATGGTAGACTTCCTTTGGAGCTAATAAACCTTAGGCTTCAGGGTCCCTGACTTGCTCTGGTTCATGTGGGTACTGAGAATGGCTGAGAGTCCTAGAGTGTTCCAGATAGGAAAAGCCAGGTTAGTGTTTCATAGGTAAGTCAAGGTGCCACTTAGTGAAATTCAATTTGAGGATTAGATAACCTATGAAAAGAAAGTTGTTACGTATTTTATCTAAATGCTTTAAAAATATTTAGAAGAGCTGTTTGAAGGCACTCAAGCCATCTTCCTGATAACTGATCAAATGAGTTTGGTCCTAATTTTATCTGGAACTTCCGAAGAGTCTACACCATATTGTTACATGTCCTACACGTGTAATTAGAACTTTGATAACTCTCCATCAGGGTAAACTCAAAGCAATCATAAAGCTGTTTTTGTCCCAGAATATTCTAATGACATAAAATAGAACTTCAGGAACATCAACCATTTATATCTACTCAACAATATCGCCTAACCAAATTTCCAACATTTCTCCCCCTACACCGACATTTTGGAAAGTTGTACTGTCTCCATCTGCCCAGGAAAGTGTAGAGCAGGGTCTTTCACACTGAGGTCAGGAAAACCACACAGATAGCCTAAGAAAATAATGTAAAAAAAAAAAAATCTAGTTTTTACCATTCTAGTTGGCTAGACTTTGAATGGTTGAAGTGCAGATGGGTCCACTCCCTTAAATGTCACCCGCTGTCCTGTCAATAGCCAATGACAAAACAAACAGATGGCTAAAGAATGGGGTGGGGGTGAAAGGTGGATGGGAGGGAAGGAATACAGGCTGGAAATAACTCAATTCTTGGTTTAATAAGTTGTGTGTGTGGAACTCTGCTGGAAAATTTCTCCAGAGTTGCACTTTCAGAAAGATGGTAAGATTGGATTACATCTTTAAAATAATTGTTCAAATAAGTGGGCTAGCACAGAGGAGAAGCCTGTATTGACTCTCTGTTTACCCAGAGGGGGAGAGAAGTACAAAACAAGCTTTTCTTTAACTACAATGGCAGTCTTCTAATAGCAGCACTGCCTTGCTCCAAAATACAAGACTCAGAGATTGATAATCATCTTTCAGCTCAGGTTATTGCATGCAATTTTTCACATTCATTCGACTTTTTTCACATAGCTCTTAGTAAAGTAACTCTCTTAACAATAAAAGCTTTTATGGAGCCCATTACTCTGGAGAGCTAACCACTCCTGTTTTTTTCTTTCTTCTTCTTCTTCTTCTTCTTCATCTTCTTTTTATTGGCTCCTTGGAATATTTATGGCTGCCTTTGTTCTGCAGCAAACTTATACATCTGGCTGTGTGTGGCCAGTTTTGTTGTTTTTGTTGTTGTGGGGTAGGAGATGGGTAAGTGTGTGTGTGGATGTTTGGGTGGTTTCGTTTATGCACATGTGATTCGCTTTTCATCACGTTGTCACTGCAAATCTTCATTGTTTAGCCAGGGAGTGTTTGCTCCTGGACTCTTTCCACCGGGAGCTGTGCGACCTAAAACTTTATGAGCTGCTGTACTGCCTTCTTCCTGATAAACAGGTTCCTTGATGGAGGGCGTCTTGAGTGAGGCTGGGCTTCAGGAACAAAAGCTTGACTCCCTGAACACAGAATGAACAGATTAGGTTCCCTGGTAAAGAGTTTCACTGGGACTAACTTACATAAGCTGAGCGAGTGCCGTCTGGCCTGAATCACGAGAGAACAAGGGAGCTTATTCTCCATGGTCTCATGGACACAGGTGCAGCGTGCATGAGAATTTTCCATCTTTACTGCTGCACTGAAGGACTGCATTTAGGCATTAAAACATTGGCACCAGTCTCCAAACTCATAAAGGACAACTCTGCCTTGCCATTATAATCCCTCCTGCAATTAAGTCTGTCTTCTGACCTGAAAGATCAGATAGTGGTTGAGATGGCTGGCTCTAGAGCCAAGGTGTCTGGGGAAGTTATTCAGCTTGCTGAGCCCCAATGTCTGCACCTGCAAAATGGGAATAATAATAGTATTGACATTAGAGGTTTGTGGTAGGGATTGAGATAATACAAATAAAGTGCTTAAACCCATATTTAACCCATAGCGAGGTCTGAAAACATTGGACCTTATTAGTCCTCTAATTAGAACGCAAGCTCCTTAAGGGTAGATTTAGTGTTTTGTTCACGGCTGTATCTCTAACACCTGGAACTTCATAGGTGCCAATAAATACCTGCTATAGGAATTCCCCACTGGGTTAACCTAAGAATTCCCTGTAAAGGAATCAGGGAGAGGAGTTCTCCTAAATATCAAGTACAAGGAAGCCATGGATCTCCGTGGTTACCTGGTTCCTGTTAAGCACCCATCCAAGGAGGATTTAGTTGAAAGGAATTGAGAACGTTTCACCTCCCAATATTGCTTGTGGGACAGCAACTCTCAAACCTGTCTAGAAAGCAATGCAGGCAATTCCCAAACTCACATAAATCCACCTCTTTTTTCCCTGCCTTCCTCACTAGAGAAGACCCGAAAAATTAGCACACCTCCCTCAACATAGTTCCTGCTAGATGAATGCTCATCCCCCAGAGACGTCATGCCTCCTGACCCCTCTCTGCTATGAGGCTCACTCTGAAGCCCTTTAGCACAGGAGGCTGTAAAGGATTAATCCCCTTGTTTCTGAGGCACTGTGGCCAATCTAAGCATAAAACTATTTTGTGGCCAGAGACAATCGGAGACCACAGGTCTCTGGGCTTTGAATGCTGGAGTTTGCAGAGACATTTTTATACTAGCCTGTTCCTTACTGTATAAACGTAGTGGTATGTTAACATGGGACTCTTTCTGAATCCATTTTAGCTGAGGCTCTGAAAGCACAAAAGCAATAGATGGTAGGTGTGTGTGTGTGTGTGTGTGTGTGTGTGTGTGTGTGTGTGTGTGTGACTGTATTAATCTCTAGCTTCCTTTCCCTGTGGATCCATGCTTAGCTTCATGGCTCCTTGAGATGCCCAGACAAGTTAAAGACAAATGTGATCCCTTGCCTTCTCCATGAAGCCAGTCCACACGATGGGATCCACGAGGGATCCACAAGTGGTTTTGTGGGTAATGAAGTGGGGCAGAAGAGCCTCAGTGTTGACTGAGCAACCTCAGGGCTTACCGTAGCACCGGATCCCTTTAGGAACTGCCTGGGATGTAGGTTGAGCCGAGTTGGATACAGTGCGTCAGCTGTGTTCCGTGTCATGGGACAGACACTCCCAACCCAGTCCAGACCTAGAGACTGTGGCAATTATCACAGAGATCAGGAACTTGCTGGAATGTTAACCACCACCAGGAAGCCCTATGGGGAATCCAGGAAGTCATAGACTACTTCAACCCAGGGCACAAACAGTAAAGAACTTCCTGCTTCTGTGGACGCTGAAAGGAAGCAGTTGGGTCATTAGAGTGTGGTCATGGTGGCCAGTGGGTCATGGCATGCTTTCCTAGCACAAACAGAGGAAATATCAGTAATCTCTAGTTGACTGTCCTCACATTCTCCTGGCTGTGGTCTCAGGCAGCAATTATGGAATGTTTGTGCTGCTGAGCCCCAACTTCACTTAGGAAGGATTGAAAAACAGGTTCCTTGTACTCATGTGATATAATTGCGTCTGTGTAATTGAGAATGGATTAAAAAAGAAACTCAAGGCCCTCCTCTAAAACAGCAGAGAGGAACCTGTTTTAAAAGGAAGATACAGAGATTCAGTATGTGAGGTCTTTTTTTGTGACAGGAAACCTAAAATACAAAGAGATCAGGATTAAGCAAAAAGCAGAGGATGGCAAGCTGGAAAGTCTTGACCAGAGCCACCAAGAACGCAGTCATGAAACCATGAGCAACGTGGAATGTGCCCAAGCGCCAGGAGGGAAAACCCTCAGTGGAACAGCCCCATTCCCTTCAGGGTCTGACTCCTGGGACATTTGTTCAAGCCAATGACAGACCTCCTCCCACCCCCCCAACACAACTCAGGTCTTTATTTCAGGAGCTAGAGAAGAAAGGGCAAAGAAAATGCAACTTAAACACACCTCTCTTCTATTATAAAATAGGGTCAAGCCTCCTGCATACTTTGTGGTAGTTTCTTTCTATGTAAGCCCGAAAGATGAACTAACACTCACTACCCTGATTTAGCTCAATTTTTTGGGGGGGGGGGTTAAGGATTTTTTTTTATTTTGAGAGAGAGAGTATAAGGGGCTGAGGGGAGGGGAGGGGCAGAGGGGAGAGGGAGAAGCAGGCTCCCCGCTGAGCAGAGAGCCCAATGCTGGGCTCCATCCCTGGATCATGACCTGAGCTGAAGGCAGATACTTCACTGACTGAGCCACCCAGGCACCCCAGTTTTGTTTTTTTTTTTAAGATTTCTTTATTTATTTTAGAGAGAGAGAGTAGGAGCAGGGGGAGGGGCAGAGGGAGAGGGAGAGAGGTAGACACCCCGCTGAGCATGGAGCCCACCTAGGGGCTCAGCGCAGGGCTCAGTCTCACAACCCCAAGATCATGACCCCAAGATCACGACCTGAGAAGAAATCAAGAGTCAGCCACCCAACCTATGGAGCCACCCAGGCGCCCCAGGAGTTAGCTCAATTTTAACTGAAGTTCAAATGAAGAAAGTTTAATAAAGCTTTGGTATTGAAATGTAAATTCTAAAGACTTTGATCTCTATAGTTATATAGTAATCTAGTGCAGAAAAACAGGGGTTGGAGGTGGTACCAGGCATCTCAGATTTATCTTTCTAAAATAATGGAAAAATTCATGTTTTGTGTCACTTTAAACTGATTTAAATAACCGTGTGGTGTCTTACATCTCACACACACAAGAGGCAATAATGATTTTCTAGGGACACCTGGCTCGATCTCAGGGTTGTGAGTATAAACCCCACATTGGGCGTGGAGCCTACTTTAAAAAAAAAAAAAAAGATTAATTCTGTGAAGATACCGCCTTGGTTGTTGTGACTTCTAGGAAAGGCTATTTGATCACCAAGAACTCTGACCCTGAGGAGTTGAGGCAGTGGTTCTCAACCAGGGGACATTTGGCAAGAATAAAAATAGTTCTGATTATCACTAACTTAGTGGGGGAGAGGGGTGAGAAGAGGGAGAAGGAATTTGTAACCGGCAACTAATGGGTAGAGGTGTGGGTTGCTGTTGAACAGCCTAAAATGCACAGAATGGCCCCCACAGCAAGGACTGATCTGGTCCAGAATGCTCTCAATGCAAGGTCACGAAACCCTAAACTATAGTATTAAGGGTGAGCCTAGTCTCTTGTCATGAAAATGTTAACAAGGGAAGTTATCGCAAAGAAAATGTCTCAACCACCATGTGTTTTGGAAAATGTGTATAATATTATAGCAGTTACAGTTTAATAGGAAAGAAATACATCATTTTTTAATTAAATTTAAATAGTTTTAGTTAACGAAAGGGTGGGAAGACTTCTTGAAAGTATAGTGATATCCCTAAGTTAATACGAAGAATGACACAGTTCACTAACCTTTCCAGGAACAACCTACCCAGCCATAGATGGTTATTGGAGGCATTTTGGTAGGTACGGACAGTGAATGTGAGGCACTGCCTGTTCTCCTATGGGCAGCACATCATGTGACTCATTACAGCGTCTGCAATACAGATGAAACAGATGTCAAAGTTTCCCATTCTGAAGCATTCTTCTTTCAGTTGGTTCAAAGTTTCTCAAGAGACACAGTGTACATGGCAAGCATCTCACGTGTGTGGGGACAGATTTCAGGGGGGATGAAATGCATTCTAACAGCAAGCCTCTCTTGTAGGAATTTATCCCATTCTTGCAAAGGCCATCTTTCTATTCTTTCTGGCACTTTTTATATATTTGACATGTGTCTTAGACCAGTCAGCTTGCTCTCACAAAATACCACTGACTGGCTTATACCCAACAGAAATTTGTTTATCACAGTTCTGGAGGCTGGAAGTCCAAGCTCAGGGTCGGGTGAGGGCCCTCTTCCGAGTATCAGACTTCTCCCTGTGTCCTCACATAGCAGAAGGGGCTGGGGCACTCTGCGGGGTCTCTTTTATAAGAGCACTAATCCGGTTCACAAGGGGCTTCACCCTCATGACCTAATCACCTCCCAATGGCCCCACCTCCTAATACCATCACATTGGGCATGAGGATTTCAACATGCGAATTTTAAGGGGACACAAACATACAGACCATCACACCATGGGCACATCAAATGATGCCCCGACTTTTCTCATTTAGGTTTTATCTGTCTTTCTCCTCACTGCAAACATAAGTGATCAGGAACATGATTGTTATATAAATCTTCCTTACCATTAGTCTTTTTAGAATGAAGTGTATTATTCAGAAAATTATATCATGTTTGTATAAAATTAGTTCTCACTAGGCTGCTATTTTAGGAGGAAGAACACCCAATAAAAATAATTCCTAGGAGCTAAAACATAAACATAGAGGCAATATTTATATCATGGGCTTCTATGATATACAAAATATTATCTTACAGTCCAATGACTGAGTGTCCTAGAGAAAACTGATGCTGGTTATGCAGGACTACTTGAAGTATGCATATCAGACCCTATTCTGTGATCCATCCATTCAAGAAATGTTTATTGAGTGTCTTCTACATGTAAGTGTTGTATTGGGCACCATATGGCATATGGTTCTTATAATTTGTTGGAAAAGATTTACTTAAGATAAACTATAATTTATCCTTGTCATTGTGTCAATAAAGGAATAACTTATAATTGGGTTTCATTCATTTATTGAACATATATCTATCTGATACATCTCTACGTGCCAGAAATTATGCTATGTCCTAAGGACAGTAAGACTTCTTACTAAAGCGAATAATCCTTATTTGAGGCAGATGGGTATACAAACTTCCCAGAGTGGTTAAAAAAACAACAGTGAGGGAAAATGTGGGATGGCACTCAGCATGCTCCTTAACCTCCTTCTGCTGAGCCTTCTCGTGCTACCAGCAGCTGGGAAGCTAAATGCCTTGTTTTTCCAGAATCCCTTGCAGCTGCAGTTCTGAGGGCCTGTTAGATGTGCTCACGCCAGACATGGAAGGCAGACGTGAAGAGGAAACCATCTTCCTGCTGCTTCACCAGTTTTCTGCCAGCAAGCGTCGTCATGGAGATGTTGGTTTTTCTGTAGCAGTTTCTCAATGACCAGCCACTAGTTTCTCCGGAGCTGAGAGGCAGATGTGGTAGTGGTGGCAAGCAACAGCTTCCTGACTCTAAGATAAAATTCTCGTCCCCCAGTGCAGTGGATTCTCTGCCTTCCGAATTGTGGCACAGGAAGCAGTTTCCATGATGGGCCAGTTTGGCGGAGTGACTCTGAGAGCTGTTCTTGAAGGACCAGTCATGCGCTCGTGTCACCAGATGTTCCAGCAATTTTGTAACTCATTCTCTGAATCTCATTCTGCCTTAAAGTGGCTGGTGTTGCCCCCCACAACAAAACACTGACTTGAAAACAAAGGGGAAATACCATCGTAGACCTGCCTCGTTGGAAGCCATGAAGAGAGCAGGTAAGCTCGTACATCAGGCACTTGTGGGGTCAGAGTCTTGGGAGGCAGATGAAAGTCAGCAGGGTCTGCTTTGCCAGGCTGAGTAGTTTCTCCTGTCCTTCATGTTTTGGAGGGAATTTTGCAAGTTTTATGCTGGGGAGTGACACGGTGGTAAGACCCTAGAAAACATAAACGGTTCTTTACCTTTGTGTCCTCAGTGTCTGGCAGAGCGCTTAGGGGTGTATTAGCCCTTAAAAAAGGAATTAAATGCAAAATTATGAGATTAGTGATCTAGGAACATTTATCTGGCTTTGGTGGCAGGCTAAGGAGAGCGGGGAGGCAGAGAGCCACTGACCTTACCCAGGCATAAAGAGTCTGGAGGAGCGTGCAAAGGATTTGAAGGAAGACTCAACAGGCATTAGGGACTGTATCAGTCAGATTGAACAAGAGGAGCAGAACCAACAGGAGATGTATATTAAGAGATTGAGTGTAAGGAGTTGGCTTACGTGATTACAGAAGCTGGCCAGGCAAGTCTAAAATCCATAGGGAAGGGGGTTTGGCTGGAAGTCTTGGGGATTGGTGACACTGTGGTCTATAGGTAGAACTCCTTTTGAGAAACCTCAGTTCTGCTCTTTAAGGCATTTCAGCTGACTGAATTGCATACCCTCAGATTTTGGGGGCTCACCTCCCTTAGTTACAGTCAACGATTATGGACTTCACCTCTACAAACACCCGCAGAGCAACGCCTGTTTTTGTGTTTGTTTGAGTTACTGGGGGCTCTAGCCTAGTGAAGCCAGTGTATCAAAAAGACCATCCCAGCGGCCAACTGACAAGAGGAAATGAGAGAAAAGGGTAAGGAGTCAGGTGAAGCAGATCCATCTACTCTCGATGCTCCAGCATGCATATTTGAAATATTTAAAGCCCACTCAAGCCATAGCCTGTTCAACTCTGTGGGATTGGTAGAGGTGGTTTAAAACTGAGTTTACTGATAAGCAGAATAACTTCACTCTTAAAATTGTGGTAGCCCTCTAGCTTATTATTCGAACTGAGACAATATTGAGAATAAAAAGGGGGTTCTTTCAATAATTAAGTCAGGACCACTAACAAAACACAGGACAGTCCCAAACAAAGCAGAATACATGGTCCCACAGTCCCCCCCCACTCAGCCTGAGATGCTTCGGGGCTTTTTTTTTTTTTTTTTTTTGGTCTTTCGGGTTTTAAAATTCCAGCTAGTTAACACAGTGCAATATGAGTTTCTGGTGTAGAAAGTGATTCATCACTTACACACAAGGGCTGGTGCTCATCAAAACCGCTGTCCTTAATGCTTTGGGTCCTCCTTTTCACTCTTCAAGGTTTCTTCAGTACACGTGGACCTATTACCTTCTGCCCACTGTTGATGTCACAATGGGGGCCAAAGAGTGCCATTAAATACAGAACTTTGTTAGTTTGCTAAAATTTACACGGAGCAATTTTATTAGTATTGGAAGATAATTCTAGAAAGCAAGAATTTTTTGTCATTGAACCAATTTGCAAGTGAAAGGATTCTCTTTTAATAAACATTAAATGGATAAAAATGGTGAACAATTAATGACCCCTCCCACCATCCATGCCAAGTGATAAAGTGACATTGAGAAGAAAGAGGCAGCAGGGTAGAACATTTAGGAGTTTGACTTTGGAGTCAGACTGCTCTGGTTCACATGCCAACTCCTTTGTTGTTAATTCTGTGAATTGGGACAAGGTGCTCAGTTTCTCTAAGCCTTAGTCTCCCTACCTGTGAGAGGAGGATAAAAGTAAAGCCTGTATTGTGGGAGTGTTTGAGGATTAAATGAAACAATGCATGTTGAAATTGCTTGGCATGGTGCCTGGCACATAATAAATTTTCCATCACCATGACTTATTATCATCATAATGTAGCTATGCAATCTTTGAACCAAAATATCAAGTAAGATTTTTTTCAGGCAACACAATAAAATACTATCCATGTATTTATTTTTATGATTATTACTATTTGCTACGGTTTTATTTCTGTTTAATAGCATGCCCATTCCAATTATCCTGATGGCAACACCAGACTGTATCTGGAAATATCCATCCATATGACAAACCTCTCCCGGAGTAATGTTGAGCATCATCCACATCTTCAAAACCTTTTTCATAAATGTGGCTCTTCTCCATGAAGTGTAATTATTGAAAACAGCTATGTTTTTGAGATTTCTGCTGAGGGGAAAACTAGGGAAGGCATAGGACTGTTCAACCTTACTAGAAATGATAGGGAATAAAAGAGCTTTCCCACTATGCTTTGTAGTTTATGAGACTATTTCTAAATAATTCATTAGTTCTAAAGTGACATAAAAATCAATTAATTTTAATGGTGGATAACAGATTATGGTACTTAATAGTTCATCTGCTTTCATGAGGCAGAGTGAATTAGACAACGCAGTGTAAATCTAATAAGAGTTCTGAGTGCTCGTTTGTTTGTCAAATGGAGAAATGATGAGCAGATCAGGAAATAGAAACGAGAGCATTCTATACAAACTGCGTAGTTGATACACAGAATTAAATCGGAAGTCTTAAGGAACAAACATATGCGCTGCATTCCCCTTTAACGTGCTCTTGAAACTTGGTCATTATACACTATCTGAACTTGTGTATCAAAGAAATAAGATACTGATGTACGCATTCCTCTCTCATCTCTTTTTCTTTCTAAATAGAAGTAGAATAACTTAGAAATGTTGGTATTAAAAAGTTTTCCAGAAAGGGTTGTTTGCAAACAATTGAAAGAGTACCAGCCTCTTGGGTTCCGTTCATCTTTGTGGTAGTAAAAAGAGCCTATTTTCTCTAACAAATCATTTTTATCATTGTTAAACAAGCCCATTTTAACTCAGAAAAGTAGCCACTTCTTCATGAGATTTAGCCCAGTCGAGACTTTGGGCTAATGACTTCCTCAGTCCCTGCAAAGAACTCCGCGTACAGTGCAGTTTCCATCCTGCAGAAGAAAATGTACCAAGGCATCCTCACTAGCAACTTTCATTTTAAAAGGCTGTTAAATGATTTCTTTGACATATTTGCAGCTCTACAGTAAAGGAATCACGAGGTCACAGATGCCTGGTTTCTATTGATTCTCCTAGTTAATAAAGAGTTAAACAGTGAAGTGTGGTCTTTTATTTTTATTTATTTATTTATTTTTTTACTTTTAAAGGCATTTTGAAGGTGCTGGAGAGGGAAGGCCCGGTCCTAAGTGGTCATGTGGCTCCCGCCATTCATCTTGGTAGTGACTATCTGTCAAAAGTGGCAAGAGTCCCTGTTAACAGCCCTGACCTGAGCAGTAATGAAGGGAGAGTGCACGGCAAAGTGTCCATTATCAGCAGGTCGGGAGCAGTAAATTGGAGCAGTTTGCTTCAATCTGGCTGCAAGTTGAAATGGAAGATAGGTGGGGATCAGCAAGAGGCAATTTTATCCTATGATCATTTTTGTCAGATCGCATCAGAGTGGCAACTTAGTTCGATGCATGATTTCAATTAACCAACTCTGGCCGTAATGCTTCCACTGCTGGGGGAAGCTCTTTTCCGAGCCTCAGTTCCTGGTTATTTCTTATTTAAATTCACGTGAGCACACACAGGTGTGAGGAGCTGCGGTTTTAGTAAAAAGGAAGTGACCCGTGTGGAGAGCAACTGCTGTCCCAAACCTGGCGTCTGTCCAGCAGGCAGCATGCCTTCCCCGTGGCTCTAAATGCTACCTGGCTTATTTGTAAATTTCCCAGCTCCAAAATCTCTGCTTAATGACCTTCAACTCTGGATTTTAAATATGCCGAACTTACATGTTGTTGACTCTTTGGACAAAAGAATTAGCCTTTTGGACAACAGTTTTAGGGAGGGTCAGGTCACCAAATTCTGTACTTGGGCTAAGTCATGTGAAGCTCCTCATAAGCACAAGCAAATGAGTGCGAGGCTGGAAACTGAAGCTTTAACTCTTAGAACCCTGAGAAATAATGATCCGACAACAGAAGTTAATAATCCTTTCGGTGACTGGACAAAACTTAGCACATGGGTACAGTGGCAAGGCCATCTCTGATCTCAAGGAACTTAACACACGAGGAGGAGAACTAAGACACACAAATGGCTGTAATAAAAGTAGGGAGCGGCACAAAGGGTAAAAAAAAGTCCTATAGAAATTGAGAAGATAACTTTTGGGTAGGGAAATCAGGGCAAACACAAAAGAGATAAACATTGAAACCAGGTCCTGGTGCATAGTAGGATATTTCCAGGTGAACCTGAAGAGTGGCTGTATTAGTTTTCTATAGCTGCCTAATAAATTACCATATATTTAGCTGCTTACAACATCACCGACTTCCTAGCTCAGTTTCATTGGGTCAGGAGCTGGGTTAGCTGGGTCCTTTGCTCAGGACCTCATGGGACTGAAATCAAGGAGTTAGCTAGGGCTGCGGTCCCTGCAGCTTGGTTCCCTCCTCAAAGCTCATGAGATTGTTGGCAGAATTAAGTTCCTTGCAGTTGTAAGACTAATTCCCCACTCAATTAGTGGCTGCCAACTGGGGGGTCATTCTCAGCTCCTACAGGCTACTTGTCATTTCTTGCCACATGGCTCCCTCTCCAACCTGAGTTTGTTCCTTCAAGATCAGCAAAATGGCAGGAGAACCTGGGTGACTCAGTTGGTTGAGCGTCTGACTCTTGAACTCAGCTCAGGTCTTGATCTTGGGGTCATGAGTTCAAACCCTGCTTTGGGCTACATGCTGGGCAAGGAGTTTACTTTAAAAAAAAAAAATCGTCAAGATGGATCTTCCTGATTTTAAAAAGAGTCCAGTCCCTCTTAAGTACTTACCTGATTAGGTCACCCCTACCTGGATTATCTCCCTTTTGATTAACTCACAGTCACCTGATTAGGAGCCTAACCACAGGAGTGGCATTCCATTGTATTCAGAGGTTCTGTGAGGTGGGAGAGTACTACACAAGGTGCGTATACCAGGAGGTAAGAACTCTGGGGGCCATCTGGCATTGCACTGTAAGAAACAATTTTTGAGATAAAGGGGTAGGGCAGGAAGCTCTGGAGATTTTTGAGACTGGTGATATGTCAGAGTTTTCTGGACCAAATGAAAAGAGAGAGACGGCTGGGGGCTCTTGGCCTAGAAAGAGATTTTAGGTTCAGTCCATGAAGCATCTTAAATTTCAGAGTACAAACTCTAGAAAGGTTTTTAAAGGGTGACACAATCACCATCATGATTTTTAAGAAAACAATTCCTGTGTGCAGGTTGGGTGGGGAGAAGAGGGAGGGTTCGGTCCATCTCTCTGTACAAGGATGGACTCTTAGAGGACAGGGTTTTGCTGCTGTTGGCTGCCATAGCCCAAGTGCAACATAGTGAGCACTCATTACACATTTGTTGAATGAATGAATGTGAGCGAACAGGGAGTGATTGTCATGGTCTGAGTGAGCAACTCTAAAGGAGGAATTGGGGAGGCAGCAATGCAAATGGAAAAGGGGAGATGTATTGAAAAGATGGTGCGAAACTATCATCAATGGGTGTCACAAACGTGGAAAAGGAAGATAAGAGAAATCAAAAGTGATATCAAGATTTATAATGTGGGGTCCTGGGAAACTGAAAAATAATGACAAATTAATGCATTATTTAGCTTTGTGCAGAGAAAATCACCAGGCTTTTGGCTAAATTTTTAACTTTGGAGGCAGATTTCTGGTGCTCTATGGACAGACCTACATTGCATTCACTAATGGTATATATTTTCCCAGTGACCTGTAGTTAATTTTATTTTCTGGTTTTATTGAGATATAATTGACACACAGCACTGTATAAATTTAAGGTGTACAGCCTCATGATGACTTAAATATATTGTGAAATGATTATCAGCCACAGTAAGTTAATATCCATCATCTTATATAGATTAAAAAAGAAAAAGAAGAGCTTTATAATAAGAACTCCTAGGATTTGTTCTTTTAACAACTTTCAGATATACAGCAATGTTAGCTATGGTTATCATGTGGTGCATTACGTCCCTAGTACTTATATATCTTAATAACTGGAAGTGTGTACCCTTTACTACCTTCATCCACTTCCCCTGACTCCACCCCCCCACCCAGTAACCACAATCTGATCTCTTTTTCTGTAAGTTTGGATTTGTTTGTTTTTTAGATTCCACATGTAAGTGAGATCATACAGTATTTATCTTTCTCTGTCTTTCACTTAATAGAATGGCTTTGTGGTCCATACACGTTGTCACAAATGGCAGGATTTCCTTTTTTAAAGCTAATATTCATGTGTGTGTGTTATATCACACCTACTTCTTTACCCACTTCTCCATTGATGGGTACTTAGATTGTTTCAATGTTTTGGCTATTATAATGCTGAAGTGAACATGGGATTGCAGATAACTCTTTGATGGAGTGTTTCTGTTTCCTTTGGATATACTCCCAGAAGTGTAATTGCTGGATCACATGATAGTTGTATTTTTAGTTTTTTGAGGAACCTCCATATTTTTTTTTATAGTAGCTGGACAAATTCACAGTCCCTATTTGATTTATTTCATTTAGCATAATACCCTCTAGTTCCATCCACATCATTGCAAATGGCAAGATTCCATTTTTTGATGGCTGAGTAGTATTCTTTCGTGTGTGTGTGTGTGTGTATGTGTGTGTGTATAAATAATATGCATGCCACATCTTCTTTATCCATTCATCTGTTGATTGACATCTGGGCTCTTCCCATAGTTTGGCTATTGTGGACATTGCTGCTATAAATATTGAGGTGTGGGTGCCCCTTCAGATTACTACATTTGTATCTTTGGGGTAAATACCCAGTAGTGCAATTGCTGGGTTGTAGGGTAGCTCTATTTCAGCTCTATACTGTTTTCCAGAGTGGTTGCACCAGCTTGAATTCCCACCATCTCATATGTGGAATTTAAGAAACAAAACAGAGGATCATGGGGGAAGAGATGAAAAAACAAAACAAGATGAAATCAAAGAGGGAGACAAACCATAAGAGACTCTTAATCATAGGAAACAAATGGAGGGTTGCTGGAGGGGAGGGAGGTGGGGGGATGATGTAACTGGATGATGGACATTAAGGAGGGCACATGATGTAATGAGCACTGGGTATTATATAAGACTGATGAATCAGTGACCTCTACCTCAGAAACCACTAATACATTATATGTTAATTAGTTGAATTTAAATTTTAAAAAATGAAAAAAAAGGTATAGTCAAAAGACTGCTATAAAGTTAAAACAAATTCACAGTCCCATTAACAGTTCACGAGAGTTTCCTTTTCTCCACACTGTCTCCAGCCTTTGTTATTTCTTATCTTTTTAGTAATAGTCCTTTTAATAGGCATAAGGTATCTTCCTTATGCATCCAGATATCTCATTGTGGTTTTAATTCACATTTCCCTAATAATTAGTGATGTTGAGCACCTTTTCATGTGCCTGTTGGCCATTCATATATCTGCCTTAAAAAAAATGTCTATTCAGGGGGCACTTGGGTGGCTCAGTCAGTTGAGCATCCAACTCTTGATCTCAGCTCAGGTCTTGGCCTCAGGGTCATGAGTTCAAGCTCCGTGTTGGGCTCCCCCCGCCCCCTGGCATGGAGCCCACTTACAAAAAAAAAAAAAAAAAAAGAGGGGTGCCTGGATGGCTCAGTCAGTTAAGCATCAGACTCTTGGTTTTGGGTCAGGTCATGATTTCAGGGTTGTGAGATTAGATCCCTGCAACAGGCTGGTGCTGGGTGTGGAACAGGGTCAAGATTATCTCTGCACCTCCCCCACCTTTGCTCACGCAGATGCACACACACGGTCTCTCTAAAAATATATATATACATATATATATGTCTATTCAGATCCCATTTTTAATCAGATTATTTGCTTTTTTGCTATTGAGTTGTGTAAATTCTTTATGTATTTTGGATATTGACATGGTTTGCAAATATTTTTTCCCATTCCCTAGGTTGTCCTTTCATTTTGTTGATCATTTCTTTTTCTCTGTACCAGCTTTTTAGTTTGATGTAGTCCCACTGGTTAGTTTTTACTTTTGTTGCTTTTGCTTTAGGTGTCATATCCAAAAAGTCATCAACAAGAACCTTTTTTTGTCTTCTATGAGTTTTATGGTTTCCAGTCTTAGACTTAAGTCTTTAATCCACTCTGAATTAGTTTTTATGAGTAGTGTAAGATAGGGTCTAGTGTCATTCTTTTATATGTGAATATCCAATTTTCCTAGCACCATTTATAAAAGAGACTGTCTTTTCTCCATTGAGTATTCTTGGCTCCTTTATCAAATATTTTAAGTCCAGGACTTCAAATATATAGTTTGATAAATGTTGCTTATCAGTGATATGTATATATTTAAAATTTATATATGTAAATAATTTGGAAAAATTCATAAATGACAACTGGAATTATTGAAGAAATACAAGATAGATAGCCCTCATTAGAAAAGTTTAAAATAATTGATCCATTTAGTCATAAAACCTTATAATGGAAGGTAGTGTAAGTGCTGTTCCACCCAACTTTTTAACGGATGAGTATTCTCACAACACCCTCGATGCATGATCATTCTATCTTTGCTTGGACAATTCCAGAGACAGAGAGTCCACTAGATTTTTAAACAGGCTGTTGAAGTTAATTGTGAGTAAATCTTTTACCTCCTTTGAAAATATGCCTTTCTCATGACTTAGCTCCACTGCTCATAGCCTGGTTGGAGTAATGCCCAGGAAATCTAAAGTTCCTCCACATGACAGCATTTCAGACTAAGGCAATTTGTGGTTTTTTGTGAGGAATACATTCCTGAAGACCTTCCATATTCAAAACTGATGAAAACTGGGACTGATAAAGGATGGTGATTATTCTTTACAGGCTAAAGCCGTGCTTCCATGGAGCAATAAGGGAAGGACAATTCACTAGCCCTTTAGCTTTGAACTTACAGAATTCTTGATTAAATTTGAATTATGGAGAGTTGACTATAGAGAATGAGAGCTTTTTCCCTTAAAAAGGGAGAGAACTGTATTTGAAGAACACTGTCATGTCTCCAAGGCTTCTTTTCCTAAGCATATGGGAACAGTTAGAGGTATCATATTAGTCAGCCAAAGGAGTCCATGACACACTCTTGAATGACTTAAGGATTTGTATATCCTGATGCTGAGAATGGACACACAGATTCTTTAGCACTGATGGCATTCTGACTTGGCTTCTCAAGCCCAGGTTTCTTAAATGTGCCATTGTGACTACACTTAACTATTTCTGATGATAGATATAAGACATATCTAATAAAATATACATTTAAAATATACATGGGCATGTATACCATTGCATGTTTCAATATATTTATGTGTGTTTAAAATATGTAATCTCAAATATCCCAAAGCCATTCATTTTCTTTGTTTAAGCCTTCAACTTTGCATGGGGGTCAACCACTGTTTTCTTAATTTCTCTTTCTGCTGCTTGATTATTCATATATAGCAGTGCAATGGATTTCTGTACATTGATTTTGTATCCTCCTACCTTACTGAATTCATTTATCAGTTCTAGTAGTTTTTTGGTGGAGTCTTTTGGGTTTTCTATATATGGTGTCACATCGTCTGCAAGTGGTAAAAATTTTACATCTTCCTTACCAATCTGGATGCCTTTGATTTCTTTTTGTTGTCTGAGTGCTGTGGCTAGGACTTCTAATACTATGTTAAATAAGAGTGGTGAGAGTGGACATCCTTGTCTTGTTCCTGACCTTAAGGGAAAAGCTCTTGGCTTTTACCCATCGAGGATGATGTTTGTTGTGGGTTTTTCATATAAGATATAAGGCCTTTAATGTTGATATATGTTCCCTATAGACCTATTTTGCAGAGGGTTTTTATCATGAATGGATGTTGTACTTGTCAACTGCTTTTTCTTCATCTGTTGAAATGACCATATGGTTTTTATCCTTTCTCTTACTGACGCGACATATCACGATGATTGATTTGTGCATATTGTACCACCCCTGCACCCTGGGAATAAATACCCACTTGATCGTGGTGAATGATTTTGTTAATGTATTGTTGGATTCGATTTACTTGTATTTTGTTGAGGATTTTTTCAGCTATGTTCTTCAGAGATCTTGGTCTGTAGTTCTCTTTTTTTGTGATGTCTTTATCTGGTTTTGGGATCAGAGTGATGTTGTCCTCATAGAATGAATTCAGAAGTTTTCCTTCCTCTCTCATTTCTTGGGAAAGTTTGAGAAGAATAGGTATTAACTTCCTCCTTAAATGTTTGGTAGAATTTGAGAAGAATAGGTATTAACTTCTCCTTAAATGTTTGGTAGAATTTGCCTGTGAAGCTGTCTGGTCCTGGACTGCTGTTTGTTGGGAATTTTTTTGATTATTGATTCAATGTCATTGCTGGTAATAGGTCTGTTCAAATGTTTTATTTCTTCCTGCTTCAGTTTTGATTGGTTATATGTCTCCAGGAATTTAACCATTTATTCTAGGCTGTCCAATTTGTTGGCATATCATTTTTCATAATATTCTCTTCTAATCATTTGTATTTCTGTGATGCCAATTGTTACTTCTCTTTCATTTCTGATTTTGAGTCCCCTCCCTCCCTGCCCACCTCCCTCCCTAGCCACCTCCCTCTCCCTCCCCACCCTCCTCTTTTTATGAGTCTGGCTAGGAGTTTATCAATTTCATTAATTTTTTTTTAAAGAACCAGCTCCTGGTTTCATTGATCTGTTATATTTTTTTAGTTTCTATATTATTTATTTCTGCTCTAATCTTTATTATTTCCTTCCTCCTCCCGTACTTGGGTCTGATTTGTTCTTCTTTTTCTAGCTCCTTTAGGTATAAGGTTAGGTTGTTTATTGGAGATTTTTCTTGCTGCTTGAGGTAGTCCTGTATTGCTATAAACTTCCCTCCTTGAACTGCTTTTGCGGCATCCCGAAGACTTTGGACCATTGTGTTTTCATTTTCATCTCTCTCTATGTAATTTTTTATTTCTTCTTTGCTTTCTTGGTTGACCCATTCATTGTCTACTAGCATGTTATTTAACCTCCCTGATTTGTGATCTCTCCAGATTTTTTCTTGTGATTCATTTCTAGTTTCAAAGTGTTGTGGTCAGAAAAGATGCATGGTGTGACTTCAATCTTTTTGAATTTGTTGAGACTTGTTTTGTGGCCCATGCGATCTATTCTGGAGAATGTTCCATGTGAGCCTGAAAAGAACGTGTAATCTGCTGTTTTAGGGTGGAATGTTCTTTTTCTTTCTTTTTTAAAATTTATTTACTTGACAGTGAGCACACAAGCAAGGGGAGCAGCAGAGGGAGAGGGAGAAGCAAGCCCTCTGCCGAGCAGGGAACCTGACACAGGGCTCTATCTCAGGACCCCAGGATCATGACCTGAGCTGAAGGCAGCCGCTTAATCAATGGAGCCACCCAGGTGCCCCAGGGTGGAATGTTCTGAATTATACCTGTTAAATCCATCTTGTCCAGTGTGTCATTCAAAGCCACTGTTCACTTGTTGATTTTAGGTTGGTTTGATCTGTCCATTGATGTAAGTGGGGTGTTAAAACCCCCTACTGTTACTGTGTTACTATCAATTACTTTCCTTTATATTTGTTAATAGCTGCTTTATGTATTTGGGTGCATCAACATTTACAATTGTTATATCTCCTTGTTGGATTGTCCCCTTAATGATTATATAGTGTCCTTCTTTGTCTCTTGTTACAGTCTTTGTTTTAAAGTCTATTTTTTCTGATAAGAGTACTGCCATTCCGGCTTTCTTTTCAGATCCATTTGCATGATAAATGTTTCTCCATCCCTTCACTTAAAAATCTGCATGTGTCTTTAGGTCTGAAATGAGTCTTGTGCAGGCATATGGATGGGTCTTTTTAATCCATTCTATGTGTTTTGGAGCATTTAGTCCATTTACATTCAAAGTAATTATTATAGGTATGTATGTACTGCCATTTTGGTACTTGTATTGTGGTTGTTTTGTAGTTCTTCTCTGATCCTTCTTGTCCTCTTTTTTATGGTTTGCTGGCTTTGTTTAGTGATATACTTGGATTCCTTTCTCTTTATTCTTTGCATATCTATTACCAGTTTTTGATTTGTGGCTACCATTAGGTTTGTATATAACATCTTCTGCATATAACAGTCTCTATTAAGCTGATGCTCACTTAAGTTTGAACCTATTCTTTACTCCTCTCCCCACCACGTTTTGGTATGTGATGTCATAGCTTACATCCTTTTATTTTGTGAAACCCTTTACCAATTTTTACAGATATACTAATTTTTACTGCTTTCGTGCTTCCTAGTTTTCTATTATTTATGGTCTTTCCTTTCCCACAAGGAGTCCCCTTTAACATTTCTTGTAGAGCTGGTTTAGTGGTCATAACTTCCTTTAACTTTTGTGTGTCTAAGAAACTCTTTATCTCTCCTTCTATTCTGAATGATAGCATTGCTGGATAAGGTATTCTTGGCTGCAGATTGTTCTCTTTCGGCACTTTGAATATATCCTGCCATTTTCTTCTGGCTTGCAAAGTTTCTGCTGAAAAATCAGCTGATAGCCTTATGGGTTTATTTATTTATTTATTTATTTTCCTTACATGTAACTGTCTTCTTTTCTCTTGCTGCTTTTAAAATTCTCTCTTTACAGGGGCACCTGTGTGGCTCAGTCAGTTAAGCATCCTACTCTTGATTTTGGCCCAGGACATGATCTCATGGTCATGAGATTGAGTCCCACATCAGGCTCTGTGCTCGGTACAGAGTCTGCTTGGGATTCTCTCCATATGCCCCTCCCCCTGCTCTCGCTCACTCTCTCTTTCTGAAATAATAAATAAAATCTTAAATTCTCTCTTTGTCACTACTATTTGCCCCTTTAATTATCATGTGTCTTGTTGTGGACCTCCTTGGGTTGATTTTGTTGGAGAATCTCTGTGCCTCCTGGATCTGGATATCTGTTTCCTTCCTCAGATTCAGGAATTTTTCAGCAATTATTTCTTCACATACATTTTCTGCCCACTTTTCTCTCTCTTCTCTTTCGGGGATCCCTATAATGCAAATGTTGTTATGCTTGATGGAGTCACTGAATTCCCTCAGTCTATCCTCATTTTGCATGATTTTTTTTTCTCTCACCTGCTCAGCTTGATTACTTTCCATTATTCTTCCAGATCGTTAATTTGTTCCTCAGCTTCCTCTAGCCTGCTATTTATTCCATCTAGTGTATCTTCAATTTCATTCATTGTGTTCTTCATCTCTGATTGGTTTTTATCTTTTTGTCAGGGATCTCACTGATGTCCTCCACTCTTTTCTCAAGTCCAGTGAATATCTTTATGATCATTACTTTAAAGAGAGTGAGCACAAGCAGGGGGAGGGGCAGGGGAGAGGGAGAGAGAGAATCCCAAGCCGACTCTGGGCTAAGCATGGGGCCTGACACAGGGCTCTATTTCACGACCCCAAGATCATGACCTGAGCAGAAATCAAAAGTCGGCTACTTAACCAACTGAGCCACCCAGGCACCACTGATCATTATTTTAAATTCTCTATCAGGCATATTCTTTTTGTTATGCTTCAATCTCTTGCTGCGGTTTTGCCCTGTTCTTTCATTTAGGACATAATCCTCTGTCTCCTCATTTTGTCTAATTTTATGTCTCTTTCTATGTGTTAGAAAAGTCAGCTATGTCACCTGCTCTTGAAAGTAATGGCCTTAAGAAGAAGAGATCCTCTAATGCCCTGCAGTGCAGTGTTCCCTGTTCACCAGAACCTGGAGCTTTAGGTGCTGTCTCCTATGTGGGTTGCATGTGCCCTGCTATTGTGTCTGGCTGCTTTTCCTTTTAGTCCAGTCATCTGCAGAGACTCTGTTTACCTGTTGTGGGAAGTGTTTGGTCCCCAGCCAGAGAGGGGTGCACATTTTTAACAAGGTACACCTCACGCTTCTGCATTGCTCACCACCACTGCTACCACTGCTTCAGGGACCAAAACTCTGCAAAGCACTCAGGTTGGGAGATGTATTGGCTAGGTTTGCACTGGTTTCCTGGGAGAGGGGAACTGCAGGACTGAGGCAAATGCGACTGGGAAGAGTGGTTCTGCTGAAGTGTGGGGGCAGGGTTTGGTGTAAGCGAGTTAGGTAGTGAATGCCCGCCCTCCCTCACTGCGCTGGTTCCTGCAGGTGGCCATGTTTATGCTGAGGGGTGGGGGAGGGAGATGGCTCATGCCAGCTCCTTTGTTCTTAGAAAAGTCCCTCCATAATCCCTGCCCCTGCCCCGGTGGGACTTGCTCCAGAATGAGTAAACCATTTTACCTCCCCTCTGCCCCAGGCCGTTCTCAAACTGCGGCTTCTCTGCTGTGTCCCCACCGGCTCTTTGTCGTGGTATCTCTTTAAGGGTGGGAACTCAGCTTCCTGTGCCCTCCAGGCTCTCTCAGAGCCAATCCTGGTTTTTAAAGTTCCAGGCTTTAAAGTCCCACTGATTTTAAGAACTCATGAAATTTGGCCCCTCTTGCTTTCAAAGCCAAATGTGGAGGGGATTCATCTTCCCCCATGGGTTCCGCATTGTGGTCGTCTGTTTCTTTCCCCTCTCCTTGTCTCTGGCTCCCCTGGACCCCATGGATGGCCATGGTCTTTTTTTTTTTTTTTTTTAAAGATTTTATTTGAGAGAGAGAATGAGAGATAGAGAGCACGAGAGGGAAGAGGGTCAGAGGGAGAAGCAGACCCCCCGCTGAGCAGGGAGCCCGATGTGGGACTCGATCCCGGGACTCCAGGATCATGACCTGAGCCGAAGGCAGTCGCTTAACCAACTGAGCCGCCCAGGCGCCCAGCCATGGTCTTTTTAATTCCCCATTGTCTCCACCCTTCCTCCCTCTTCATTGTGGCTTCTTCTGTACCTTTTGTTGTGGAGTTTGTTCTGCCAGTCTTTGGGTTGTTTTCTAGGTTATTGACACTGATGTGAATGTTACCTAGTTGTATCTGCAGGATGAGGTGAGCTTAGGGTCCTCCTATTCCACCATCTTCCCAGGCTCCTCTGTATCTGATAAAACTTTTAGGATCAACTAAAACCCAAACCCCATCATTTTCTAATTGTTTCTGTTTTGTTTGTTGTTGTTTTTTTTTCAAACAAGTAGTGAGGACACTGATGTTCCAAAGGGCACTTTTACCCTCTGAAAAATTTCTTCTGTTTTTCTATACACCAAAAATCCTCAGCAATAGACAGGTTTATGTACAGGCATAAACTGATTTGTCTGAAAACTTATGAGGCAGTAACTGGGCTGGGAGAGAAGTGAAGTGTTTCTTTATGTCTGAATCCCTCTCATAGGAAGACAGGAAAAAAGGCCATGAAATTGTTCCTGTAACATGAAAGCTATGTCAAAAATACTACATTATTGAAATGATTCTTACTTAAATTTCTCAATCCAAAGGCATGTACAGAATGGTGGTAAAGGGGTCAAGAAGAAATATGCTCAAGACCTCCTGGTAGCTGAAGTTGCCTTGGCTCTCAACAGTTGTTGCTCCCCTGATCAAAGGTTAAATACTAGGTTCATATCTTCCGAGTCTTCACAAATAATTAGTAAGCTGTGAAAAAATGATGAGGGAACTCCTACCTTCCTCAATAGTTAACCTTGACCTGGATCCTATCTGTATTACCCAACAAGTACAAAGCTGAGGAAATAGTGTTTATATTGGCCTCAGGTGTAATGATTAGAGGTCACCAAGTGTTGACATTATGGGAAGAGATGAACGTTTTGTGTAAAAATTGGAGTTTTTAAGGTGTGAGGAAACACCTTTTAAAATGGTATATCCAGGGGGTGGGAGGCATGGGGTGGCTGGGTGATGGACACTGGGGAGGGTATGTGCTATGGTGAGCGCTGTGAATTGTGTAAGACTGTTGAATCACAGACCTGTACCCCGAAACAAATAATACATTATATGTTAATAAAAGATAAAAATAAAATGAAATGGTATATCCAGGACAGAAAAGACAGAGGAAAAAAATAGATTTTACTTCATAGAATTTCTAAACTCTTCATGGTATACAGTTAGAAGGGCAAAGAGTTGGATTATAAGTATTAATATATGGGGAGAAACAGATCAGTACACCATAGAAAAATGGACAAAGACATACCCAAAGAAGTTACAAAAGAAATACCAGTGACTAATAAGAAAGATAGAAATTATATTTTAGTAATCAAGTAAGTGCAAATTGAAATAGTACGTCTATTTGTCATGCATCAAACTGGACAAGAAAATGCATTCTTATTCATTGTTGTAAAAGTATAAAAATGGAGATAAAAATTTATATATTTATATATATATTTGGAAATATATACAGAAAAATTTAAGATACGTATACCTTTTGGCCCAGCAAGAAAGCAATGAAAGGTGTAACCAAAGGTATGGCTACAAGAATATTCTTAGAAGATTTATATAGTATTACACAAATTTGTATAAAATCTAAACAATAGGGGCCCCTGGGTGGCTCAGTCATTAAGCGTCTGCCTTCGGCTCAGGTCATGATCCCGGGGTCCTGGGATCGAGCCCCACATCGGGCTCCCTGCTCCACGGGAAGCCTGCTTCTTCCTCTCCCACTCCCCCTGCATGTGTTCCCTCTCTCGCTGTGTCTCTCCCTGTCAAATAAATAAATAAAATCTTAAAAAAAAAAAAATCTAAACGATAGTGGAATGGTTTAAGGAAGTGTGGTACACTAAAATTTATTTTACTCTGCAGTCAATTAAAATGATGTTGTGGAAACATATCTATTATTCATATAGTTAAAAGCTGTAAGTCAGGTAAGATGGATGAGATCCTCATATGTTAACACAGATATCAAAAACATCATTAATGCAATGCCTGAGTAGCTCAGTTAGGTTAAGTGTCTGACTCTTGACTTCTGCTCAGGTCATGATCTCAGGGTCATGAGATACAGCGCTGCATCAGTCTCCAGCGCTGGGCTTGGAATCTGCTTAAGATTCTCTCTCTCTCTCTCTCTCACTGGCCCTACCCCCCTCCCTCTGTCTCTTAAACAAAACAAAAAACCATGATTAACAAGAAAAGCAAGAGGTATAAAAAGGTACATAAACCTAAAATCAATTGTGTACATTTAAAAACACAAAGCTGCACTATATATTTTGTGGACACATACATATATAGTAAAAGAATTAAAATATGGAAAATCTACACTTTAAGGAAGTCAGAGAAGTTAAAAAGATCAGGGAAAGTTTAGTAAGTGCCTTCAACCATATCTGTAACATGTCATTCTGAAGCAATCTAAAGCTAATATAACAAAATATCAACACTTACTAAACCTGGATAATGTATACTTTTCTACTGACAATATTATATACAATATAACAAAATATCAACACTTACTAAACCTGGATAATGTATACTTTTCTACTGACAATATTACACCATATTATATTAGCACATAATAAAAGTTGTAAAAAAAAATGGATCTTTAACATGGAAAAGTATTTCAAATATATTAGTTATCCACTCAATAAGCAACATACAATGCCATTAAAAAATTTTTATGTTTGCATTTGCACATAACTAAAGCTTATAAACATAGGTTTCAAAGTAAAACATAGTTAACTATAGTGATGAAAGGCTGAAACACAGATCATATTAACTTTTTTCCCTAAATCTGTATTTTCTGTTCTTTATACAATGAGTTTGTAGTAGAAATACTTTTATTTTGGTATCAATCTTCATTTTATATCAGTATTTATGCTTCCTGATTTTAATCTGAAATGAAATTTGCATTTTGGCATCTGTTAGAAACTTTGAGAAAGCCCCCACCTGATCCTTCAAGAATGACAAAATGAAGAGGCCTCCGCCAAGGAGAAAACTTGGTGTCTGTGAACTTCTTGTTGCTTGGCAACGTTGACATGTATCACCCTTTCAGTGGTCATTTTTTTTAAGTTTTATTTAAATTCCAGTTAGTTAACATACAGTGTAATACAAGTTTCAGGTGTAGAATATAGTGATTCATCACTTCCATACAACACCCAGTGCTCATCACAGCAAGTGCACTCCTAATCCCCATCGCCTATTGCATGCACCCCCCCACCCACCTCCCCTCTGGTAACCATCAGTTTGTTCTCTACAGTTAAGAGTCTGATTCTTGGTTTCTCTCTCTCTCTCTCCCCTTTGCTCATTGTTTTGTTTCTTAAATTCCACATATGAGTGAAACCATAGGGTATTTGTCTTTCTCTGTCAGTGGTCATTTCTTAGCCTGGATTTTGCAGAATACAGTCAGAGTTGAAATATCCCAGTATCAGATACCTTGCTCAGTCATTCTTGGAATTTTCCGCATTTAACGAAGAGGACTGCACACAAAATAGGCTCGGTAGAATGAGGAAGAAGCTTATTTATAAGAACACTTTAGTGGCAAGGTAGGGGCTGAATTTCGATCAGTTAGTTGGTAAGTTACTGATAGGTGAAGAAGTAGAATCACTTTGTGTGGAAAAGACTGAGGAAAAGAAAAAATACAAGGGGAAACCTGGAGAGAGCTTTAAAGTTGGGTGGATTTTCCTCATTTGACCAAAATGAGAATATGCTCGAGTCCTTTAGTGAGAGAGATTAAAAACACAGTTTCGGGGGAGAGAGTGAATGAGACTCTGTCAGTAAGGAGTAACCAGACTCTGAGAGAATGAGAAGGGGAGAAGGGGAACCAGAACACATCTGAACTCAATGGTCTTTTAAAGTGGGAGGAAGAGAGAAGCTAGAAACAGAGGCGGGTTTTTCCATGGTAATGGAAAGGTATGGGAGTTCCCTTTTGGAGATTTCTGTTTTTGAAAAAAGAAATGTAACGGTCCACGCCTCTTATACTAACCACATATATAGGATGAAGACATAATGCCCCCTTCACACACTCTCTCTCTCTCTCTCTCTCTCTCTCTCTCTCTCTCTCTCTCTCACACACACACACACACACACACACACACACATACACATTAACAGTCACACTCAGGGCACAGTCACACATACATTCACACATACTCAAGAAGAGGGGGAAAGGCCTAGATTATTTTGTGAGGAACCCAAATAGCAACAACCATAACGAAAATAACTCTATGTTGGGACTGAATTCCATTCCTTATAGTTCATGCATAAGATGCAGTTAAAATAAAGTTTTTGACTAAAATTAATTGTAAACAGGGCTTTAAAATTCAACCAAAGGAATCAGGGTGATAATTTACTTCCTGTTCTGAGATACGACTAGAAGAGGATGAGCTGTATAGCTAATGTGGAAAGCAAAACTTTTCTGGGTTTGGTTGTTTTTTTTTTTTTTCATTCTTTGAGATGATGTGCAAATCAGAACCAACTGAATTAAGCAGGCGATGCATAGCACTTGAATAAAATGATTAATGGTACCTACATAGTAATTTATGGGAAAATGCTATTGAGCTCAGATATCATCCTGACCATTTTTACCACACTGTAGTTCAATATGTGTGAAAGATATCCCCTTTTTTTAAAATAAAAAACAAATTTACATTATCTATTTTTTTCCACATTATCAATCTCAGGAGGTAGACTCTTTTGACCATTTCCAGTACAAAGCAGTAAGCCTCACCTTGCCTCTGCCTGTATGGTAATGTTTCTTTACAGTATCATGTTTTATGGGATCCTAGTGGAAAGGAGAAAAAGGATTAAAAGTGTTTAAAATTAAGAAATTCACGTGCTATTAGTATAGGATCATCATTCTTATTTTTAGTCTGCCCAATTCAAAACCCCAGGACTATATAAATGAATGTGTGGACGTGTTTTGCATTATAAAAAAACCTCAATGGAAGTATAGAATTAAAAATAAACTGCAAGTAGTTTATGCACTGTTGCCTGTATCTGTGCTGATTTTTAAAAACCCTTACTAGTGTTTCATATTTGCTTTATGCCCTTTAAAGGACTCAGATTCGTGATATACAAAGAAGTTTATGTGATATATAGAGCAGAGCCATAAACCATATTTTATGCATAACAGTGATTAAATGCACACTTGATATATTTCACTAAGATGGAAACCATGTCGAAAGGCTTACATTTTGATAACTTTCCTTTTGGGGGGCATTTCTAAATTATTTAAGTTGAAGAATAAAATGACTTGTTTGTGAATTTACATGCTCTTTTTAATCATCTTTAGGTAATGCTGATATGACGAAGACGCTAAATCACAGGCAGCAGTGGGAATCTACTGTATAAAAGGCACAGAATCATTTTGTATATGAGTCCATGAGGAATATTCTGCTCAAGGAGAGGAGACATAAGAAAATTACCTAACTCATGAACCACACATTAAGAGCGTAGTCAGCTGTTGTAAATGCGTATCCAACAACAAACCATTATGTATCTTTGGCTTAATTATATGCGCTTATTACACACCTGTACTGGGGAGTGGAGGCTGCTATTTGCATTACTTGTGGTTTTCTCTATCAAAACAACATTAGCATTACGAAGCTTATCAGGGTTACGTATGAGTTGTCTGGCTTGAGTTTGGAGTCCTTTTATTTTGTGCACAACCCAAAGAAGATAAGAACAAATGAGGAAATATTTTAATCATGTGAGCAAAGAATCTCTAAATTTAGAAATGGAGTGAATTTATAGACATGGACAGACATCAGCCAAATTACTAAGCTTTTGTAAATCAACCTGACGTTTAGGAAGAGAGTAAAAAAGTTAGATAAATTCAGCATTTAATTTTTTTTCCCTAGAGTTCCGTCTTAAAGGGTATTAATTATGATGATGATGATGTTAGTGTTATTTACTAGTACCTCAAAATAGGGGAAAATGTTAAACCACCGAATAATTTATGATTTACAGTTTTTACAAGTCACCTTAAATAAACAATCTAGGCAAAATTGTTCTGTATGTTTAAGAGCCTCTCCTAACCAAATGGAGGTATTAAAACATTTATTGTGTGGAAAGTGTAAGTAGAAATATATATGTATCAGAAACAGCCTTAAAAGATCCTAAGTGGCTCTAAAAAGAAGAATTTTATGGAGTTCATTTATATATACCATCAAAACTTGTTACTTTTACAAATCAGATTCCCCTGCTGATTTTGAGGTGTGCTTATTTTAAAAGCATCAAAGTCATTAACCCAACCGTGAATTTCACCACTGTCTATCCTTGAATTAATCTTTCCGTGCCTTCCCTTTACTCCTTCCTTTCTAAAGGGGAAAAAGTAAAGTTCCACTAAAGAAGGTAACACGTGTCCAGATGAACATAACCCTGTTACTGTAATTAAAATAAAACCATTTTGGAGGAATAAGCAACAATGGTGCCCAATGCCCAGAGAAAATTAAAATTCTCTTTGGGATTCCCGTGGGGTCTAGTATCAATCCCACAGTTGAAGTTTGATAGTGTCTTGGGAAGACAACAGCTTAGTAAAATAAGGGGTTTGGATCCATGAAAAATATGGTAATCATAGCAAAAGGAGAAATACAAAATAATGTTATTGATTTATAGTAGGGCACAAGAAAGGGGCAGATGGTCATTTGGAAAAAAAAACAGGGAGTCATTTTAGTAGATGCCTCTTAATATGAAACATGAATTGTATTTCTTTTTTTTATGAATTGTATTTCTTATAACCACAGAAAATCTACAGATAAATCTCTAGAAATACCAACAAATTTCTAGAAATAGAAGTAATCCTCTGGTAATTTTTTTTCTTAGAATAAAGTTTAGGGTTACATCGAAAGGCAAGCAAAATTTTCCAGCTCTTAATCATATTTTAACAATTCTGTGGCCCCTTCTTTCACAAGAGCAGACAATAAAATAAATACAGTCACTTTTTTGTATTACACTGTAAGTTATAAACTAATTTGGCTTTATTAATATTTAGAGATTATTTTTCAACTCATTTTTTTGAAAAATACTTTTGTTCAACAATTATCACAACATTTTTCTTAGGGATTGCTTTCAGAATGAAACCATCTGACATGACTAGAACAATGAGGTAATTTTTTAGAGTTTAGATTACCTCCACAATGTCTGTTACATATTTTTGCAACTCAGCAAATTATTTCATTTCTCTTTCCCTAGTATGGAAATTTAATCTAGGTATTTATTTCATTTTCAGTAACCTATTTGAAGAAGGACTACCCTTCAGTATACAGTATTACATTATGCATTCACAACTGATACTATAAATTATGCAATCTAACAAAAAAATAATTAATGGTTTATGGGAGGCGGGGGGGGGGGGGCTGGCAACCATGAAATCTCAACTGCTAGCAATAGAAAGTAATTTTCCCTGTTGCCCATCAGAAAGGAAAAGGAGCCCAAAGAGTGTGTTTAAACAGCTCCGTGGCACTTACGCTTTCGCACATGTCACTGTTTATAAAGACAAACAACAGTAAGGCCCCAAAACAAACGAAGTCTAAAGCTTAGACCACCTTGCTTGCTTGCTTGCTTGCTTGCTTGCCTTTTTTCCTTCCTTCCTTCCTTCCTTCTTTTCTTCCTTCCTTCCTTTTCTCCTTCCTTCCTTCCTCCCTCCCTCCCTTCCTTTCTCTTTTACTCTTAACTCACTGGAAATTTTTTTTTAAGTTTTTATCTAAATTCCAGTTTCAAAATACGCAGTGCTTCATAAATTTGCGTGCCATCCGTGCGTGGGGCCCATGCTAATCTCCGCTGCCGGAGCAAGCACAGGCCAGCTTTAAACATCAGTGAACAGGTACTTTTCAACTACAGCTCGGTACTTCAATCCTCTTCTACGGAGGTCCATTTTAACATGCACTTTGTGACAGCCTCATAAAGGGAATTGTCAGCTTATTGTATGACGTTGATGACAGAATTTGCCAGCTCTTTTCTTCTGCGATTGTTACTAGTGTCCCCCCCAAATGGAGTATTTTATAATGATAAAAATTATTGAACGTAGGTTGTAACGACATTTCGGCCTATTTAATATCACCTGAATTAGAGAAGAGATCCTGCGATCCTGGGGAGGAATCCTTCGGCACGTCTGTGTTGCAGAAAGGGATTCCTCCGCTCCACATGGGCGTAGAGCAAGTGAGCAGCCTGGCCAGGATCGTTCAGAGACATCCCGGCTCAACCCAGAAGTCCCAGGTGAGGGAGGAAACCGTGAACTTGTTGAGCTCCACCCATCCCTGGAGTTGAGTGGTTTCTCTTTCCCCAGCAGCACTTTCCCAAAACCAGGAGGCTCCGTTCGAAGAGCTGATGATGTTCTTGCAGAAATGGTTCAACAGAATGAGGTCCGCTGCAGTGGACATGGGGCCTGGACTGGGTGGAAAAAGTGGGGAGTGTGTGAGCGATCACAGGATCGAGGCCAGAGCAGTAAAGCCATTAAGGAGATCCCTTGGAATAACACAGGCCCTCTCTCTCCTTATCTCACGTCCCCCCGTGATGCTAGCATCATCATACAGCATTTCTCTCAATCAGTATAAATCTGGGGGCAGATGTGGTTCAATTTGCAGAACTATTTTACGGAAAGTTTTTAATTTCCAAAAACATCTTATATAAAAATTACAGAGAAATGAGTTATATATAGGAATTCAGTATGGATTAGGAGAAACCTTACAATCAATATTTGCTTGGATTGGTGTTCCCAGCAATTATATTAAATCTCAAAATCTCAGAAAAACCAGACTTTATATTAAAACATTCCACCCAGGGGCGCCTGGGTGGCTCAGGCATTAAGCGTCTGCCTTCGGCTCAGGTCATGATCGAGCCCAGCATCAGACTCCCTGCTCCGCGGGAAGCCTGCTTCTCCCTCTGCCTGCCGCTCCCCCTGCTTGTGTTCCCTCTCTTTTGCTGTGTCTCTCTCTGTCAAATAAATAAAATCTTAAAAAAAAATAAAAATAAAAAAATTCCACCCAAAAAGATGAACCTTTTCATACCCTATTATTCAAAGACAGCATCCTAACTCTGTTAAAAGTGTAGAGTAATACATTTGTTTTTGCTTTATTTTTATGTGCATTGCTGTATTGTGTGCATAGCATTCTTAATGCTAAGAATGAAAATTCACTCACTACAAGATATTCTTATCTGCATTTTTCATCCTTAACTTAACACATTGATTCATCCATAAGTTAATACATGAAGATACTATTCTTAGGACTCCTGAATCTGTTCTCGGCCCTTTTCTTTTCCAGATTTTATGTGCTGTTGGCCTAGGGTCTCTTCACAGTGTGCTGAAGGAGGGGATTCCTTTTGTTTTGTTCTGAGTATTCAATAATTTTGGTGTAGGGTAGAGAATTGCATGTAGAATCCTTGGATTATTAATGAAAATAAAACTGCTTTGCAATTTTAATTTTCCTATATGCTGCTAGTAATGAATGAAATAACTTATTACCCACTGGGTAATATAATCAGTCGAGTGGGTTGAATTGTGTCCCCCCAAAAAGATATGTTCAAGTCCCAATCCCAGATATCTGGGAGTGTGACCTTATTTATAAAGAGGGTCTTTAGAGATCTAATCCAATTAAGATGGTGTCCTACTGGATTGGGGTAGGCCCTGAAGCCAATGTTGTTTTTATTTTTTGGTGTTGTTTTTATTTTTTTTTTTTAAAGACGTCTTTATTTATTTGAGAGAGAAAGAGTGTGTGTGCTAGCGAGCCTGGGAGGAGGGGCAGAGGGAGAAAGAAACCCAAGTAGACTCCATGCTGAGCATGGAGCCTGACTCAGGGCTCGATCCCACAACCCTGAGATCATGACCTGAGCCAAAACCAAGGGTCAGATGCTTAACTAACTGCACCATCCAGGCGTCCCTGACTAGTGTTTCACAAGAGAAAAAGCAGCAGGTCTGGGTAGAAGACACAGAGGGCCACACACAGGGAGGAAGCCTGTGTAACAATGGAGGCAGAGGTTGGGGTAATGCACTGACAAGCCAAGGAATGCCAGTGATTGCTGGTAACCACCAGAAGCGAGGAAAAAGACATGGAATGGACTTTCCCCTCAGAGTTTCCACAAGGAACTAATCCTATCAACGCCTTGATGTTAGACTTCTGGCTCTTGAACTGGAAGAGAATACATTTTTTTGTTTTAAGCCACCCAGCTTGTGATCACATCTTATGGCAGCCCTAGGACATGGATACATGCAGAATATGCAAATTTGTCAAATAACCACAGTTTAGAGTCTTTTTTTTTAAGGTTTTATTTATTTATTAGAGAGATTGAGAGACGAGTGGGAGGAGGGGCAGAGGGAGAAGCAGGCTCCCCACTGAGCAGGGAGCCCGAAGCGGGACTCAATCCCAGGACCCTGGGATCATGACCTGAGCTGAAGGCAGACGCTTAACCAACTGAGCCACCCAGGTGCCCCACAGTTCAGATTCTTTTCTGGCAAAAGAAGAGTCAGAATGAGCCAGGACTTCCCCTGCCTCCAGAAGCATAAGTGAGAAACCCCCACTAAGGTACCTGGAGCATTCTTTTTTGATTATTAGATATCTGAAGACAATGACTTACTTTTCCTCATAGTATACTTTTAATTCTCATCATTACCTAAAGTTACTAATAACTTGAAATAATTATGTTGAAAGTTGGAAGTCAGAATTGTTTGTTGTAGAATTTGGGGTTTCATGGGAAAACACTCAACACACAAGGGAGGTTGTAACTTTTCCATTTTCAGTTGCTTCCAGACTAACTTCTATTGTAAATAGGAATTGGTTTTTCTTTTTTTTTTTCTTTTTTAAAGATTTTATTTATTTATTTGAGAGAGAGAGAATGAGAGAGAGCACGAGAGGGAAGAGGGTCAGAGGGAGAAGCAGACTCCCTGCTGAGCAGGGAGCCCGATGTGGGACTCGATCCCGGGACTCCAGGAGCATGGCCTGAGCCGAAGGCAGTCGCTTAACCAACTGAGCCACCCAGGAGCCCGGAATTAGTTTTACTATTAAAAATGAACATGTCACTCATGCATTCATATGGGTGTGTTAGAAATGTTAAAGGTACATACACTCAGGAATAAATCTGGTGGTATACAAAAACATTAATAGAATTGGGAGTTTGCAATTTTCTACTTTTTGGTTCTATGAACTTCCTACTTTTTCTACAATGAGTATGAATTGCTTATACAATAAAAAAATTAATAAGGAGTTTGCTTAGTGCAGAGAATTAAATTTACATTTTTCTTAGGTCACATGTTTCCCTGACCTTGCGCCAGGAGAATTAAGGCAATGGACCTCTAGTCTCCTTGCCTTGAAATTATTTTTCCTACATGCACACACACATACACACACACACACACACACACACACACCCAACTAATAGAGGAGTGTTAGCTTTATCAGCAATGAGATGTAAAGGAGACATAAATCATGGATGTATCTGACATTTAACCAATTTAGATTCCTTTCACACCACTTTCAATTTCAAGTGTGTCCTTTGGCTTTCCATTTAGAGAAAACAACCCCATCTGCTGATCAGAGAACATCTAACCAAGGCTGCGCCATCCCCACAACTCTTGGAAGCCCACTTGGTCACAACAGAGTAAAATATGACTATGCTGTGTGCAACTCAAGGAGCCTTATGTGGCAGCCCTGAGACTAACCCTGTTTTCTGGAAATACTCAGCATTTTATGGAGTCTTCAGCATTAAAAATTTCAGAATGCCCTCTTTCATGGCACTGCCAGTTTTTAAAAGCTGGTAATATTTCTAGGCTTCCCACTAATTTAAGGGCAAACAATATAATTAAAATAGCCTACAAGGCCCTACATGATCCAGACCTACCTTGTCAGGTGCTCCCTTCCTCTCCACAGCCCAAGCCTCTCCACACTCCTTTACTCTCCACACCCCACCTCTCCTGCTACAAACTCTTTGCATATACTGTTCCCTCTGCCTGGAATTCTCTTCCTCCCTACCTCTTTACCTAAATAATCCAACTCCTACCTCAGATTTCATCTGGGTTTTTGTTTCTTCAGAGTAACCTCCCTTTCCCTTCCAGACTATGTCAGCCACACAAGACATAATATTCCTCCCCTTCCTAGCACTAACCAAGGATGAAATTTTCTAATAATTAGTATGACTATTTTTTTTAAAGATTTTATGTATTTGAGAGACAGCACAGAGGGAGAAGCAGACTCCCCGCTGAGCAGAGAGCCCGATGCAGGACTCGATCCTAGGACCCTGAGATCATGACCTGAGTCAAAGACAGAA
This sequence comes from Callorhinus ursinus, assembly GCF_003265705.2. Classification (NCBI taxonomy): domain Eukaryota; kingdom Metazoa; phylum Chordata; class Mammalia; order Carnivora; family Otariidae; genus Callorhinus; species Callorhinus ursinus. The sequence continues at coordinate 37,724,808 of NW_027397074.1, forward strand.
GCTTAACCAACTGAGCCACCCAGGTGCCCCAGTATGATGATTTTATTAATACCCATCACATCTTCCAGAAGGTAAGTTCTATGAGGGCAGAGATGAAGCTGGTTTTTTGTTATGTTTTTTGTTCACCGTACAATCGCCAGCACTTGGAAAGTGCCTGGCACAAGTTTAGGCTATGAATAAATACTTAATTGAACAAATAGATGGATGAGTGAATTGGAAATACAAACTTTAAAAATTCTTCAATGCCCCCAGTTCTTGAGAACCTCTCCTTCCAAGTCCAGGAGACATGAAACTGTGTGCTCGCTCAGACACAGATGGAAGGAGAGCTTTGAAAGCAGTGGAGTTTCATGGTTATCCCTAAACCAATGTTTAACCATGTGAGCACTATCCTTCCTTTTGAGGTACACTACCAGTTGTTCTCTCATGTGTCCAGTTCCCAGCAAGAAATTTCTACGCTTTCTTTTTTCTGTGTGCGTGATGTCTTACATTGTATTACTCAGTAGGGTTATACTGAGGGTATATTCATGATAAGAAAGTAGATTCCTCCATCCCTAGGTTATGTGTGTGTGTGTGTGTGTGTGTGTGTGTGTGTTTACCTGCCAACTATTCTCTGATATCCTGACCAAGCCTCCCAAGATGGTGCCTTTCCAGACTGACCTAGCATATGGGGTTTCTAGACTCAGCCCCACCACTCAGTAAAACTTCACATGAAGTTTTTATTGCTTTCCAACAGACATACTGAGGGCAAGAAATTGAGACCAGTTGCAAGGTTTCATTCTCTCTCCATTCCTTCTCATTTGCCAAGCCAAGCATTCCTGAAATCTTACCTGTCCTCCGCCTGGAGGTGGGATTCTTCAACGGCCCGGACAGTCATGCACATTGGGGCTCACATAGGACACTTGACCATGTTGCTGAACCCCAAAGGTTTTGCTCAAGACCTCCCGCCAAGCCCCTAATGTCACCGCTGGGTACTCCAGAGGAGGGGAAGATTTTCTCACCTCTTTTTTTTTTTTTTTAAGATTTTATTTATTTGTCAGAGCGCACAAGCAGGGGGAGTGACAGGCAGAAGGAGAAGCAGGCTCCCTACTGAGCAGGGAGCCCAAGGTAGGACTCAAGCCCAGAACCCTGAGATCATGAGCTGAGTTGAAGGCAGACGCTTAACCAACTGAGCCACCCAGGTGTCCCTCACCTCTCTTTTTGTTTAACCCAAGGCAGGAATAAAGGCTGTGGTGACAGCCAAACACAGTATTCTTATGCCTCACTTGGAACACAGATGGGCAAGTGTCTGCCTATTCTTTTATAGAAATACAAAAGAAAAATGTGAGATTTTAGGAAGAAGAGGGGCTCTTACCAGGCTGTTTAATGGTGTTACACATTCTCTCTTCTTGCCAACAAACCAGTAATTTCAGAAAAGAGGACTTTAGTTACCCCGCTTGAGATATTCCCAGTCTATTTACTACTTGCCCTTCCTCAGAGAAGGAAACATCATTATACGCCAGTGTCAGGGCCTCAGGCACATGAGGGGCTTCTCTCCAAAGGTCTCCCACGAAATAGAGCCAAATAACGACTTTCAGCACCATTGCTCCTTTTCAGTGTCGTGCTCATTTTAATTACACCCACTCAGTGGGTCATTATGGTCTGACTCTCTGAAGACCACTCACTGATGCCACCTCCAAGCCAGCAGTGCACAAACTGAGGAGGCAGACTGTGTCTACCCTGTCCCTTCCCTAGCCACTCCCCACCACAGCTACTTAATTCACCTTACCACACTTGGGATTCCAAAGAAATTAATTTTAGAAGGCAAGCTTGCGGTGGCTCTTCAGGCATTGAGTCTGGCGTGTGACACGAAGGGACATGACCAGGCCTTTGTTCACCTCTGCAACCTCCCTGCACACCTTGCCTACCTGTAATGTGTGGCCCTTTTTCTCGTTTTTAAACAACTTTTTAATTTTTGTAAGGATCTGATCGGCTTTCTTTAATGATTCATGAAATGGACAGCATCCCATCTAACAAATGGAAGCGTGCTCCCAACAGCTGGCCTTTTTCATACCTCTTCCTGGCGTCGAGCTTGACAAGAAAATGACGAAAAGGGAGAAGCTCCCACATAGGTTTTAGAAATGAAGTGGGAAGCCCTTAAATCACTGGCCTTCGAAAAATCTCGGGATTTGCCTCTTACTGTTTTAAGGGGATGTTATGTGTGTGGAAGTCTGATCAGGTTGCATTCCGCAAAATCGCAGCCCTGGAGAGAGCTCCCTATTCGATATTCATCCAAAGAGACATGAGTATATTATTCCTTCCAAAGTCACCTGCAATTGAAGCTCGCTAAATTGACTCCACATCTTCTTATCTTGAGTAGTGACAGAGGAATAGCAAGTATTTTTTACTAAAATGCTAATTTTTAACCAACCCCTTCTTTGAAGATTTTTCTATCACTGATGCAGAGGACATGATCTTTCCTTTACAGAAGATGGCAGAACACCAGCAAATCAATGTTTGAGTCCAGGGGCTACTGTCAGTGCCTCAAACACTTATCTAGCAACTGTGTCCTTTTGCCAGCAATGTCATGCAGAATTGAGGGCAGAATTTATTATAAATGTAAGGAAACTAATGTCAGAGGGAAATTTTGTGCTCATGTGTGCACACATACATGGGTGTGCAAGTGTGGGGAGTAAGGCCGATGCAGGCACATGCCTGTCCTCACCCCTTGATGCTCCATATTAATTGTGGCCAAGAAAATAATAATTGACATCTCACATAATAGAAAAAAAAACATATTTTAGCAACAACTTCTACCATTTCCCCTACTGAGCATTCTACACTGAGCTAGATGACAAGTTTCTTTTGATTCATTTGTTCACTCTACTCATCTTCATGGGACCCCCACCATCTCCCCACTCTGCTCTGCTCTCCTCTAGCGGAACTCTCCTGCACTGGGTGTGCGGGGATTGACGCTATGATGGGTGATAGAAAGGTAACGAAAGGAAAGGCAAGCAAGGGGAAAATGTGGAATCAGGTAATTGTACCCTTAATCAGGTAGTGTTTACTTAATTCACATAGAAAAAGCACTTCTTGAGCAAGCATTACATTCCTCAAGGTTACTTTTGTCACATCTCACAGTGATGATCATTTATTGAATGATCTTGACGCAACAGGCGTCGTGCTGAGAGCTGTACATGCATCAGTTCATTTAATTCTCACAGAGCTCCTCCATGGCATTGCTGTTATTATCCCCTTTTCACAGCTGCAAACACTGAGGTTCAGAGAGGTTGAGTAACTCATCCAGGGTCAAGTGCTAATAGACGATGGGCAGATGCAGGATATGAACTTGACAGCGTGGTCTAGAGCCTGTGCACTAAATTAGTACTTCTCTGCACCTTTTATTTTTAGTCTTGGAATTCCAAACTATTTTGTAGGTTTCAATAAGCAATCACAAAGAAGTAATACAGAGCCAACAATGTAAAACCTATATAAAGAGGAAGCTCTCAAAATGGGTGAATTTTCTATAATTGTAGAGGCAAAACCTAATGCTCTGAAACATGAACCTTTTTTCTCACCCTTACATGAATTTCCTTTTACCCATGGAATCACAAAATGGGACCTCCAGAGCTCAGTGTCACCCCTTGTCCCTCCACACAACCAAGATCTAATCATTCCACAAATACAAATACTACTCTGTTGTAAATTATCTTCAGAGGTGGAGCTTGCCTAGGAGCGGAAGGTAGTGCATTTTTTTAAATCATGGCTGCTAAATAATACTAAGTTTCTGCCAGAATACAATTTGACCAGCCCTGTCCCCCCAGATTTATTCTGAAGTCTACCAATATTCCATATTATCCCCTTGTAAGAACAGGGACATCAAAGGAAGCATCCCTCACTTAGATGATTTTGCTACCACTTGGTCCATTAAATTCCCCCTGGCACTTGTTGAACTTAAACAACCCAGAGTGGGAGAAAATAACATTCTGGATGCTATTTGTTTGATCAGGCTGTGAAAAACTGAATCATTCAGTCAAGCCTGTATGTTTAAGGGGACGGCTCAATTGACGGACAGCCCATTTGCTGCAAGCCTGCATCCATAAGTGGAGCTGACTTACAAAATGACTATTGATCATATAGAGGGTAAATTTTTATCTGGTAGCAGCCTGGAGAAACAATAAAAAAAAAAAAAAAAAAAAAGATCTGCTTGTAAGTGATACCCAGGTAGGGTTAGGACTGAGAAACAGATGTTTGGAGGCCTGTTTATTAGAGCACTCTTTGACTTTTTCTTATTTTGAGAGCTTCTGCTTCGACTGTAGAAAACATTTTCACGCATTCACCTATGGAAATACAGACTTAAAGAAGGGGGGGATGAGAAGCTCCATTTAGAAAGTTAGATTTTGAATATTTCATCAATGTCCATCTTGTGTGGCCCGGGCTGGCTTGTTGAGAAAACCCTATTTTATTTCAACCTCCTTCTTAGTTAAAATTCTGCTCTTTGAACCCAACCCTGGGTTGAAATCTTGTTGGCAAAATAATAAAAGCTGGTATCTGCAGCTAGATGGACCCTTCAAGCCCTCCCAAGGTGAGAAAATGTTATTTTTCCCTTTTATGTATTGTGGTTCATTGGATAGTATTTGTCATCTTGTCACATAATAGGAACGACGTTCACAATGTTGAAATACACCCTTAAGCAGTAGCATCTCTGGAAGTGGGAGCAGACTCAGAGCTGTATTCCTCATCAGCCCCTGCAGCACTCACAGGCTTACGTGTCCCCCCCTCAAGAAGAGCCTCCTTAAAGTGCACCATTTCTTTCAGATTTGTCTCAAGGGTCAGGTCACACCAGAACGATCTTCCCATTGGAATGGGAAAGGGATAATTGGATTGCATTTGGATGCCTTTTGCCATATTTTGCATTGACACTTGAAAATGCATGAAAAATTTGCTGATTTTATTTTATTCTTTAGGACACACACCATTCTGATGGGGGAAACGAATAGGTTTTTTATTTATTATGAGGTTAGCTATAGTGAAATCATTGTGATCATATATAGTCAAGGATTTCCTGAAGGTGTAAATTGAGAGCCCTGTGGAGGGAAATAGTTTTAGGCTCCCTTCTTGGGGAAACTACCCCTTTGCTGTTAGTTCTATAGAGACTCAGGGAAGCTGCCAGTAGGGGAGCCTTACATTCTGTCCATGAGCCTAACCCTATTGCCACTGCTCCCTTGGGCTGCAGTGTCCTTTAAGATTTCTTTTTACCTTCAAGCACAGTGCAGTGCTTCAAACACAATGAGACTTACTTTATCTTTGTCCACTATTATCTCTTCCCCCCTCCCTGCCCCTCCCTCTCCTTCCCTCCCTCCCTTCCCCCCTCCCTTCCCCTCTCTCTCACTCACTCTCTCTCTCTCACCTGTGGGGAAAGTACACCGGATGATATTCCCATAGACTTCTTCCAGGAAGGATTATCCTGGCCTCAAATCTCCAGGAGAGACTGTTCTGCCTGTTGACAAATAGACTTCTATAAGCAGTTTGGAAAAAACTTTTTCACAAATGATCTTGGAATCTGTCTGAAGAAAATACTCCCAAGAACACAAAACAGGAAAGTGTATAAATATTTAGAGGCTAATGATCTCACCAGTGGGTTTTCGTGATATTTCTGGTGTTTCAGATAGGAGAACCCAAAGTTAAAGAGGAAAAAGGAACCCTCCAAAGCTCTTCAAAGATTTAGGGAGGCCATTTCAGCTGTTGTCTAATATGTTCGGGGAGAATGTCCTGTTGAAAAAATAAGAGTTTTCAAACATAGAAAAGATAGGATCTCATTGTCATGATCAAGGTGTATCCCTATGGACATCTGGCTCTCCTGTCTGATTGTTTCTCTAAATGCCTCTCGATTAGTTTAAAGCCAACTAAAGTAGACAACTAAAAATACTAAAGTGTTTTTATAATACTCTCTATTTTATTTATTTAGTTGCTTTGTATTTATTTCGGCAACAGTTTTTTTAAAGGACACATGAGGAAGTAACCTTGCTCAAAGCAGTGCAACCTGAATACTCTATTGAACTGGCCTTATGGCTACACTGGAGTATTTGAGTACACCTACCTGCCTTAAAGATTTCTGTGCTAAAATTGTTGTAGCTAAGGTCTCGAAGTAGAACTTTGAGGCTTCCAGTCCCATTTTTCTGTGCATTAAAGTAATGGTAAATTATTTTCAAAGAAGAGGCTTCATTCTGCTCATAAAGATAGAATAGTTTAAAGTGCCTTTTTTTGTGGTCGTGTGTTTTTTGCTAGACTCCAGTAACTTCATAAGTATCAACCATACTTGTGGTTAAAACTTCTAACGGTATAATTCTAAATTTAATTGTGAACAGAGAACAATCACACTCCATATAATTGCCAGAGCACAATCTCCATACTTAAATTGCCTTTGGGGTAGATGTTAGCCCATGTCAGTAGGCTTTTATGACACTGGTCATGTACCACCCTTCCAAATATTGTTGAGGACTTTGGTCATTATGATACACAGTCCCATGTATTTGGGACCTTCAGGATAATTTCTTCTTCATCCTTAGTGTCTGGAGGAACTGAACTTCTGACATTCGTTCATTTCTGTTTTATGGATAATGTGGCTGGTGTACTGCCATTTGTTGCTTACAAGGATGGTCCAAATGGGTGTCTACTAATACCAAGAAGAGCATGGGCCTTTGGAGTAGGCATTTTATATGGCTTTACCCTTAGATCTGTTTAAGGTCTTTGTCCTTATTTTTCCTTTTTCTGCCTCTACTTGATTTTCTCTTCATTTTACTAATCTGGCAAATCATTTTTGTGGAAAAGAAGCTGAATCAATATTGCCACTTGAGGGAAAGAGGATATTCCCCCAAAGACTCAGAAGAAGAACTTGATATATCACACAATAAGCCGGTAAAAATGAAAGAAGATTTCTGCTCGATCCCTCAAAAGAATTCAAAAAGAAAAAAAATCTCTGGAAAAAAAAGCAGACATCCTTAGGGAAAATCAAGCTGTGATAAAGTCAGAGCTACAAATACAGCTAAAATAAGAAAGCAGTGCAAGTAAAAAATGTGATGGAAAACTGTAAAAAAAAATTTTAGCTTTTACTTAAATTCCAGTTAGTTAACATACAGTGTAGTTAGTTTCAGGTGTATAATATAGTGATTCAACAGCTCCATGCAACACCTGATGCTCCTCACAACAAGCGCCCTCCTTAATGCCCATCACCTATTTCACCCATCCCCCATCCCCAACTCCCCTCTGGTGACCATCAGTTTGTTCTCTATAGCTAAGAGTCTGTTTCTTGGTTTACCTCTCTTTTTTTTTTTCCTCCTATGATCGTTTGTTTTGTTTCTTAAATTCCACATATAAATGAGATCATATGGTATTTGTCTTTCTCTGGCTGACTTTCACTTAGCATAATATTCTCTAGCTCCGCCCACATCATTGCAAATGGCAAGATCTCATTCTTTTTTATGGCTGAGTAATATTCTGTTGTATATCTATATATTACATCTTCTTTATCCATTCATCAGTCAAAGGACATTTGGGCTTCTTTCATAATTTGGCTATCGTTGATAATGTTGCTATAAACATCAGGGTGCATGTATCCCTTCGAATTAGTATGTAAAGTGTAAATTTGCTTTGATGTTGTTTATAGACAGCATAAAAAATTTGCAAATCCATATTCATACTGTGGAGGACGCACCTGAGTTATTCCCCCAGAAGCAGAGTAAAAAATGCAAAGAGGTAAGAGAGATGAGAAAAAATGTGAAAGACAGGGATTTCAGGTCAGACATAAATAATAATTTTCCAAATGCAAAAACCAGAGTGATACATGTGAAGCAATAGTCAAAGATGTAGTAGAAGAAATTTTCTTGAGCTGAAATAAAAATCACAACTCAAAGGGACTTATCGGAATCTAGGCAAAATTATAAAAAGGACCTACATCTAAATGAAGACTAATAATTTTTAAAAAGAAGGATAGTTTTCAGAAAGATGCAACAGTAAGGGCACTCAACTTTCTTTTTCAAATTATTGAAAGGAAAACAAAAAACTAATATACTAATATCTATAGAATTTTAAGCTATAAGAGGTTGAAAAGCAAGAATTTTATATAAAATCTGATGGCATGTCTGTGCAGACTCTTAGTCAGGCAAGGGCTCAGGACATAGCACTATGTGTCCTTCCCAAGAATAATACTTGAAAGTGAATCCAGCTGACATAAAGAAATGAATAAACAAACAAGAATGCAGCATCAAGTGTAAAAGACTGGCAGGATTCATTGAAATCAGTGTAAAATTTAGAAAATTAAGCTATTATGATCAGAATTCAAAAAGAAGCCTAGAACTCTTACAGAAATAGGAGATTCGAGTGATTAAAAATGATGTATAAAGGTAAGCTGGGTTTATAACCTTAAATGAAGTAAAAACTTGGAATTGGCGTTCTGACAGGCTAAAAAAAACCTAAGAGAACACTAAGGTCTTGGCCATATGTTATATGAGGACGTAGAATCAAAATTTATTTTTTGTGACCTCAAGAATTAAAGAAATACAGGCTTCAATATAAGTTTAATATAGATCACTATAGAATTAATTCAAGATTTCTCCCTTTCCAGTAACTGCAAAAAATACCAGGAGGGGAATAACTGTGTACATAGCAGAAGATAGAAAACAAAATTAGCAGTGTCATTGGGAAGCTTAAAATAAGAAAAATAAACATGCCCACTTTGACAATACATGCCAGTAATCTACCCCCTCCCCGTGTCCCTCGACCCTCAGCCCTACGGAAGGATCATTTTATTGAAGAAACTGAGAAGAGCATGTGGTCCTTCCAGGCAACCTAATATAGAAAGAGGTTTTCTGTTTGTTTTGTTTTATTTTTAGGTACCTAAATTCATAATTTTGAATAGAAATACTGTGGTAGATGGAAGATGGCCTCAAAGTCTTTGTCACTCTTGTCCCGCCAAGAGGTGGAGTTAACTTCCCTGACCTTTATCTTGGGCTCACCTTGTGACTTGCTTTGACCAATGAACAGCAGCAGCAGGTCTGTCCCGGGCCTCAGACCACTTGAGTTTGTGCTCTCTTGGCACCCAGCCACCACTCTAAGGAAGCCCAAGTTACCCTGCTTAAGACAGAGGCTGCAGGGCGCCTGGGTGGCTCAGATGGTTAAGCGTCTGCCTTTGGCTCAGGTCATGATCCCAGGGTCCTGAGATTGAGTCCCGCATCGGGCTCCCTGCTCCTTGGGAGCCTGCTTCTCCCTCTGCTTCTCTCTCTCTCTCTGTCTCTCATGAATAAATAAATAAATCTTTAAAAAAAAAAAAGATTTAAAAAAAAAAAAGACAGAGGCTGCAGTCAATGTTACCAGAATATATTTTACCACAATAAAAAAGTACACTGAAAGCACAAATGTATGTTCAAAAAAATCACTTCATGTCATTTTACCCTACCCTATCACGGTTACTTTAGGTATTAATAAGGAATTTTCCTGCTTACAGTTGACTCAGCTTTTTTTATTTGAAAAATCCAGATATTTTGGAGGGTTGCCAAATGAAAAGCATTATCTAGTGATAGCACCCTCAGACTTCAGACCCATGACATTTCTGTGAACTGTGCGAGTCAGATGCACCCTGTGGTGGTGGTAGCCAATTCGACACAAGCAATATTTTCTACCAAGCAAATCTTCTTCTTTTCTAAAGTTCCAGTTAATGAGCAAAGCAACCTGATTGTTATCATAGTCTTGATTTATTATGTTAGCTGTCCCCTCCTAACCCAAATTATATAGAGTTAGCATCTAGAGTTGTAGTTTCCATTTCTGAAGTAAATAGATTTCCAGGGGACCACATGTGGGATCCTTGCTGCCTATCTCTCCTAGTCCAAACTTATTCAAACATCTTGTTTGCTGGAAATCTTCTGGGTGGACCCTGCTTCTGTCTCATACCCACTTTTTCCCTCCTGCCTTTCGCCATACGTTCCAAACTGCTGGAAGCTACCCTCCGCTCCCACTCTCACCCCGGCATTTCTTATCTCCATATCCCTCTAGAGCGATATTCTCTGCCTGCAGTTATGTTGGTGCTTCTCACACACACACACACACACACACACACACCCACACACAGCCACCTCCACATATCACTGAAACTCTCTTCAAATATCACAGCCTCCTGATAAGTGTTTTGGATCCTCTCCACCCCACCTCTCCTAGACACACAAATCCATGCACACTTGAAGAAGATTTAAATGACTTTCCTCTGGGCTCCTAAGGGTTTTTCTCTCTTATCACACTTACTACGTGGCATTACATTTATCTCTTTCTGTGTTCATTTCTGCCCCCAGCTTCCTTCTCACTCACCTCTAAGTTCTTGGAGGACAGACACTGTGCCTTTTTACTTTTTGATCTCCCAGCACCTGGCAATGACACCAGTGGTTGGTGACTGATGGACCAAATAAAAAAGATGAATTCCTGAGTGAGGGAGGGAGGGGGGGAGGGAGGGAGGGAGTAGCATGGACCCCATGATGTTAGTGTGTGCAGATAGTAATGCAGAAAATGGCATGGTCCCTACCTTTAGTTCATTAATAACTGACTTGTCAATCATTCAGTAGAGTAGAAAGCCTTACATTTCTTACTGTTCCCAAAACCCACAACTACATAAAAAGCCCTGAAATGGTCAGCCACAGTTGTAGGATTTATATCTATCGATATGACATTCCTGTTTTACTTCAGAATCTACTTTAACTCCAAAATGAGTTAGTTTCGGTAAACACTTTCCAGCTGAATGTTGTTCTATAACAAAGGTTATCAGATACATCCTTCAGAGATATAAAGAGTTAACTATGTACTTTTCTTAATAAGATTGAAGAGGCAGTGCATCATTTTTTCTAAGTATGGCATGCTCTGTGACACCATGTAATTTGGGGGGTATCTATACTTTGCTTGGAAAAGAAAAAACAATACCTAGTTTCTTTTTAAGACTATTTTTGCTGCCAGGAAAAAAAATCATTTGCTCTGTCACAATTATGGCCGTAAATCTTACAGTGAGAACATTTAATGATGGCTACAAAGCTTCCTTTATTTTACCTTACACAGACAAACTTCAAACTTACTAAGCATGTCAAGAAAAGCAGACTGGGTCCGTTTGAGTTCTTCAAATGTGTGTTTGAGAAATGTGTTGTTAAAAACAAATACTTCTCTGGCCCTGATTTTGCCTGGCCTAGGGTAAGACTTCTGCATTCTACATATAATCAATTAATTACAGTAAGTGACCTAATGATAAGTAAATTATTTGGACTTTCAGTTCTTGGTTTACTGAAGTCATTGAAATAAGTTGCTTTAACCCACTTTCAGACTTTGTGACTTGAGGTTCCATGAGCTTTTAAAATTTTTAATTCATTTTGATGGAGCACCTGGGTGGTTCATTCAGTTCAGCGACAGACTCTTGGTTTTGGCTCAGACCATGATCCCAGAGTCATGAGAACAAACCCTGTTTGGGGCTCCTCCACACTCAGCGGGCATCTGCCTGAGATTCTCTCTTTCGCTCTTCCTCTGCTCCTCTCCCTGCTCACAATCTCTCTCTCTTTCTTTCTCTATAAATAAATAAATAAAATCTTTTAAAAATAAAATTTTTCACTTTGAATAGGAAATAGATGCTTCGAGTATTAAATTCAAAAGACCCCAAAGAGAACGTGGTACAAGTTCCCTCCCACCTCAGGCTCCCTGCCTTCCCTAACACCTTCCCTGATCTAACCACATGTACCAGCTGCTTCCATATCATTTCAGAGGTATTATAGGTAAAGCAAATATAAACATGCGGGTTTTTTATTTAATATCTCTTTGAGATCACTCCATATCAATACATATTGAGTTTGTTTTAAAAGCTGCATAGTGGGAAGAATGAAGGGGAGTAAGTCGGAGGGGGAGACTAACCATGAGAGACAATGGACTCTGAAAAACAAACTGAGGTTTCTAGAGGGGAGGGGGTGGGGGATGGGTTAGCCTGGTGATGGGTATTAAAGAGGGCACATTCTGCGTGGAGCACTGGGTGTTATGCACAAACAATGAATCATGGAACACTACATCACAGACTAATGATGTAATGTATGGTGATTAACATAACAATAAAAATGAAAAAAAAATAAAAGCTGCATAGTATTCCATCAGATGGATAAAACAATTTATAACTCAGTAGCATAGTGATAAATATTACAAATGACATTTCAATGAATATCATTGGAATGGGTATCTTTGCACACATGTGAAATTGTATATGTAGCTTAGATAAGTAAAGAGGAATTGCTAGGTCAAAGGTTATATCCACTTTTCTCTTAATGCATACTATAAACCACTTTCCATAGACATTATACCAATTTATCCTACCACCGAAATAAGTGTGCTGGAACCGTCATATTTCTCATCACAGAGTGTATGACCAAAACTGATCTTGGCGAAAGTTACAGGTTAAAATAAGATCCCAGATAGTATAAAATATGGGTGAATCCTTATGTTTTTTTCAAGACAGCCATTTGGAAATCTTTTTTAAAATGTGAAAATTATCTTATTTGAGCTCAGTCTGATGCCTGAGATCATCTGAAATGGGTCAATACCCATGGAAAAAGCAGTTTTCAAATTTTATATGTGGGGAATTCATTCATGAGGGATCTGAAGTATAAGCCAAAAAGAGAAAAGGGGAATTTGAAGCCTTTCTCCCTTTCCTTTTTTTCCAGCCAAATCCTCTCTCCCCTGAGTTAGCTTTGCTTAGTGCTCCCTGACCTTTTCCACATTTAATAAAGGGACATTCAGTCTGCATCCTCTTTTTTCCTGAGTGTGCTTACTCCAAGTATAGTGACTGGATAAAACTGAATGTCTGGAAATTCAACTAAGAGATAGGACATTTATGTTTGTCTTTTAACCAGGTTACCAGATCATCCTCTCTGCTAATTCTCCTTTGGACTTGAGTTTTTATTTATTCCCTTCTTTGCCTTCTGAGGAAAGAGACCTATTCTCTGAATCTGTGGAGCTGACTTAAATGCTCACTTTTCTGAAGTAGAACACAAATTAATGTAATCTTCTATTATATGCTAGTCACTGTCATTGTGGTTAAGTACCACGTAGTGCAGATGCAGCATTTTTTAAAGACACACGCAAACACACACACAAACACACAGGCACCATGATTTCTCTTTGATGATTATGGCAAGCTGTTCATTTTTTCACAGCTGTAAAGAAGGCAGTCAATTGTAATATGTAAAATGAGAGTACCCATTTCCTCTTCTTGATTGAAAAGAGAGAGCAGAATTAAGTCAAAGCTAAAACTTGACTAGGATTCTTATTCCTGGCCATATATTTCTATTTGAGCAACATTTTAAAAATTGTATTTGGCCATTCTAAAAGTTAAAATACAAAATTGGACACAATGGGGGATCTAATTGAGATAGTATTGCAAATCGATACTTAAATATTAAGTTGGCGGGGCACCTGGGTGGCTCAGTAAGTTAAGCGTCTGCCTTCAGCTCAGGTCATGATCCCAGGGGCCTGGGATCGAGCCTGACATCAGTCTCCTTGCTCAGCAGAGAGTCTGCTTCTCCCTTTCTCTCTCCCTCTGCCTCTCCCCCTGCTCATGCTTTTGCACTCTCTCTCTCAAATAAATAAAATCTTTAAAAAAGTTAAAAATCTTTAACCTGGCCATAACAAAGTCAATATGAAGATTTATGCTAAAACCAAAATACAAAAGTAAAAAGTAAAAAAAAAGTCAACAAAAGTTTCAGTACGTTTTCAGCCCTTGATAGAAGCAGAGTCAGTAGCAAAATCTTCATTACAGTTGCTAAAGGAGTCAGTTCATTACATATAACCTAAATGATCAGTTGTGAGTGCTGGTAGTTTCAGTTTTGCTTTCGATTAAAAATACATGTGTGCTAGGTGGTAAGTATATGCTGATGAAGTATACTATTCCACTTAGCTCTATTAGGTATATTTGTGTTCTATACATAAGAAAACGGACAAGGACTTTTGGTGGAACTGGTAGGTCAAAGGTGAAAGCAAAAGGCAGACTTCAGTTATAAAACAAGCAAATTCCAATATAGACATAGCAAGAAAAACAATACAAAGCTTCCAAAGCACTAACCCAAAATGTGTTGGCAAGACTTGTGTGAGGAAAGTAGGGATGCTGGAAAAATGGAAGAAACTAACCTGCCAAGAAGGACAATGGGCAAAGGGACATGTTGATGATGTGGGTTGAAATGTTAGGGCCATAAATAGAGGGTGTTCTAAGAAGAAAAGGACATTTTAAAAATAATACTAACAGCTCATCAAGAAGAGCCTATACTTTGAAACTCTTTTTAGCTAGGGAATGACCTCTCAGTTCTAAAGCAGTGGTTCTTAAAATGTGGTCCCAGACCAGCATCATTGGCATCACTTCTGGAAACTTGTTAAAAATTGCAAAATGGTCCCACCCCAGATCCATGAATCTGGGTTGAGGCCCAGAAATGTGCATTTTACAATGATTCTGATGCGAGCTTGTCTGGCCCCCCCTGTTCTATAGATTGAAGCCATTGTCTTGGAGCTTGAGAAAGCATCTGTCAGGAGGCGCCTGGGTGGCTCAGTTGGTTAAGCGTCTGCCTTCGGCTCAGGTCATGATCCCGGGGTCCTGGGATGAGCCCCCACCTCGGGCTCCCTGCTTGGCGAGGAGCCTGCTTCTCCCTCTGACCCTCCCTCCTCTCATGTACTCTCTCTCTCTCTCATTCTTGCTCTCTCAAATAAATAAATAAAATCTTAAAAAAAAAAAAACTGTCAGAATCAAAACACCTCAGATAAGCCCTCTCAGCTTCCCCAGAATTCCGTCCCCATGACCTGGTGGTTTCAGAGTGGCTTTCCATGTGGAGCACGGAGAAAGAAGCAAGAAGAACACTCCGCACTCTGTGGCATATCTTTAAAAAGCACACTTCATAAATTAATTCTGGTTTCTCACTGCCCCAGAAACCTGTTCTTCTTTTTATTGATTATTCTAACATTTGGGGAGGCCAAGCATTGTGTTGAGAAAAGTCTTATTTAACCTATATGTCTGTGAGGTAAATATTTTATCATTCTCATTTTATAACTATAACGAAGAGGTTAAGTAACTTGTCCAAGATCATCCAGTTAATAAATCAGTGGTAGAGAGGACGTAGCTGGTTCTGATGCCAGACCTTATGCTGTTCATCTCCATAGTTTCTACTTCTCTGTGCCTTTTACTTGGCCCCAGACAGTCCTCCAGGACTTTTCTGCTGTTCTTGAGGGCTTCCACCACCCATTGTTCTGGGCTTTTGTTCACAACCAACATCCACAAAGAAGTGAGACACCATCTAAATAATCTTCTCTCCACTCATTCCTCTTCTTACGAGAAAATATGCAGTGCACATGGTTTTAAGGGTTTCATTGCCTTCACAGTGGGAAACCCAGATATTTTAACCTAACATGGGAAAGGTAGCATCCTTCAAAATATATGTGTGTAAAACTAACGTCTTCTAATTATGTTGTATCGCCCCTGACTTCCTTATCATGCAGAAAGCTGAGTCTAAGAGAGTTTCTCTAGCCTCTGTAGATTTTGAGAAAAGGCAGAGGGGAGTGGGAAAACAGGACCAGACATATAAGTGGGCTTTTCTTAATGTGGCTTGTTCTAGTACCTTCCTCATCAGCCTGATCTTTAACATCACCACCAATGCCTTCCTTCATCAACCCCCTCATCTAGTCGGATCCCAATTCCTATCCATTTCATCTTCCAAATAACCCTGCATTTGGTCAGCTCTTCCTGCTTCCCCTCTGCTCTCTTGAATATTACCTGATGAAGTTTTTTAGATTATAAACTGAAGGCAATAGAAATACACAGAAAACATTTAAGGCAAGGTTGTGGCATAATCAGATGTGAATTATTTTATAGAGCCATCATTCAGACAGATGTGCAGAGGATAGATTGGCAGACCAGAGGCCAGGAGATAAATGAGTTAGGCATGAATTAAATAAAAAGCATGAGAGCACTGAACATGATGCCAAGGAAATGATGGAAACTTACATATTGGTTTCTGTTTCTGTCAGTCCTTCAGGGGAAAAAAAAAGGTTTCTTCATACCAACTTACAAATTCATTTAACATTCATTCAATAAATACATAGTACTTACCACATGAGAGACATGATGTTGAGCTAAGGCAATACAATAGTAAAGAAAACAAAATGCAGATGTGCTTTGTGTTGCTAGCCACCATTACCCCTTTACATGAATGAATGCTCTGAGAAAATATTTCACTAAAGGAATGAAGACAAAAGTATTCACGCATAGGTCATTGATTTGAGAATGAAGACACCACACCAAAAGAGAAATAATGAAGACACACTTCCCCTCCCTCATCATCTTAACTAGGTCTTCCCCCGGAGAGAAAGAAAAAACTGGCCTTTGGATACCAATAAGTAGAAACGTGTGTTCCAATCTTTTTGGTGAGCTGGCATCCAGCATAGTGTGAGCTCCAGAATGACTAGGATATAGACCAGTTAAATCTGAATTTGAAAAAGAGAAAAGATCCTTAGCTCTACAGAAATGTAAATGGAAGCCCAGGTAAAAGCTTTGTCACCTCCAGGAAGGTCATGATCACCTCCAGGAAGGTCATGAGGTCATCACGCTTGGGGATGGACAAGTATTCAAAGGAAAGGCAAGGGTTACAGTGGATGAAGGATTGTAGGCAAAAAACAACCCTGGCTAGAGTGTGGTGAACAGAGCGCTGGGTTTGGAGGCAGTGAACCTAAATTTGATTCCCTGCTTTGCCCTGCATAAGCTGCATGGTTTTGAGCACATGAGGCGATCTCTCTGAACCTGTTTTCTCATTTTTAAAATGGACCCAGACCTATTTTAATTACACCACCAGTATGAAAAGGCAAGATTAGAATGAGATACTATTAAAATGCTATACAACATAAAACTTTTATTGGTTTTATCTTATCTCATTATCCTGTAAAGTCACTTCAGATTCTTTTTTTTTAAGAGGAAGCATATAGACATATCGATAGAGAGATAAATACACAATGTACAGAAAGGAAATTATTACCCACCACCATGTGAGTGCTTAAAAATAGGGACAATGTTTTAATCAGCTTTTTAGTCCAAGAACCTGGCACCTAATCAATTGTCATTAAATGTTGGTTGGATGAATGAATGAATGCTCCAAAAAAGAAATGTTAATAATTTTTGTAGAGCTGACTTGGGAGAGAGTATTAGTGGCCTTACATACCTTTCTGGGGATGGAAATGATAGAGTCATAGAATTCACTTTACCTATTGCGTGTTATTTAAAACTGGTCTGGACTATATAGCTTAATTTTGACTTGTAGATTGCCTAGTTTCTTGCTATTCAAAGTGTACTTCTAGAACCATACCGGTCTACAAACTGTTACTGGTCTATAACAATATAAATACAGATAAAGAGAATAAGCATTTAGAAATTTTTATAGCACCTTGACGGTGTAATTTTACATCTATTGAATCTTTTAAAAAGTTGGCTGGCATGTTTTATGTCTTTTAAACTCATTTTTCTATTCGTTTTATTGTATGTTACAGAAATATTGGTATACGACAGATTGCAGTGGTAGGGGCTTGGGGGGTGAATAATCCTTCACTACAGATAGTTTGAGAAGCACTGGCCTGGCTTATTGTCCTAGTGCTGTCATTAATCTCTCAGAAACTATCAGTGGTGGGATGCCTGGCTAGCTCAGTCAGAAGAGCATGCCACTCTTGATCTTGGAGTGAGGAATTCAAGCCCCATGTTAGGTGTAGAGATTACTTAAATAAAAACTTTAAAAAAAAGGATCACTAGTAATACTCAAAGTATCATATCCTTGGGCATCCTTTGGTTTTTTGTGATTTCTATAAAATAAAATTGGTTTCAGAACAGATAAACAGGTCCCAGTTTAGGTAATTACCATGGCGCTTAGTCCTGGAAAAACAGAGTCATGGAAAAGTTCCAGGACAGCCGAGATTTTGCCCCAGTTCATCCATCTACTAATGGCATGACCTTGGGTGAGGAAGAACTTGAGAGTTCTTCCTCTTAGTAAGAGGAATTTCCTATTAGTAAGGAGATAATTATTTCTTTATTAGAGGATTTGGAAACATAAATGTCTCCACAAAGGTTGCTTAGCACAGGATCTGACACACAGGAGGAACTCACTAATTTGGGGTGTTAATAAAGTTGTTTTGGCAGATCCTCTGGATGGGGCTAGGGTCAATGGGTTCTGACGGCAGAAAACAGCATCAGTTCTGGTAGACAATTTAGGCTCAGATGGTTCTGACCTTGCTGCTAATGTAGATCAATGCTGCCTAGCTTCCACGGGCATACATAGCACCCTGGCATCTTATTAAAGTGTGGAATATAGTAGATCTGGGGTCTGTGAGTCTACATTTCTAACCAGCTTTCAGGTGAGGTAGATTCTGCTAGTCCACAGACAATACAAGGCCCTAGAGTGAGGTTCCAACGGTAGCAGGTAAAAACCACCTGGAGGGCGTGCTAGCACAGATGGCCAAGGGGTGGGAGGGTTGCCCAGTTTCTGATTTAGTAGGTCTTGGGTGTGGCCTGAAAATGTGCATCTCTAACCAGTTCCATCAGCATTAATGATGCTGTAGCTAATGCTTTAGGAACTTTGAGAACCATTGCCCAGGGTATGAGGCAGAAATCTTGACTTCTTCAGTGACCTTAAATAAATCACCTGACTTGCCCGTTTCCTCCTCTATAAAATGAGGACAAACTGGATGATTTTAAAGTTTGCTTCTAGTTCTAAAAATCTATCCATTCTTTCTGGTGGTTGTCTCAAATACACATTGGTAATTGTAGAAATCCACGTAAATACATTTTTATCAATAGTGCTTCCTTTATTCACAAATAGCTAATAATGACACAGATGTACCTAGGAAAGAACCCCTGTCAGCAACCTTATTTGCTCTAATGGGATGTGGTAGGACAGTTGGGGGTTGATTTTTTTTTTTTCATAGAACTATTGTTTTCATAGCCTAGAAGTCTCAATCCTTCTGCCTGTTGTCCTCATGAGCAGCCCAACAAAGAGCTCTTCTTTTCTTGACTTAGAATATTCTATACCAATCTTAATATTATCACTGAGTGGCCAGAAACTATAGTGAGCACTTGATGTGGATTGTCTTAGTCCTCGCAACTACCATGTGGGTTAGTTATTAATCCCATTTTCCTAATTAGAAAACTAAGGCTTAGAGATTTTAAGTTCCCCAAGTTCACACAAGTGTTAGTGAGGGAGCTAAAATTCCAAGCCAGAGAGATGGCAGAGCCCACACGCCTAACCTCTGAACTCTAATGATGTAGAACAGAATGAATGAATGAATGAATGAATGAATGAATACATAAGAAGAAGAGAGGAGGCTGTTGGATGCTTTCACCATTACTTATCTTGTTTTTCCCAACCCTCTCAATCCTTAATAATCGAAGATGGTGACAAAGCAAAAATCATACTGAGTTTGAAAGATCCCAAGCACAAAAGAACACATATCTATGATTTCATAGATATGTGCATATATATGTATATACGTTCACGAACATTCTAAACTAATCTCTGGTGACATGTCAGAAGAGTGGTTAGCTCTGGAGAAGTATGGACTGGATAGGAGCAGGAGGGAACTTTCTAGGGTCATGAAGGTACTTTCTAGGGTAGTGGTCACAAGGTAGTATCTGTAAGCAATAATTCATTGAGCTGAACATGTAAGTTTTGTGCATTTTACTGCATGTTCATTTTACCTCATTAAAAAAGGTACCCATGAGCAAAATACATACACATACACATACATGTATTCATATACATATGACTGTATTTTCTAATTTATATTCAGCCACATATTAATGATTCCTCACTTAGTTTCTATGGTCAGTCAGAATGAGCACCCCATTTCACCAACCGATTGTCAGGTAGAAAGGGGATTCTCTAGCACACGACTTATTTTCTAGTTCGTTCCCGATATTCTTCATAACTTTATATTAATTACAGAGACAACGCACGCTTTTATGCTTTGGGCCAGACATACTTGTCAAAAGGCACAATTAGGTATAAAACTTCTGGCCCGAAACCATGAATTACGTTCTTCTCACCAGCCAGCACCTGAATCGATACAGTACATTCAGGAAGATTCAAAAGGGGTAGTTGTTTTCAGCGAACTGCTTTATTTGCTAATATTCGGTTCACCTGTACTTTTCTGATCTTGGCCTGCGATACTGTGTCCCCTCATTTCTTTGTAAGCTAATAGAAGATAATTCCCTGAGAATCCCATTTGCTACGTCCATCCATTTGTGAGGTCACTTAATTTAGTGTCCTCATTAAGTACCACTCTAAAGTTTAATAATTTTGCTGGCACCGTGCTCTCCCATTCCTACCCCAATGTATTTTGTGTAATTTATTCTTGTTACAACTCATCCCCCTTCATCTGCCTATAAACTGCAGTCATGATATTTCATGATATTGCCGGTACCATATAATTTACGAACAGCCTCGCATACCTAAAGGTCTGTTTAGAAAGAAAGAATAAATTGTTGCAGAGAAAGCTCAGGGAAACAAGTGGAATCAGGAAGTTTCATTAGAGACAGCTCAAAGAAAGAGATTTTTATAGTGGTAGTTTCTTATTTTTAGACAAGGAACAGACACTTGCTGGGGAAGGGGGGCAGGGGGAGATTAAAGCAGGCAGCAATTTTGTGTTCCTAATTAAATTGTTTGCCACCAGTGGCAAAACAGATCCTGCCACTATTAAACAGGCGACATCGAGGTAAGTGGCATTGGCATAATAAAAATATTTCAGTGCAAAGATTAATCCGAACTATTCTCAGGGAAAGGACTGCAAAGCTGAAAACAAACAAACAAACACAAAAATAAATGCATCCCTGTGAAGTACTTTTTGTGCACGAAGGGTCTGCCTTGAATGTTGAAATGAAGAAAAGCCAAGAATCCATAGGAGGCAACATTTTTAACCTGTCCCATTGTACCCACGTGTCAGGGAGATGCTGAATAGTCGGTAATTCTCCAGGCTCCGGAGCAGGAATGGTGATCTCTCCCCCATGCCTTGATGTACAGTTCCTATTAAATGTAACAGGAGTTACAAACCATGAGAGAAAAAACCAGGTCTGTCTCCTCTACTGCATTAGAATTGAGAAGTGAGTTCTCTCCTCTCACTGCATGGGGTGCCATTGAAAATAAGTGCATTTTGTCTAAATGTACCGGAAAAATAGATGTCTTCATTAACTGCAGGGTCCTCCTTTTCATTTTCTGTTTTGGAATAGTGCAATGCTTGTGTTATTTTAAAAATATTTTTTAAATTGTAATTCCTATAGAAAGTGCTAGAACTGTTGCATGTCTATCACAGAAGTGAGAGAAAGTATTTCCCTGGTAACGATGTCGTACATGAAGCCATGTTTGTCTACTCCTGTCCTAACTGAGAAATAATGAACAAATAATGCCAAGGTTCAAGTGGTATTTAGAGATTTCCATTTTAAGGCACATTAAGATGCTTTAGGAGTTAAATAATTCTCCATACCACCCTTCCCACCCCACCCTGAAACTGCACAATCAAGTGGGGGAAAAAATGTAGTTCCCTGTAAGGGTCTACTTCCTAATGCTGCTACCTGATTTCAGCTTCCAGACAAGTGGTAAGCCAAAAAACAAACAAAAATCAAATAAAAAAACAACCGCCCCCCATATCAACCTAGAAACCCCCTGGTGCTTCAGGCTGAAACTAATGACAGGATCTCACATTCTCTCAAATCCGTTATCATTTTTCTTTAATATAAGGGGTAAGATGGGGCTGAGAAATATGATTGGTCTCTGCTGGCAGAAACGGAGTTGGGGATCAGCTCCTCTTAGGAACACATTAAGAGGCTGGTTAACTTTAGAGAAGTTGATGTGATTGAAGGTTAGTACATTTTAGGAGATCTCTCTCTAAAATTTTTTCATACTGTTCTTTGATAAGGCACTTGGTTTGCCGTCTCAGGATGCTGATGAGGGCCGGTGTTTTTTCCTTGCTGAGTAAATGACATCACCCAAGTGGCATATACACACTAGCAGATAGAAGTCCACAGAGCCATGGGCATCACTGGGATTTGGGAAAGCGAGGGGTGGCGGCGGGGGTTGGGGGGAGGCAGGTGCGGAGGGGCAGCTCCCTCTGCTCAGATGGCTTTCATTCTCTGGGTATTTGTTTTTTGTCTATTTGTCTTTAAAGAAAGACCTCCGTCTTTGAGATTCTGGAAATTAATGTAGGCTTGTTTTCTCCTTTGCGTGAGAAATGTGATTGTAAATACTACTTCTCTGTGCATTCACGAGATGCAGATGTTAAGAAAATATGATCCACAAAAATCTAGACACTGATTTTTGGTGTGTTAGCTGTTACTCATATAAAATGATAGGTTCATAAAGGCATGCACAGATAATTCTATGTGTGACTTAATAAACAGTCCGGTGTATGTGCTATTGAAAGACATAGTACTTAAGAAATACAATATATTCCTGTTTTCCTGAGGAAATTAGGGAGTGTGTTTAATTAATGCTGAAATGCAATAGAATTCCTATGGAAGTACTTAAGACATCCACATGAATACCAAATGAGTTCATTATGATCTGTGTTATTACAATGAATACCAAATGAATTAATAATGCTGGGACACTCAAAATGAAGTGTTACCAAGTGTTTTGGTATAACAAATATGGTTAAATATTACTTGATTAAAGTTATTATAAGCTGAGTCTCCATCAAAAGAAAGCAAAACTCCAGCTTTATTGCAGGGAGTTAAGAGTGGAACCAAACTGTTGTTTCTAAGCATTGCAATTCTTAACTTTGAACAGTCCCTTAGAGCCTTGCTCCAAATACTGTAATCATTTAAATTACCTTGGTTCCAAGTGGCAGAGGAGGTGGGTGGGGGAGGGTGGAGTGATGGGGTGGGGGTGGGCAGGAGGTTGGTGGGAGGAGCAACTAATAGACCTCGAGAATACGGCAAAATCGCAAGTATATATACGATTTCCCACAGTTTGCATATTAAGAAGTGGAGTTTCAGGCTTAATGATCCTCTTCTAATGACAAGCCTACCACAATAATTATTTAATATGCGTTTCAGGACAGTGAAGCAATGATAAATAAGGACAGTTTCTTCAGTTTTGCAGCTCAAGTCCTACTTTTATGTGCCAGGCATTCCATAACAATTTCTAAAACAAATTATTTTTAATAATGTGTCCCAACTGTGTGTGTGTGTAAATTACTGCCCCACGTTCTGTTGTAGGAGAGCTGGACTCTACATCTGCATTGTATTATTTATGCACTTTGATGTAATACATTGTAACAATTCACATCTATTATAGATCTAGTAAGACATGAAGGCATAAGTGGATTTAATCAGACATGTAATTATTTTTACGCCTCCAACGCAAAAATATGCGTAAATGAATTTATGGTTATTTGGCAATCCGTGGAAATGGTCTTTATAAGTGTTGAAACAGCTGCTGGCAAATATATTTGCAAAAGAAGGAAGACGGCACTTATCTTCTGGTCGGGTAAATGATAAAGGAATTATTGTTAGACGTGGGCAGTATCCTAGCTGTTAAATATTTGCTTCATCTTCCTTAATATTACATAAACATACATTTGGCATAAGAAAGTCTGCATTTCTTTCCTTCTGTGATAATGGAGCACGTTTTTCTCATAAGAGGATTTTTAGAACACATCCGTATCCTAAAAAGCCCTTTTTTCCCTAAGTCTGAGCAGTTTCTGTCATGCTGTTTGACTTTTACCTTCCCATTTATCCTATTATTTGTGGTATCATTCCAATTTTTGAGATAGAATACTCTCATTTAAAATAATGGGCCGGGATAATGCACACACTTCTGTCAAATATGTTGATTTTGGTGTCTATTAGGATTTCTCACTGTTGCTTTTACAATGGCTTTAAGACATTTGTAAAACTTTTCTGCCACGGAGAGTAAAATGCAATCCTTGTACTACCTGGTTATGATTACTTTGTTGTGTTGAAGCATCTAATAAATTACCTATCAGTAAATGTAGATCTTGGACAAATAGCCCGAGAAAATCTAATTTTCTTGAAGTGCATCTTTTTTCATTCTTTCAAGTTTTCAGTTTAAATTTAGTGACTTTGACTGGCAAAAAATTAATAGCACCAGCACCTGAAATTTTCTCTATAACCCGTGGCAGAGAAAAAAGCTAGACCCTCTCTAATGTGTCAATTATGACCCAGATTGATTACCATATGAGGAATTATTTCATTTTTCTTGGATCAAATATAAAACAGCTATAATATATTTAAGTTGTACTGAAGCCGGCACACTAAAGACACCCCGGCACACAGTGCAAGGGCAGGCAACATAAATAAAGCTGTCACTCTCTCTACAAGGTGAGCTCGTATTTGAGCGTGCATCTGGGTTTTATGCATATGATGATTTCTAACACCAAACATTTGGGCGATACTCGGATAATAACACACCGCTGACTTAAAAGTCACTTGCATCCAACTTTCGTAAATCACGGGGTTCTCTTTCATTCAGGTATGTTGTTTCAATGATCAGTAGCATTTCCAATAAATTATACACTGACCAGTTGGAAGAGCTTCTGCCTGTTATTGGAACAAACTCTGTGCAAACCTCATCTGTCAGATGCTGCACTCCCAGCCCTGGGCCCCTCGCATAGCGGAGCTCCTTGGCAAACGACAGAGTGCCCTCTGTTGATGGAAAAAGGAATGTGTGGCGGAGGATGCAACCAGCTTTACCTTCAGAAGTCGCAAAGCTGCAATTAGCCGGTACACATCTGTGATGTAAAAATCCCATTTTAAAACTACAAAAATATTGATTTAATGGGCATTGATAGAGCCTAGATTGTTGCAAGTTCAGAGGCAATTGTAGGATTGTATATGTTTACACACGGACACATTAATTATTCAGTTTCTATGTACCTGGAGATGCTAGGTAAGACGACTTTTTACTCTGTATAGACCTAGATTCACCTACACACGCATGTTTTTCCATTCACACGTTTCTGAAACCGAATGGAAAACTTGGCATGAACAATGATCTCAATGCCCAGAATCTATAATTTAAATAATTTTTAAATGAAAAACTGTACCAACAGCTCAACTGAGCACGGCGATTTCTAACTCCCCCAGGCTGGAGGGGTGGGGGGGGGGGTGCCGAAGGGGCGGGGGACAGAAAGCAAAACCGCTGAGAAGCAGCCTTTAGCCCCAGTGTTGTCTCTGCGGGGAAAGAAAAAAAAAATGGATAGCCTGGTTTGCTGTTACCGCTTTTAAACCAAGCCCTTATAAAACAGTAAATTTTATTATAATTTTAAAGCAGTAATTCACTGATGGACATTCACCACTTCTGTATTTCCATTTACTATGTATTGGATTGGGGAGGGACGTTGGGAAGAAAATCTCAACGAGGTGGCATCTTTACATTTTTAAGACCATTTCGTACGTTAGTCAGTTTAAAAGCAAATCTGAAAAATACTAACATGCACCAAAACACTTGCAGGTAACATTTTAAATTGTGTGATTGTCTTGGCTGTTTTGGAGAAATACGCTCTAGTTTTTATTGTATGTTTCAAATGTGTTCTGCCTGAGAGGTTGAATTTGGGGGATCTGCGTGTATCTAAATACTCCTCTAGCTGCTCTTAAACCTGAGTATTTGCAACCGCAAAATTAACCTAATGTAGTAATTTGATTGCGATCTTCAATTCCATTATTACAAAGGGAGAGTTTTCTTTGTTTTTTAAGATTCCACTTGCAAATGTGAAGTGAAATTGAGAGTTAATAAATTAATCTTTATGCCATTGCCACAAAACAGTGTTACCAAGAAAAGGAAGGGGGAATGTTAAATTGAATTTTCCAGATATGTTATAGATATTGATGAAACTGACCAGATTAATTGCTTAGTACTCTTTTTCATTTTCCTTGCAGAAACTCTGTTTCTTTTTTTTAAGTAGTTTGCTGATTCTTGACTTTTATCTGTTTGAAATAGGTATCTTTATCTATTTGAAATAACTTTGTTAATGTGAATTCAAGTACGAGTCATACAATTTGTATTTTTTTTAAGATTTTATTTATTCATTTGCAAGAGAGACAGAGAGAGAACAAGCAGGGGGAGAGGCAGAGGGAGAGGGAGAAGCAGACTCCCCGCTGAGCAAGGAGCCCGATGCGGGACTCGATCCCCGGACCCTGGGATCATGACCTGAGCCGAAGGCCCTCGCTTAACCATATGAGCCACCCAGGTGCCCCATACGATTTGTTTGTATGAGATATGTGCTGAGGAAATATTTTCAGTTGTGAGTTGGAATTCTCAGCTAGTGCTAATGTTCTGACAAAATGAGGCTAGTGATGCCTCAGAGGTAGTTAATACGTACAATCCAAATAGCTAGATGAAGACCAAAATATTCAGTTAGTTGGCATGCCTGACAGGTCAGCTCACTGGAGCTTATGTATTGGGGGGGAATTGCAAACAGAGGAGAATGAGATCCTGTTGTATGACAAGATCAAAAGCATTGGAGTTTTTTTTTTTTTAATTCCCAAATGTTTTATCAATACTCCCTAAATATGCTTTCCTATTTATACCCTCCTAGCTGTCATACTTTGATGTCGTATTTTTTAGGGCTCTTTTTTCCCTGAACCGATCTTTTTTTTTTTTTTTTTGGTCAAGAATATAACTATCTTACTTCTATTTCTTTCTTTCTTTCAAACAGCAAAATTACACTTAAGCAGCAACAGGAAACAGAACCCCCGTGTGGTGAATTCACACTTGATTTTTTCCATTGCTTAACAACTGAAAAACAATATACTTATCAAAAATGCAGCTATGTCAGAAATGAAAATGAAATTCCAAAATTGTTTGCTTTGCCTCCACCACTCTAATTGCAGCTTGAAACTAAAATAAATTTACACCTAAGGAAAAACAAGTTTAAAAGTTAGAAAGGAGCTAACCTCAAGTTATAATTTGCTTTTACATTAATAAAGAGCATTTCACTTTTTAAGGTTTTCTCCTTTTCCCAAGTAATTTTGTTATTCACAAGAATTGAATGCAAAATAGCCTCATGGCACTGTGCAGTATTTTATAAAGCAATTCTGTTGAAGAGGTGCTAAATATTTTAGTAACAGCCCACCAGAGGGCAGTCAGCTTTTAGTCTAGCAGATCTGGAAGAGATAAATTTATTGCTATAGTTGAATTTAAAAAAAAATATCTATCTAAATTGTATTATTTTTTGCATCTAGGAGTGGGACAAAATAAAAGTCATGACTCAAGAGTGAAAAGCCTAAGACTTCAATCATTTTGTGTTAAAACCACCCAAAGACTAACAGCTCTAACTTTTGCCCATCTGTACACCCTCATGCTCAATTTTTCCACTGTGATATTTATTTGGTTATAAAATAAGATTTATTTTTACTTGAGATGTCTTGGGACATTAATATTTTATAATCAATAAAGACTTTGGGACCAGCTCTTACAGAGAGAGAGACAAGGAGAATGAGACCATTTTCTTGCTTACTTCTCTCTCTGTATTCCTATTCCAAATGAGTCTACTGTGGTTTTAATGGTGGAACAGTGTGCTGAATAATATATTTGTACAAATGATACAGAGGAAATTTTGGGACAAATGAGTGGGGTTTGGAGAATCCGTGGTTCATTTCCTCATGCAGATGCCATGGGTGTGGGCATTCAATGTCCTCTAATCATCTCAATAGATGGAGATAATATTTAGAAGAGGATTTTAAAAATACTGAGATTCCTGCACATGCAGTTTGTTTAACATAATAAAGAGCCATTGAGGTTTGGACAGGATTTTGTCATTGTTGTTGTTGTTAGTATTATTTGTAAAATGCTGGTTGTCATAGTTCTAAGCCCTGGAAACAAAATGTTCCTTCTAAAGGCTGCAAAAGAGACAATGAGTTATAGCCCCTGATGAGAGCTCAGGTGCTTTCGGATACTCACCCATTTGGTTTTCTGTAATAATCCTGCAAGGAAACAAGGCCCAGGTTAAATGACTTGGCTAAGATAACAGAACTGACACTTACAGCCTGTCATCTGTGTCTTCACTAACTTGCCTTTGAACTCAGAAACCAAAGAAGCTAGAATTGTGGGGTATCTTTGTTCCCCCCTGAGGGCTATTGATTGACTGATTTTTAAAGATTTTATTCATTTGTCAGAGAAAGAGAAAGAGCACAAGCAGGGGGAGTGGCAGAGGGAGAAGCAGGCTCCCTGTTGAGCAGGGAGCCCCATGTGGGACTCGATCCCAGGAACCCAGGATC
This sequence comes from Callorhinus ursinus, assembly GCF_003265705.2. Taxonomy (NCBI): domain Eukaryota; kingdom Metazoa; phylum Chordata; class Mammalia; order Carnivora; family Otariidae; genus Callorhinus; species Callorhinus ursinus. The sequence continues at coordinate 37,753,090 of NW_027397074.1, forward strand.
ACAACCTGAGCCGAAGGCAGACACTTAACTGACGGAACCACCCAGGTGTCCCATTTTGTTTTTTTATCAAAATGGAAACCAATTCTTTTTTTTTCTGATCATAAAAATCATCTAGGGTGAGGGGAGGGAGAAGTCGATAAAGGAGATCAAGAGGGCGCTATGTTTATAAGAAATGATGACGGTCACCACCACAGAGATTAACACTGTTAGCATGCAGTGTATACGCTTTACCAGCTGAGTGATCCTAGGCATTAATCTCCCTGGGCTACTTTTTTCTTAGTAAAATGAGGATAAAGTACCTACCTCACAGAGCTGTTAGGGAGTCTTGAATATGATGGCATATGCAAAGTGCCTGGCAAATAGTAAGTTTTCAATAAATGTGGGAATTAAGTGCCCCCTTAACTGACTGGGGCCCTGGGCACCTGGGTGGCTCAGTCAAGCGTCTGCCTTCAGCTCAGGTCATGATCCCAGGGTCCTGGGATCGAGCCCTGCATCGGACTCCCTGCTCCGTGGGAAGCCTGCTTCTCCCTCTCCTACTCCCCCTGCTTGTGCTCCTGTTCTCGCTGTGTCTCTCTCTGTCAAATAAATAAATAAAATCTTAAAAAAAAAAAAAATTGACCGGGGACCTCAAAGTCAAAGGAAGAGAAAATAGCCTATCCTGCATTGTCATAAAAGACAAACTCTCTTTTAAATGCTAGACTTCAAAATAAATAAATAAATAAATAAATAAATGCTAGACTTCTGTATGTAAGGACTGAGAATTCCAAATTATGTTCTCCTTATCTTGATCCACACATATAAAGGAAACCTGAAATGAATTCTCTTCTGGAATATATTTGAAAAGGAATTTTTAGGTGAAACAAGTTTAAAAGACCAAACAAAAAATTTTTGGAGAGATTTTTTTTTTGCCACTGAATTCAATAAAGCCTCAGGACAAGAGTTATGGAGGAGGGCAAAGTAAACTATAAATCTCTTTCCTATCATTCCTCTTCTTAGATAATCTCTTAGAATATCTATAAATACTAAATTATGAAGATTTGAAGTACGTGCTCAAGACTCATGCTCCATCACCTATGCTTGGGAACTGTTTCATTGTAGCCAGTACCAAGATGCTAATTCCAAGTCAGTTTTTTAAAATGATTTCTGCCTCAAATGTGAGGCTCCACCGTGAGCGGGCCTAGCTCAGTGAATGTCAGAACCTGATGAGAGTTGACTGATGATTTCCCAGGCATGCTGTTGTCAGGTAGAGCCAGAAGTTTTAGCTAAAACATGAGCATCATGCTTCTGAGCATTTATGCTGCAGAAATGCTCTGTTGTGAATAGGGCTCTTCATCATCTGCAGGTGCCAAGCAGTAAGACCAGGAAGGCTGTGGGCCACTCCCTCTCAAAGACCAAAGGTGCTGATGAGAATTTGCCCAAATGGCACAGAGTGACAGGTATCACTAGAGTTCGTGGTCTGAGGCTTGGCCATGAATACCGATGGCCAATTATGTGATGGACTGTTTCCATTTATTCATGGGAGAGCTCCGAGTCAACACCCAAAATGGCCCTTGCTTGATACTCATCCTTTGAGATTTTTAAAAGATGAATTTAGCATTGAGCTCTCCCTGAATGCATCTCTGACAGCTGACAGTCTCAGTCAGGAACATGATCAGTAGAACGAACCTTAGGAGTGAAGATGTTAATCCCTCAGATAGCTCTGAGTTCTCATGGGCCTTATCTCATGCACTTTTCACAAGAATCCTTTTAATCTGGCATTTTATCATTGAGGCAGTTGAGGTACAAGTTAAGAAATTTGCCAAAGTTCTCAAAGTTGGCTCATATGGTATCCTAACTCAGAGTGACAGAGCTGATGCTCAGATCCAGCTCTTTTGACACCAAGCTTGGTACTTTACAATGATCTTGGAGCTGCATTCCTCTAAAGATCCCCTAAAAGCTACCAATTAATGCAGGTCCTCGTAGGGCCTTAAGTAAGGCAAGGCACTTCCATACTAAGAGTCGGCTGGTTTCCTCCACCGGGAATCATCAGAGGTACAAAAACACACATCAAAACTGACATTTACAACTCTTATTTTTACTGCCTGTACTTCAGAAAGTGATAAGTATCAATCTAGCTACTGGGAAAAAAATGCTGAAGTAATCCGATGGGCCACATCCTATTTTTGTCAATACTACAACTTCCGGACTTAAGTAGAAAATGTCCAGAAGGCCCCAGTGTTACATTCAAGAACTGCCTCCAATTACTAATCTATTAGCAAAACTGTAGGTCTAACTCCCTCTGAGTGAAAACCACAGGAGAGACGGCTATATGGTTTTCCGCCGAGGTTCCGTGGTTGCTCCGTGGAATGCTTCCTCTTATCATCTTACAGCATTTACATTCTATTCTGTCCTTAGAGAGACAGCTAATTTTCCTGTGCTTAGATTTTAAGTTTCTAGAGCTCAATGACTGTCCCTCTTTGTGGCACAATGAAGCAAAGTTTGTCAGAGGATAAGCTAAGCTATAATTCAATAACAGACAACCCCCAAATCTCAATGACTTCACATTACAAAGGTTAATTGCTTACGCATAGAACACGTCCATCTCCAACTGACTGGGAATTTTGCTTCATGTCATTCTCATGCTGGGACCTGGCTGACAGATAAGCCACTATCTGGAACATTCTGGACACTGTCCGAAGTTGGGAAGCAAACTCTGCAGGGAGTCACACCAGCACTACTCTAGTCTGGAAGTGATGTGTTACTTCTTACATCTCTTTTTTAAGAACAAGTAACATGGCTCTATCCCACCCCTCCACAAGAGGGCCCGGAAATACAGTCCCAGAAGAGCAGAAAGCTAGAAATAGTATCTCCTACTCACGGCTGGGGCTCACAGCTACTGTTTGTGTTTTAGGAAGGGGGAGAAAAGTTTCTTCAAGATTTTCTGTTCTTCTGACTCTTGTCTTTTGCATGTACGTGCTCATGTGAGAACTATTTTAAATATTATAAAATGTATGTTAAAGGACATTTGGGAAACAGGAACACACATTTTGAGATGGTGATGTTCTACCACCCATTCCTATCATAGCATCCAACGTTCATTCTTTGATCAATGTATGTGATCGTGTAGAGGTTCACTGAGCCACAGGTAGACAACGGTGAGCAAGCTCACAGCAGTCATGTCACCCACGGCACTGGTAGTGTGTGAGGGATGCAATCCCACAGGCTGCCACTACGGTGTGACAGAAAGTAGGAGGTGCTAGACACCTAGAGGAAGGGCAATCAACCCAGGTAAAATTTCAAGGAAAACTTCCCGGAGGATGTCGCTTCCAGGCTGTGACAGCAAGGACGACTAATACCTTTGACACATTTCCTTGCAGTCTTTTCCTCCTAAGCCTGGTTTGTTATTTTTGCACAATTGTAAGAACACTTTTAGCCAAGTTTGTCTATTGCTTGGAGGTAAGGAAATGATGGTATGTCAACTCAATAGAATATGCAGCTATCCAAGTGAAAATTAGGAAATTGAAAGATAATATAGGAAATGTTATACAATGTTACCTGAAAACATTGGTTTAAAATAAAAAAGAATGGATTAGATCTGGAGGACAGTGTAGGAACTGCAGACAACTGAGACTTCTGAGTGGGATTGTGGGTAAAGTTTTATTTTGATGAATTTGTATTGATTATGATGTTTGATTATATTGCTTGCTTACCACACACACAATTTAGTCCTCTAAGCATGTTCTCTGTCCCTGCCAGGGAGGAATCCTGCATCTATTTGGCTTAGGCATTTTTATACTTTTACCTTTGTGCCGCAATTTCTGCATCTGTTAAGTGTGCAGAAACACGATTCTGTGCATCGTCCAGGATACAGGATTAAGATTTGAAACAAGGTTTTAAATATCTTCTAAATGCTGATGGCTACAAATTTATAAATCTGGCTCTAGATGCATGTATCTCCAACCCTTTACTCAGCATCTCTACTTTGGAGCTCAACAAGTCCAAAACTGAAATCCTGATTTCCACTCCTCTGCATAAACCTGCTCCACCTGCAGCCTTCCCCATCTTGATTTTCAAGATATTGAAATAACTTCTAACAAATCTTACAGCCTCTACCTTTCACCCCTGTAGGCTATTCTCAGCTCTGTAACCAGAACCTTTGATAAATGTAAGTTATATGATGTCAGGTTTCTGCCCAAAGCCCTCCAATGGCCCCCATGAAAGTCAAAATCCTTAGAGTGATTCTCAATCACCCTCCATTACCTTTCTGCATTCTTGTCATCTTCCCTTCGCTCACACTGTCTCAGCCACAGTGGTCTCTTTACTGTTTCTCGGGCAAGCCAGTGTAATTCTGCCTTAGAATATTGGCTTTAGCTCTCTCTCTTTCTGGAACCCTTTTTCCCTTAAACATCTACTTGGCTAACTCCCTGCCATTGTCAAGTCTCCTCAAACCCCACCCCAGTGGGCTATACCGAGGACTTTTTTTATACTGCACTCTGCACTTCCTCCCTGCCCCCAACCCCTTATCACTTAACATGTGGACTCTAACACAGCACGTAATTCACATGTAATATTTCCTGTTTATTGTCTTTGGGCATATACACCTCTAGGGTGGGGAAACTGTTTTCTTCATGAATCATCTCAAGCATGTAGAGCACATAGTAGGTTTTCAGTAAGTGCTGTCAATCAATGAATTAAAGAATAGAGAGAATCTACATGTTTTTGGCAAAACTAACATAGGCAAATCTTCAAACGGAGATCCTGAAACAGAGATTTGGTTTAAGGATCTTTTCTAAAGTGGAAGCCAGAAAAGCTAAGCAAACAAAACTAGGTCTTTAGATTGCTACTTTTTAACTCAGAGAAATCCATATTACAACAATTTGTTACTTCCAATGAGATGACAACATATGAACAGAATTCATACGTGTGGAATTTTATGGTGTAGATACAAAAAAACATATGAGCCTGTGTTTTTATTTCTCAGTGTTTTATTGCTTTAGCCAGGATGTCAACTAACTATATAAATTTCAACATTAAGAGGTACAAATTAACTCACTAAAATATCTGTCAGATCTTTCTGCATTAATCAAATTTGATGTATTGTAACCTACTGGGGAAAAATATTTGTGACAGAAACTCAAAAATAATTGAATAAGCACAATATTAGAAAGCATGCACTTGAGTTATTATGCTTAAATGAAGAGAAAAAGAGCAGGAACACGACATTCCTGTTGTACTTTCACACGGCTATTTATTATAAATTTCCTACATGTTGTGGAGAGATTTCCTACCTGTTGTGTACTACTTATGAAAGACTTTAATCTAACTAGACACACTCAAGTTATATTAAAATATGTTTTGATCTATTTTAGTTGCTTTAAAGATTTGTTGTAAATTCAACATTCAATATTCATTAATTTTTTAATGTTAGTTTTGTAAAACTTTTTTTAAGTTTTGGCCAAATTCCTCAACTTGAATAAGTAGTTTCTCTCGTTAGCCAAGAACCAACATCATGTTTGATGGTGAAATACCAAAGGCATTTCCATTCAAATTTTAAAGAAAAGAAAAGGATGTCCTGTCTCAAATATTACATAACATTCTTCTGAGTATTGTGGCCAATTCATAAGATAAGAAATAAAAATAAGAGGCATAACTAGTGGAAGGAGGAGAAGAATGATTATTTTTAATCAATAGAATTATATACTTAGAAAGCCAGTGAAAATCTCTTAGAATCATTAAGAATTCGCTAAAGTGATAGTGCAATGTGAAAACATACTATTTTAAATAAATATAAAAATGTTAAAAATATCAGAAGCTAAGGTTCTGTTCTTATTTATGGCAATGTATGGCAACATACCTAGAATAAACGCAAAAGAAAATGCAGCAATTATAAGAAAGAAACTACAAGCTTTTTTTGGAAATATTGAAAGATTTGTCTGCATGAAAGCCCAAACACTATGAAGATACCAGTTCATCCCAAATTAGTTTATAAGACTAACATTATTTTAATTGAAATAGTTCTTTTCTTGAACTGGACTGATTGAATAATCTTAGAGGTCTTCCTACTCGAGTGACTTAGAAATTATGTCTATTACTCTTTTCTTCTAGCATGGTTCCTTAAATTTTTAACAAAACATGTTTAATAATAACATGTTTGTCTACCAATATCAAGATTATGGCTTATTTTAATTCATCACCCACAATCACCAACAATTTCCAGGTTCACCTGAGATCCTCTGAAGTATTCATTGTATATTACTGTTTTTTTTTCCCAGAAAGCTTTTAAATTAATTTGCCATAATCTTAGCCACTTCATTCAAACTGAGCTATAAGTTTTATCAGTGTCTTTATTCACCAAAGGTTCTTGTCAGACAGAAGCAGGAATAGTCACAGACATTCCATGGCTCCCCCCTCCCGCCCCCCACCACACACACTTGTACAGATTATTCCATCTTTCCAACTTCATTCCTGATGTCAGTTGATAACGAAGTTGACATCAGGGTAATGGACAAATTCAAAAACAGATGAGTACTTGCTGGCTTGCTAATTTACATTGGAAAAGACAGGGAGTTACTCTAGAAAGAAGGGCCAAAGAAGTAGACCTGAGCAGTGAGTGGCATGCGCCTGGTGTAAGAGAGATTTTGGAGACTTTAGAAGAGAGAAGAGGGAGCTTTTGGGTTTGGAAGCAGCTGGCATGTGTGGGAGTTACTGAGAAGAAAAACACCTGGGTTGGGGCACCTGGGTGACTCAGTCGTAAGCATCTGCCTTCGGCTCAGGTCGTGGTCCCAGGGTCCTGGGATTGAGCCCCGCGTCAGGCTCCCTGCTCAGCGGGAAGCCTGCTTCTCCCTCTGCCTCTGCCTCTTCCCTTGGCTTGTGCTCTCTTTCCCTCTCTCTCAAATAAATAAATAAAATTTTTTTTAAAAATTAAAAAAAAAAACCTGGCACCAAAGATCTTAAGAAGTTTTGCAGTGCATTATGAATGTAATTCCCCTTTGGCATTCGCTCAAGAACCTTCAGAAAATATTTTAGTTGCTTTTCATTTAACCTACATATTTATTTGCTTGTTTGTTTTACCATTGTATCTTTGAATGTGACTGCTTATTGACACTGAACTATAGGGTGCCTCAGCTTGATGTAGATTTTATCTGTGTATCATTCTATTCAGAAATTCAGACCCAGAGAGAAAAATCAAAATCCTCTGGCACCTGAAAAGGTGTCAAAAGCTTTAGTTAATTGGTGAGTTACTTTTTGTTTTATAATAAATTATATGTGGGTTGGCCTGGCTTGGCCTAGTCACATAATAGCAGAATTCCCAACAGCCTCTGCTTGAGCTCTATTTGCTGTTGTCCCATTGGCCAAACCAAGTCACCTGACTAAGCCCAGTGTTAGTATGGAAGGTAAAATCCACCTCTTGATGGGAACTGCTGTAAATCACTTTTCAAAGGGACCTGGATGGAGAGAGGGGAGTGATTTTTGGCCATTTGTGCAATCTGCCATTTTCAGTGAAAGAACATGGTAGTAGGGCAATATAAGCTAATTAAAAGGCCTTGATACTTAATACTTAACTGCTATAAATTAAAAACTGGTTAACTAAAGAGCTAGAAATGAGGTTTGAGGAGGTACGGAATGGAGTAGGTGGGGATTTTTTTTCTTTGTATCTTTATTTTATGTCACTGTGGTGACAAACAACCGTTACCTTTATGATGTGTGAGATGGAATCTAGTAAAGTGTATCTATTAGCTCTCTAGCGCTTCTGTAATACATCACAGATTTAGTAACATAAAGCAAAACTTATTTATTCTCTTAGAATTTCAGAGGTCAGAAGTCTAAATGAGTAGGTAGGACTATGTTCTTTCTGGAAGTCCTGGGGGGGAGTCCATTTGCTTGCCTTTTCTAACTTCTAGAAGATACCCACACGCCTTGGCTCATGACCCTATATCACTAGGACTCCTGCCTCAGTCTCCTGTCCCTTTCTCACTCTGACCTTCCTACCTCACTCTGATAAGGACCTTGTGATTACACTGGGTCCATCAGGTAAACAAGGATAATCTCCCCATCGTAAGATCCTTCATTTAATCACATCTGTGACGTCCCTAAAGTAACATAATCACATGTTTGGAGTTTAGGAAGTAGGTGTCTTTGGGGAGCATAATTCAGCCTGCTGCAATGTATATATTAAATTAACTGATTGATTTTAAAGCCCCTCGGGGAATCTGATACTCAACCAGGTTAAAAAACCCTTGTCCAAAGGTGTTGCTCTTCTTCTCAGGGTGTCCACAGTATTAAGACCCATCTTCTCAGACAATCATCCCACAATCTCTATAGGATCAGGCTTAAATATCTGCATATTACCATGTGAACCTCAAGGAAGTTGCATACTTAGATACAATAAGGTTTCAGTTTGGTATTTAGGTGGTTTTTGTTTCTCCAACTAAGGGGTTCATTGTGCTGTTTTTCTAGAATAACTGGACTTGACTGAGCTTGACCTCATGACAGAGACCCCAGACCATATCTGTGGCTAACCCACCACTACACACCCAGAGACCTGGCAAAGAGAAATAAACTTCACATTTGGTACACTCTTATTACTTAAGCACTGCTGCTGTTCCCTTCTGACTGATCAGTAAAGTCAAACGTAAGTTTTCCCACAAATAGTTGGTGGCACTCTTGTATGTTTACTGGGTACATGGCAGCATCCAAATCTTTTGCATGGAGGAGTCTCAAGGTAGTACATTCGGGTCAAGTGGACGTGGAAATTTAAGTAGAACAAACATAAGGGCTGTTGGCTCCAGAAATAAGTTGACTGCCTTCAGATTCCATTTTCCTGTTTGCTCATTGTCTTCAGCAAGGCTGGGAAAGACTCCGAAACCACTATGAGAGGTTTCTTAAGTGGAAGCCAAGAGTATCAATGTCCATCTCCTGGAGAAAATACAAAATTTAAGACTGGGAAGGGGAATTTTTCTGGTCTGTGATTTACAATATTTTAATTGAAAAAATTAAACAGATACAGTATTCCTACCTTTAACTGTGATGAAAATCAGTTTTATGACTACCACATAGTTCCACAGACTTGAGACAGAACTTCCTATTCATGCTCCCGGGGGAGAGGTCTTCATTGTGTATTGTCATTGTATGTCTTAGCCTTCCACCGTTGACAGTTTAACCAACGATCAGGGAAAGTAGACCAGATCCACTGGCACCTTGCTCTTGGACTTCCCAGCCTCCAGAACTGTGAGAAATAAATACTTGTTATTTAAACCACTCAATCTATAGTAGTTTGTTACAGCAACCCAAGCAAACTAAGACAGTCCTCATAGTTCCTTAGAGGTTTTGCTCTATGCAGTCCCTCTGCCTGGAATGCCCTCACTCTGATCTATGCGGACCTGGCTCTTTCTTGATATCCAGAACTCTGCTTGACTGTCACCTCCTGAGAAAAGCCTTCACTAATATCATCCATTCTAGAGGAACTGTCAAGACACCCTCTAACCTTCCCTAATTTAACAATCTTCATATTACTTGGTACTTGCTGATATTTTCCTTTTTTTCAGACTTATATATCTATTTTTATTGCCTTTCATACCCAATTATAATATAAATCCAAGACAGCAAGAGGGAATTTGTATATTTGGTTTACTACTATGTCTCCAACACCTAGAAAAATGCTCAGAGCATAGTGAGCACTTGGGAAATATTTTTCATATTAATGAGGAAAGCCAGAACATCATACCAACATCCAAGGTAGCCAGCTATTGCTTCCTCTTTCCAACTTCAGAACACATTCTTTAAAGGTGTACATTATCTGAAGTCTTAAGGATTTATTTCAATAATCCATGGGATTCTAAAGTAGCAAGTGATATCTTTTCTTTAACCATATATTTACTCCGGAACTAGATTTCTCAAGACTGCTTAATTCAAATGTTCTCAGGCATTTGAGTTACAGCCTGAATTTGAGCCACCCATCTTATCTCTGCCTACTCAGCCTCTAATATTGCCTAAAAGAAATGACTTGACTGGTTCATTCGAATATGGAATGGAATTCCCCATACCAGAGTTCATGCCCTGCAGCCAGAGACTACCAAGAATAAAGCCCAGCTGGGGCTGTGGTTCCTTGCAGCAAGGGAGAAAGCACACTGTGAGGATCTGAGAGCCATCTCAGTAAGACAGTGTTGGAAAGCACTTTTTATGGGATTTGAGCTGGTGGTAGTTGATTTGGGAAGGGCTCAAGGAAGCAGGTCTTTTTTTTTTTTTTTTAGTTTTTATTTATTTATTTGAGAGAGAGCATGAGAGGGGGGAGGGTCAGAGGGAGAAGCAGACTCCCTGCCGAGCAGGGAGCCCAATATGGGACCCAATCCCGGACTCCAGGATCATGACCTGAGCCGAAGGCAGTCGCTTAACCAACTGAGCCACCCAGGCGCCCCTCAAGGAAGAGGTCTTTTCGGAGGATTGGATGCTCTCCAGAAGTGGAGGTAATTCTCTGATTGGGTATCTTCCATCATATCTAGGATAAGGGAAGACTAGAATGAGGCTAAAGCTGCAAATGTTATGGCAGCAGCAGTCACTCGGATGAACTGGAAGAAGGGACATGTGGCATTTTGTGGTTTATACCATGACCTTGTTTTCATCTGTGCTTAGATAAGGTTATGAAATTTGTTTTTGTTTTTTGGGGTGTGTGTGTGTGTGTGTGTGTGTGTGGTTTTTTGGTGTCACTTGATCACAATCAAACAGTGACCCTATCAGATTTTAGGGTGCTGGGAGATTCTGAGAACACCATGACCTAGCTATGAATGCCAGGTCAGCTGCTAACCACATAGAGACCCAGCTGTTAGGCCAGATCCCCAAGTCAGGGGTTGCTTTTCTCATTTTCACCAGCCATCTCAGAGATGACTGCACCCCTACCCCTCCGTGACTAGCCCACATATGGTTATGTTGAGCTTTTTTCTGATCATAGGATTGTGTAGCGATACAGCTTCCTCCCCGCAAATGCTGCACAAGCTATTGTAACTTGCCATGGAGAGACATAATCCTCTCTCCTCCAAACGTAGCTAGGTGTGGTAAGTAAGTCCCTGAGATTTCCTCTCTTAGAGAAGGGTACAGTTGCCTCAGAGTGGGAGGGTAAGGGTCTGGGCTAAGACAGTGACAGTGTGGATGTGGAGAAAGTAGGGTCCAGGATGTTGAAGAGGTCACATTCATCAGATCATCAGAAAGAGGAACTGAGGATTCAGACATTGCTAGCTTAGGAGACTGAGTATTAATGATGTTATCAGTGAAGATGGAACTTATTAGTCCACAGCAGGTATTGGGGGGAAGGTGATAATTTCTGTTTGGGACATATTCTATTTGTGGTGCTCAAGGTAGAGATGACCTATAGGCAGTAGAGTGCAGGATTAAATGGAGAGGGTTAGTGCTGAACCTCATCAACACGGAGAAAGCAGGAAAGCACCTTAGATAACAAAGGACAACATAGAGATGAGAGAGAAGGGCTCCTGAACAAAGAAGCAAACTGGAAAAGAAGAAACTGGAAAAATGAAAAAGTATAAGTTTATCCAAAGTCAAAATCGAAGTTAAGAAAGGACTAATAAATGCATGCTATAAAAAAAAAAATCTAAGACATCTCGGAAGTCAAAAACTATGACTGCCCAGTAAATAGTGGCCATTGTCACTCATTTGTTTATTCAGGAACTATTTATTGAGCACTAAGTGCCAAGGGTTATTCAGATCCTGGAAATAAAATAATGGGGGGGGGAGAAAAGAGACAAAAATCTCTGCCCCCCTAAAGCTTACATTATAGTGGGGAAAACAAATAATAAAATGAACAACTAACTTAAATGAGATTAAGTGGTAATAAGTATTTTGAAGAAAAACAAGACAGTGTAGGAGAATGGAAGGTATGGAAGGGAGGGAGATTTTTTCATTTTTAGATAGGGTGTTCCTCAACTATGAAGTGAGCTTTGCAAAATGATTTAAAGTACATGAAGAATGAAGTGATACAATTACCTTGTCAGAACATTCTAGACAGCAAGAAAGTTCTCGTTGTTAATGTTAGCTAGACCAACAAGAGAAGAATAGCCTTGCCTGGTGCCTTACACATAGTAGGTCCTCAGTATACGTGCAATGAATTAGCACAGTGGATATTCATAAAAGTATCAAGTAATCGACTGATTCTAGAATCTCAATCAATATATGGGCATGACAGTAGATTGATTTGGAAAAAAATAAAAAATATTTAGGAATACCTTATCAATAAAATATACATTTAAGGGTTGCAACTTAACAACTTAAAAGATCTCCTTTTGTTTCCTTCCTTTTCTCCTAGAGTAGGTATCAAAGAGATAACTCATGCAATAGATATTTGAAGGATTAGAATGTGGGTGTTTGGGTCAACTAGTTTGGGTTTTTGTGGGGGCTGATATTTTGTTGTCCTTTTGCTTCTGTCCATTGTTTCATCAAAAAAGAACTTCTTATATAAACATTACAGTCTTGCTCTGATTGACAAACAGCAGTACATGATGGTTTCTTATTGCTGAGGGATCTGATATAAAACGGATCTCTATACGCATGTACATACACAATTTATAACAAGACTCGGTGTTAAAAGTTAAATGTGTCTTGATTTTTGAGAACTGAAATATTTGCCTTTCTGCCAGTGCCATGAAGAGTTCATAAATGATGGAAGTACTTTGGCTTTCAGCAAGATGCTATTTCTTCGCAATGCTACCTCTTTGGGGGACAAATATGAAAAATAAAATGTGTCATTTTACATGATACAGAGTCTTTTTATTGTCACCTTCCTGCCTTTAGAAGTGAAAGGAACAAATCATAAAAAGACATACTGTTGGTGCAGGTTCTGTGTTAAATTTAGATATTCTAATGGAGGTTACAATTCAGTGAGTCTTTCCTGTGTCTTTTATTTCTTCCATTCCTTATCCATGGGCAGAGTGACCTGGTAATAAAGCACTGAACCTCGAATAGGATGATTTATGTTTGGCTGGCAGCCTTTCTCAGCTCATATCTCTTGGATATGATGATTTTCCTACCAACTTACTCACAGGAGTAGTTGTTAATATCCATCAGATCAAGCCCTGAAAATTTAAGAGAGGTGGATGTGTACACATGTGGCTTTAAAGACAATTTGCCAAATTTTCAGAGAACACAGTCATGATGATCAATTATATATATATATAATTATGTGTGTATATATATATATATATATATATATATATATATATACACACTTTTTTTTCAGTCTTAGAGACTGATACTTAAAAAATTAATGGAACCACACTGAGATTACTTCACATCCACTAGGATGGCTATAATAAAAAAGACAAACAATAACAAGTGTTGGTAAGGATGTGGAGAAATTGGAGCCCTCATACATTGCAGCTGAGAAAATGGTACAGTCATTACAGAACATAGTTTGGCAGTTCTTCAAAAAGTTAAACATAGAGTTACCATATGACCCAGAAGTTCCATGCCTACATATATACCCAAAAGAATTAAGAATGTATGTCCACACAAAACTCATAAACAAATGTCATAGCAGCATTATTCATAATAGCCAAAAAATCAAAACAACGCAAATGTCCATCAACTGATGAATGAGTGGTTAAATAAAATGTAGTAAATCCATACAAGGGATTAATATTCAGCCACAGAAAGGAATGAAGTACTGATAACTGTTATAACATGGATGAGCCTTGAAAGGCATGCTAAGTGAAAGGAGCCAGCTATGAAAGTCCAGATACTGCTTGATTCCTTTTATGTTGAAATGTCCGGAGTAAGTAAATCCACAGAAACAAGCAAAGATTAATGGCCTCCTAGGACTGGGGAGTTTGTGGGTAAATGAGGAGTGACTGCTAATGGTTATGGGATGTTTTTTTAATGGGTGGTAAAAATGTCCTGAAATTAGATAATGGTGGTGTGTGCACAACTTTGTGAATATACTAAAAAGTCATTGGACTGTACACTTCAGAAGAATGACTCTTATGGCATGTGAATTGTATCTCAAAGTTATTTTTTAAATGTTTACATCAAGGACTTGAAAGTTGACTATCAGATGATATAAAGGGATTATTGTTAATTTTTGATATACTATTTTAAATTTTTTAGCACAAAATTTAATTTTTGACATAATATGGTAATGTTTTCAAAACAGGTTATACAAAGATGATCATTAAATACTTATGAATAAATTTTTTAAAAATTAGTTGCAGGAGCACTAGGGTGGCTCAGTTGGTTGAGCGTTCGACTCTTGATTTCGGCTCAGGTTATGATCTCAGGGTCATGAGATCAAGCCCCACCTCGGGCTCTGCAGTCAGCAGGGAGTCTGGTTGGGATTCTCTCCTCTTCCTTGGCCTCCCCCCAACACTGCTCTCTCTCTCTTTTTTTCTCTTTCTAAAAGAAATAAATCTTAAAAAAAAAAAAAGAAGGCAGAAGTTGTTATAAGGACTATGAACTCCAAGAACAGTTGTGAAAGTCAGCAGACAACTGAGAAATGATAGTCACTGCTGGTAGGGCAGCGGGTGGAGCAGGTGGTTAACTTCATTACATCGATTCTTACAGGTTTTTTTTTTCCATTTTAGCAACTCTGAAATTAGGATGCACATACTAATCAATGGCATATCATAGATTAATTGGAAATATTTTTTTCTTAGTGGTACATAAAATGAGCATCTTATACACAATAGCTACTTATAGTCTATGAAATAACAGTATTGCTGGTACTATTATCACTACTCTTACTATGAAGACATAGACGGTTTTCATTTTCTGTCCTTTTAGCTAAATGTTCTTCCTGACACATCTGATCCTCAAAGAATGTAATTTCTTTCTTCTGTCTTTGCCCCCTCCCCCGTTTCTTGTCTCTTGTTGTCCTCATTTGTTACTCCTTGATCCAACAATCACCATCAGTGTGACTATAAGCAATCATTTTAAACTCCTTCAAAACAGGTAAATATGTGAGGTTATGGAGGTGTTCATCCTTTTACCATATATACATACGTATACATACTATCATGTCTTTCTACTTTCAGTATCATACAGCTTTGTCAATTGTACCCAGTAAAGCTGAAAAAATTTGCTTAAAACCACAAAAATAATAAAAATAGATAATAGATCATTAAATGCAAAAGAAAAGATGTTCTTTTAGAAAAGAGGCCATAGCTTGATAAAATTATCTTCCTCAAAAATGCTAAACATATAGGAAATTTTAAATGTGCAAGTTAGTCTTTATTTTCCAAGGAAAAAGAAACAAGACAATTGTATGTAATTCAAATAAGATCCTTTCTACTTAAAAACAAAAAATGATGTCTTCCATCTTCGTTTCCTTACTATCTGTAAAATGAGGATAGGGAGAGCTCTTCTGTAAGGAGTTTATGTTCTAGGCAGTGTTCTAGGCAATAGGATGGAGCAGTGAACTGTAGATACCCAAGTATTTAGCCATGGGAAGCCTACATTCTAGGGACGTGCGGGGAGAAGAACCATCCATAAACAATTACTATATCAAGTAGTTATATGCATTATAAAAATAATTTAATTGAATAAAGTGGTTAGAGTATAATGAGCTACTATTTTTTATGGATGTTCAGGGAAGCCTTCTCTGATTAGGCAATATTTGAGTAAAATTAGTAAGGTAATTAAATAATCATGATGAAAATATTCTGTAAACTATAAAGGTAAAGACGTACTTTCTTTCAACATGCTATAAAATCATCGTGTTCTGGGTTAGGCCCTAAAAAAGCACTCAGCCCAATGTCTCTGTCATTATGAAGTTCATGGGCTTGTCTGGGAGACAGATATGTAAACAATGATTGCTATGCAGTATGATAAGTACTAATGTAGAAAAGTCTAACATACCATGGAAACATATAGGAAGCAGACCATAGCAGAACGCTTCAGGGACGCAACGCCTTCGGGTCCCCTCCCTCCTCAGGAGCTTTGTGCTATCACTTTGCTCTTGCTCAATAAACCTTGCTTTGCTGCCCACCACTCTGTCTGGTGTACCTCTTCATTCCTCGAAGCCGTGAGACCAAGAACCGTGGGCACCAATGGAGAAAAAATCCTGCAACATTTATGGGGGCTCCTCCGGGATCTCCACCATCGTTAAGGACAACTAACCAATAAAGATCAAACTCCAAATGGTGGTTCAGATGGAGCCTCACCTGAAGGTCAAAACCAAACATCTACAGGGGATCCTTGATCAGGATGAGAGGAACCCTGACTGCCACCCCATCCAATGCCCCTGACCAGCAGGAAGTAGCTACGATGGGTCGTCACCTTTCTTCCCTAACAGCAGTTAGGGTTACCTCTTCACAGGGGGGAATGATGAAGGGTAGTTGGAAGGAAGGCAGGCAGGGACAAGGGGCCCCCCACCCTAAGAGGAAACCACCCTTAAAAGGATCTTCCACCACCCTGGAAGGAGTCCTCCATCCTTTCACAGGTGATAGGTAGGTGACAAAAATCTGATTGGATGATAGGCACAGGGAGGGTTCATCAGATTAAAACAGCCCCCGCTAACAAGCCCATAAAAACCCCTAGACTTAGAAACTCCTGGGACAACTACTTCAGGTTCCCTCCCTCCTTGGGAGCTTTATACTATCATTTTGCTATTGCTCAAGTTTTGCTGCCAAAAAAAAAGGCTCCATGGATGAAATACCATGTGAGTCAAATCTTTAAAAATATTTTTAAATTAAAAATACGTTTTTAGAGAAATTTCCTGTAATACTGAGAAACACACCAGAAAGAAAACAACACCTCCATTACCTCTTTGTAATTTTATTTTTTTTTCACATGGGAAAATAAGAAAAGCCTTTCCCTTCTTACCTTTAGGATTGGCAAACGTCTGTAGAAGGCACAATAGTAAATATTTTAGGCTTTGTGGTCCCGACAGCCCCTGTCATAGCCACTCAACAGTGCCACTGTAGCACAAAACAGCCACAGATGATCCACAGACGAATGAGCGTGGCTGTGGCCCAATAAAGTTTTATTTACAAAAATAGGCAACCAACTGGATTCAGTCCTAGTTCATCAACTTTTGCCTTACCCCAAACCTCAGAGATCTGTAATAAAAAGTGTGGTGCGAGAGCTTCCTAAAGCGAGCCAACCCAGTCAGCAACTCTTAAAATGGAGACAGTCACTTCTTCAGACAGGTCCCCAGCCCTGGAAAATGAGCATCCTCAAGAAACCCCAAAATCCAACAAAAGTGTGTATACTTCCTTCATGAAGTCTCACCGCTGCGATGACCTAATTCCCACGAGCTCCAAATTGGTTGTGTTTGATACTTCCCTGCAGGTGAAGAAAGCTGTCTTTGCTTTGGTGACTAATGGTGTATGAGCTGCCCCTTTGTGGGATAGTAAGAAGCGAAGTTTTGTAGGCATGCTGGCCATTACCAGTTTCATCCATATCCTGCATCACTACTATAAATCAGCCTCAGAACAGATCTATGAGCTGGAAGAACACAAGATAGAAACTTGGAGAGAGGTGTACCGACAGGACCCCTTCAAACCGCTCACCTGCATTTCTCCTAATGCCAGCTTGTGTGATGTTGTCTCCTCATTACCTTGAAACAAGATGCACAGGCTGCCAGTTATTGACCCGGAATCAGGCAACACCTTGTACATCTTCACTGACAAGCACGTCCTCAGGTTCTTCCAATGGTTTATCACTGAGTTTCCCAAGCCAGAGTTCATGTCTAAGTCTCTGGAGGACCTGCAGATTGGTACCTCTGCCAACATTGTTATGGTCTGCACCACCACCACTGTCTACGTGGCTCTGGGCATCTTTGTACAACACCGAGTCTCAGCACTGCCAGTGGTAGGTGAGAAGAGGTGTGTGGCGGACATCTACTCCAAGTTTGATGTTATCACTCTGGCAGCGGCAAAGACCTACAACAACTAGAAGTGTCTGGGACCAAAGCCCTGCAACATCGATCCCATTATTTTGAGAGTGTCCTCAAGTGCCACCTGCATGAGACCCTGGAGGCCAGCAGCAACAGGCTGGTGGAAGCAGAACTTCACTGGCTTGTTGTGGTAGGTGAGAATGGCGTGGTCAGGGCGGTTGTGTCCCTGCCTGACATCCTGCAGGCCTCGGTGCCCACAGGAGACAAGCCCTGAGCTGGGGATGGGGGGTCAGGCAGCACCAGGGGATATGCCCCACTCACTGCCTGCCCAGGGTTTCTAGGAACCACAGATGAAACCTTGTGAGAAGTATGACTTTGTTCCCTGCTCGGGAGCTGGGGAAGGTGTGGGGGGAGGAAGGAGAATGGATTTTTAGCGGTCCTTATCCTCACACGTATGGCCTAGCCCAGCCTAGCCCCAGCCCTCTTAGAGGTAGCCGCCCTTCTGGGTGAGGGGTGGGCTTTTGCCCCTCAGGCCAGTTCAGATCTCTGAGAGATCCACAGACCTCACCCAGCCTTTGGCCTCTATCTCTGCCCTTGACTCCATCCTAAGATAATAGCACAAAAAAACTCTTCCTAATGGTATTTTCATTCATCCTGTTCCATGCTATAAGGAGGAGGCTGAGGCCATTTAGTGACATTTCTTCCCATAATGGGAGCGGGGAGGATCGTGGGGAGGAGGGCCTTTGGGTTCCTGTGCTATGTGCATATGAAGGGAGATGGGGGTTAGGTGGAGGAGGAGGGCAGAGTGATTAGCTGAGGTTATTGCTTTTCATGTCAAACCTGATTAAAATGACAGGAACCGCTTCATGATAAAATAAATAAATAAAGATAAAAAGTGTGGTGAGTGTGGTGCATGTCCAATTTCCTGTTTTCGCTAAGAGTTAAAAGGTGCATAAGAATTTTTCAGGATAGTGGGTCAAGGGAGGAGCAATATAACCAAAACAGACTGAAAATTACAGCTATGAAGAAACCAAAAACAATCAATTCAGGGACTATTCAGAGAACTGAACTAACCATAGTTAATATGCTTAGACCTGGTGTTTCACAGGCTAAATCAAACTGCTCCTGTGTAATAATAAATTAATGACAATTTTCTATCTTACTGACGGGGGAGGAGGGTCTTGAGAAGGAATGACTAGAGATATCTCTAGATAAAATTTTAATTTTTCCTCCATTGTGCTTTTGGAGTCTAAGTTACCTATGGGGGGAAGAAATGTTCTTAACTTCCATTTACAGTCATTCCCTAGTGTTCAGATGTGAATAAAATGAACATAATGACTTTAACATCTTCATTTCCCCCTTGACTCCAAGTACATTTCTAAAGATCTTCTCTGATCCGCCATAGGCTTTAAGTCCACCATATTTACTCCTGAAACTTCACATCTGTTAGCCTCTGTGACACCTGTTTGTTAGGGTTTTTTGTTTGTTTGTTTGTTTTGTTTTGTTTTTGTTTTTGTTTCACACATAAGTGAGATGATCTGGAACTTCTGAGTGATTCCTCTAGCCCTGCATATCTTGGCTAAGACTTTTTTTCCCAACCCCTCCTAAATTTTTCTTCTTCTACCAGTATCCAGTTATATAAACAAAGCCAAGTAATGATATATACCACTTACCAAGAAAATCTCTCAATGGGAAAATGATGTAGGGTTGAGTTACATACTTATAACTATGGTAAGTTGAGCAAATCACTTGTGTCTGATCTATAAAATGGATATTTAATTATTTCCTAGGGTTGTGGTATCAAAAAACCACTTGGGTGAAAGCTTGAACCGGTATTCAGCAGGTCATAGGTGCTTAATTAATATTAAGCCCCTTCATTCCCATTAATTAATACATATGCCTATTTATAAGTTTAAATACACCTTCATGTATTTAAATACACCTTCATGAACTGAAATACAGAACATCAGTCTTCATAACTATAGACTTATTTGATGCTGAAAGTAACTGAAATAGTTTGGGTTTTTAAAAATTAAAGTAGCATTTAAATCATCTTGAAGAAAAGGGGAGGAGGGAATGAAGGAGAAATTAAAATAACATTCCTACCCTCGCTTCTCTTGATTTAGTGCTTCATCTTAAGCTTTAACATGCTCATAATTTCTAGTAATATATTATATATTCTGAGCCCAACTTTGTTCTCACTCGTGTTTTTCTCTCTTCTTTCACTCTGCCTTTAACTCATGTTACTTGTTGTATTTTATGTTCATCTGTAAGCTTCCCGAAATCCTTTTTGGAACACAGTGGGGTATAAATAAAATAAAATACTCTGTGTTGGACATGGCAACTTCAGAAAGAGAGCCCACGGAAATCAATAATTCTTACCACTGCCTGCAATAGTACAACCCCAGCCCTTCATCTGGGGCTTGTTGGGCAACAAAATGCAGTTTGCCTTTTCCTGAACCTGGTTTACTAATTTAAAAAATTAAAATTGCTAACATTTGTCACATCCTTAGTAAGTGCTCAATATTAGTCTGAGAACTTTTACCTGTGTTGTTTTCACATAATTTCCCCAATAATTCTAAGAGGCAGGTACTATTTATTATCCCCATAGTACAGCTGAGGAAATGGGTGACAAAGAAATTAAATAAAAGCTTCTTCAGGTCACACACGTGGTAAATGGCAAGCTGGGATCCCACTGGAGGCAGCCTGACTACAAAGCCCTTAGCCTTAGCCACTGTGTAATATGACACTCAGAGGATTTATAAAATACTTGGGAAAGACTTCTACAATGTCTTTCTTTATTTGGTTTTAGTCTCATGGATATTTATAAATCATAGGAAAGACTTTTTTTTTTTTTTAAACAAATCAGTTTACTGCCGTGGAGTGTTATTTCTTGGTCTTTTCTTCAATGTATTTTTCAAAAATTTCAATCCAGACTTTTCATGACTAGGAAAGAGAGAGAATGAGTGAAAATACCCTGCCCTTTCAAACAGTCAAATCAATTCAACAAAATATTCATAGAGACATCACTATATCAAACCCAGTGTGAGATCCTCAGGCTACAAAATTCTTTGGCTTTGTGGTATCGAGTCCATATTTCATCCAAATATGAAACATGGAGTGATAATACTGTGATGTGAGATAGGACGGTAGTAATACCTGATGCTCTGAGAGCATGAAGGGTAGGTACCACACCCAAATGGATCATTTACGGAAGGCTCCCCCCAGAAAAATTGCCTCAATTGAGGTCTTTTGGAAGATGAGATGAGAGAAGAAGTGGCAGTGTTCAGGGTATGGTGTATCAAGCTGCTTGGGACGACATGACAAAAATACCACAGTGTGAGTGGTTTAAGCAACAGACATTTATTTCTCAATATTCTGGAGGCTGGGAAGTCCAAGATTAAGGTGCCGGACAATGTGGTTTCAACTGAGACCTCTCTTCCTGGCTTGTAGACAGCTGACTCCTTGTGTGTCTTCACATGGTGGGTTGGGGAGTGGAAAGTAAGAGAGAGTACCCTCTGGTATCTCTTCTTATAGACACTAATCCTGTCAAATAAGAGTCCCCCTCTTATGACCTCAGTTAATCTTAAGTACCTTCTATAAAGCCCTTTCTCCAAATACAGTCCCCTTGGGGGTTGAAGCTTCAACATATCAATTTGGAGGGCAAACAAACATTCAGTCCATAACACATAAGCAGGGGGAGGGAGAATAGGGTTTGAGCACGGAAAATATTTCAGGAAGGCAACATAAAACTGAGAGACTGTCCAAGGATCTGCACATAATTCAATAGGTAAGGTGTTTGGATACTAGAGAGAGGCAAGTTACCAAGGTAAGCTGGAGTTTAGACTTCATCCAAAGAGCAATAGTATTAAGAAACCATTGAAAGACTTTCACCTCAGAAGGGGCATGATGGAGCTAAATTCTTAAAAGACCCTTGTTGTGGGTGCCTGGGTGGCTCAGTTGGTCAAGCGTCCAACTCTTGACTTTGGATCAGGTCATGGTCTCAGGGCCATGAGATAGAGCCCCACATCGGGCTCCAGGCTCAGCACAAAGTCTGCTTGAAATTGTCTCTCTCCCACCCACCCACCCACCCCTCCCTGCCCTGCTTGCATGCCCTTTCTCTCTCTCTCTCTCTAAGTAAATAAATAAAATCTTAAAAAAAAAAAAAAAGGACTTGTAGTAGGGAGAAGAGACTGGAGAGCATCAAGAGAGAAGGCAATCTGTGAAGGAGAAGGAGACGGTAGTTTTAGGGTAGTGACAGGACAGAAGTGGACAGTTAGAGACATTTAGGGAGTCAAAACAGCATGACTTGGTGAGAAATTGAACACTGGAAGAGGGAGAGAGAGGTGTCAAAGGTGGCACCCAAGTGACTGGCTTGGGCTTCCGCAGCACTTGGCACTGGAGGAAACAGGAGCTTCCATATAGAACACAAAGACAGAATTGTCACTGCGTCCCAGGCAAGGCAGTGCGAAAACTCTCTCTTAGTTGCTAACCACCCCAAACGTGGCTGGAGTCTATGACACCCACAGCTTTCTGTCACTGAGCCTACCTTTGATAGCCACCTTTAAGCCTAAGAGTTTGAAGGCTAGTAACACCTCATTAGTGTTTATCAGCTTTTACCAATTTCCACATAGGCTTGTGTTCTGAATATCCCTTTTGTCTTTGATTTATTTTCTCAAAGTATGTGGGGAATCTAGAGCTAAAAGAAATAGACCTCTGTGACCTTGTCAGTATATATCTAAACAAAGATGTAGTTAAATATTGTAGTAACAATAATAGCGATTGATGTTATGGAGTGTTACCGGGTACCAAGTGCTGGGTTAAGACGTATAAATATATGTTAAATTTAATCCTGACAACCACTCTCTGAGGTAGGTACTGTTATTATCTTATAGGTAAAGACACTGAAATTTTGGATTTAAGTGACTTGCTGGTAAATCACCCAGCTCAGAAGTCAGTCTCAGACAGATTGGCTTTTGATGTTCTAATCCTGATTTTAATATCATTTCGTCTTTCCAATTCTATCTCTAGGATGGTTTAACAACTGAGATATAATTTTAAACATTTTATGTATCAAATTGTTAGCATTTGTACTGTGATTTAAAATAACTTTCTAGTTATTATAATAATGGAGTCTTACTGTGAGAAAGTTGAAAAAGAAGAAAGAAAATAAAAATAATCCATAATCCTACCACCTGGAGATAACTATTATTATAATTTTGATAAATTTCATGCTACGATTTTTCAGTACATATTTTTTTAGTTCAGATCAGTATTTATACATCTTCACCATGCTTTTTTTCATTTAAATTATAAATATAACCCTGTCTCCACGCTATTAAACATGATTTACAAATGTTATTTTCAATGGCTAAAAAATATTTCATTGTAAGGATATATTATAATTGATGTAACCATTCACACATTTTGAACATTTAGTTTTTTTCTCATTTTCCTACTGCTATAAATAACATATGTGGTATTTCAAGTTATTTCTTTTAAATGTATTACCAGAAGTGTAATTATTGCTTCAAAAGGGTAGTCACATTTTTATGGCTCTTACTATTTTTGAAAAACAGTGAAACAATAGACACTCTCATCAACAGGAAATAAGAATTCCTGCTTCCTCATACCTTCACCAGTACTGTGTATTATCACTTTTAAAGCTCTATTAATAATTTTAATCCTTTTAATAATTTTTATTTTTATTTTTTGGCTACAAACAACATTTAACATTGTTATATACCTTTGAGGTTGTTTTTATCTTTAAAAGAATTTTCGTTTTCTGTCCCTCATCCATTCACCTATTTATTCATTTTACAAATATTTATTGAGCAACTATTACACACCAGTTTCTATTTGAAACTTTAGAATAATGGCAGTAAACCAGAAAGGCAAGATCTCTGATCTCATGGTGCTATCAGACTAGGGAAAGTCATATAGTAAATGGATTAAAAAATTTTTTTTCTTAAATCCGATCAGAAAGGGCTATGCAAAGCATTTATTTAAAAGGGATAATGTAGGGGCACCCGTGACTCAGTCGTTACGCGTCTGCCTTCGGCTCAGGTCATGATCCCGGGGTCCTGGGATGGAGCCCCGCATCGGGCTCCTTGCTCAGCGGGAGGCCTGATTCTCCCTCTCCCACTCCCCCTGCTTGTGTTCCTGCTGTTGCCATCTCTCTCTCTGCCAAATAAATAAACAAAATCCTTAAAAATTATTAATTAATTAAAGTGGTAATGTAAAACAATAGAGCATAGTTCTTAAAAGTTTTGGTCTCGGGAGCCCTTTACAATTTTTTAAATTACTGAGGGCGCCAATGTGGGCTGTATCTGTCAACATTTAGTGTATTCAAAATAAAAACCAAAAAATTCTTAATACACAGGAACACTCGAGCACCCATTCCATTAATAGCCATCAGAGAGATGTGGTCACCTACCAAGTAGCCTCTGGAAAACCCCACCATGCACTCATAAGGAAATGAGGATAAAAAGACAAAGAATGACAGTGCGATTATGAAAACAGCCTGACCTCATAGATCCCTTGCAAAGATCTCAAGGACTCTTGGAATCCCCAGACCATATTTCAAGAATCACTCTGATGGAAAATGACTTGATACTCTGCATTGGGAGGTTAGAGAAGGTCTCTCTGAAGCTACGACATTTAGCTCAGGAAGCAAGTGATGAGAAAGAACAGTAGTGAGAATGTCAAAGGGAAGAGCATTCAGTTTGTGAGAATTCGTCCAGTCATATATGTGCACACACATACATATATATGACTTGATGAAGCCTAGCATATATATATATACACATGTCTATAGATACAGACACATACCTTTATAAATATACTATGCTTCAATGAAAATGTTTTTCAGCAAGATTTAAAAGGATAGATACTATAAAGGCTAATTAAAAAGTAAGGAAAACCATACATGCTAAGAGTGGCTTTACTAGACTCGCATTTTTATTAATATTAAAGACATTCAAGCCAAATATATGAAGATTTCAGATCAGGTGCCTTGCCACTGGAAAAATAAAAATAGACTTGCTCTAAACCCTGAGGGTCACTATCTCTGGAGGATAAGGTCTTCCTGAGAGTCGAGTTCTATATTGACTCTTGCATTGTTTTGAGTAGGGGAAAAAATAAATATTCACAAATTTGGGTCCAGAAACATAATTTCTACCCCTGAATTTAGGGCACCAGATGGTCAAACAACAGCTTCTTATTTATTTGCAGTCTCTCATCAAAAAATTGGTGCCCAACAATTGAATGAACTACTTTTCTTTATTCTTTTCCAAAAATCTATATTTATTTTTACATTACCAAGTGAAAATAGTGTCACTGTAATTTTGTAATACATTAAAAAATATAAAATCTTAAACCCTAATAAATTATTAACTTTTTTCTTTTTTCCTTTTTTTTAAATCAGCCTGATTTTTACCTGATACAATTAAATCTCACAATATTGTATACTGCTTTTTCTTTAATTATAATTTACTTATTCACTTATTTAATTATACTTATGATTTATGTTCTGCCCTTCTATTAGAATATAAATGTTACAAGAACAGGACAAGGGAGTGATGCTTATTTTGTTCATTGGTATTTTTCAAGTGCTTGAAACAATACTTGATACATTATAGGTGCTCAATAAGTCCTTTTGTTGATTTAACATTGAATATAGCATATGTATCTTTTCATATTGCTATAGTCTCCTAACTATTCCTTTGGGTAAACTCTATTCTTCACTCTTGAGGAGCATAATCCAGAATAAAAGCTTCCTACTCAATGTTTTATATTTCACATTCTAAGACACTCCCTTCAGGTCATAATTCAAACTCGAACGCTTATGTAAATTTAGGCAGTTAAATAAATTAGCATGCGGGATCTAAAGGAAGTTTGCAATAAGGAATGGTGTGGTCTGTGGAAAATTTGAGAGCGCATCTCCTACCATATCCAGAGGGGACCCCAGCCATTCAACTCTAGCCAATGATAGGCATGCAAGAATTAGAACCCAGTGAGTGCTACCAGGTCATCTGATTTTTTATGAAAAGGCAGAAATTGGAAATTCCATCCCTATGCTGCTGATTTTCAATGTTGCCAACTAAATCAAATTTTTATAAAGCACTGTGAAGGCCTACCCACATGGCCAAACAAAATGAATCCAAGGACACAAGAATATGCCACTTCACACACAGTAGAAAAGCTCTTATTAAAAGACAAACAAAGACAGAAAATAAACAAGTATTGGCAAGAATGTGGAGAATTGGAACGCTTGTGCATTGCTGGTGGGAATGTAAAATGGCACAGTCGCTCCGGAAAATGGTGTGGATGGAGATGGCCGTTGGCTATGCCTGCATAACAACGTGCATGTAATGAATACCACCGAACTGAACACTTACCAATGGCTACAGTGGTAAATTTTAGGGTGTGTACATTTTGCCAGGTTTTATTTATTTTAATGAATCCATGGGAATCCATCTCCAGTTTGAGACCCCGAGTCCAGCTCTCTCTGTGTGCAAGCGCTCGCGCATATGTGACTGCAACGCTTTGATCTTCTGTGTGGTGAGTCACTGTATAGAATGGACTGCTCCAAAGGAGTAGGTTATCAGTAGAGATAAAACAAACACTAGACCAGGATGTTACAGAAAAGAGTAAGTGCTGACTCAGTCTGGGCTTTTAACCATCCAACATTTAAGTGCCTTTAAATCCTACTATTCTATGAGTGTCCTTGATCGCATACAGTCTTTTAGAATAATTTGCCTTCCAAATTCCATTTCCGTGACTATCCATGTTTCTATCTGAAGCCCTAGGAAAGATGCCTAACTTCGCTGTGATTTTCTAGCATCATCAAAATAAAGACAACAGTACTTGCAAACAAAAATAGCTAGAATGTGCTTTAAGATCCTTCAGCTGATATTGTATAAGCAGAAAAAAATTATTACTGTGACTAATACCTACTGTCCTTCACATGGTAAATCATACTTAACACCATCACATGCTATGAAAGCTGGTCAATAGGGTATGGACTGAAAAGAAAAACTCATGAAGTAAGCAATTAAAAAATGAGTAATATTTTTTAATTATGTAGAAGATAAATATATCCAACCCAGTTAAAATTTTGGTTTTGTTTTTTCCACGCTCCATCTGAATATTCCGAAGTTAGTATTCCCATAAACAGGGTCGCCATTTTGCCAAGAAGAGACAAATGGAGATTAGTTTAAAGCAATAAAAACTGCCAATTCGGAGTCCAGTTGATTTTTTTTTTTAAAGAAACAAAAAGTAAAAGAAGAAAATCTAATAGATTACAGCCACTTGGAACAAGTTCCAAAAGGGTATCTGAAATCTTATCTCCTTTTTTCTCTCCTGTTTGCTTTCCCTCACTCCCCTCAGAAAATCCTCGTCTTAGCTGGCAGCAAGAAATGCCACATAGCCTTAGCAAATCAAATATTTTTTCTTGGAGACAGTCTCTGGGGAAAATGGAGCTACCTGAAAGGCTAGATGGAATTTAATTTTTAATCCAGAAATGTGTCCTTAATAGGAGTCCTTTACATAGCAGATACCGTTTTTTATTATTAATGTGAGTGTTACGGGACCGCAAAGCATGTCATCTCCTCGCAGAGCTCCTTTAACGAGGTGGCACTAAGGACAGTCTGCCTCCTTTTTCACAGCTGGCCCATAGGACATTTGCTGAGTTAAAAGAGATGAGAAAGATAAAACTTTCTATATTCTGTCTTGGCAGAGGTACTACAGAAAAGCACAAATTATCTGGGGTTTTTTCTTTTTAATCTGTGACTGGTTTAAATAGTTTAATATGTAGCTGGAAGTGGAGCATTTGTTCTCAGACATATTGGTATTCCTTTGTTTAGTG
This sequence comes from Callorhinus ursinus, assembly GCF_003265705.2. Classification (NCBI taxonomy): domain Eukaryota; kingdom Metazoa; phylum Chordata; class Mammalia; order Carnivora; family Otariidae; genus Callorhinus; species Callorhinus ursinus. Next base: position 37,780,770 of record NW_027397074.1, read on the forward strand.
GATTTGGAGTCTTCTAAAATAAGGAAAGATGACCAATTCTAAGACTGAAAACACAAATATTATAAATCAGGTTTATGGTTTGTTTAGGTAGAAATTAGAAAAGCACCCAAAACAGAATAAAGTTTGTAAAAAAAAAAAGTGTTTTTTTTTTATTTCTTTAAAGTAATCTCTACACCCAACGTGGGGTTCAGACTCACAACCCCAAGATCAGGAGTCTCATGCTCCACAGCCTGAGCCAGCCAGGTGCCCCCATTTGTTAAATTTTTTAATTGAGGTAGGCAGAGTAAACATCTTCATGTGTAGAATTAGTAATGTGATTCTGAACCAAACTGAATATTTCATTCAATTTGTTAACGTGTTCTCAATGAAAAAAAAAATGGCGGGGGGGCGGCGCCTGGGTGGCTCAGTTGGTTAAGCATCGGCCTTCAACTCAGGTCATGATCCCAGGGTCCTGGGATCAAGCCCACGTCAGGCTCCCTGCTCGGGGGGAGGGAGGGGGGTCTGCTTCTCCCTCTGCCATTCCCCCTGCTTGTGTTCTCTCTCTCTCTCTCAAATGGTTAAATAAAATCTTAAAAAAGAATAAAAAAGCATCAGCAAATGAACTGCCCTCTCTCCCTTGCTTCTCCCAAACTTTGAACAGTATTAGGTTGAATCTTACATGTGACTGTTTTTTAAGTCAGACAAACTTGAAACTAGCAATTTCATATGGTTCAAACTTTACAGTGGTTTCTTTCAAATCATGAAATTTTAGAATATCTGAGCTAAGATACTGCCCACGTTGTATACAAATGACCAGGTGTCCCCTTTGTGTAAAGACCATGTCAACTAGAACATTTTAGGCTCTGGGCTTTGTGAAGAGCCACCTGTGCTCTTGGAACTATCCATGTGGAGATGTATTTCCTGTTAAAAGAATGTACCATTGTCTTGCTCTCATGCAATGACAATTGCAGTAATGCAGGGATAAGTGAAAAGCCAAGCGGAGTATCAAGACACAAAATAATCCTCCACGTTTGTTTTCAAAATATTCTGACGTGTTGTGTGGCAGGCTAGAAGCAACAGACCCACCAGGGCTCAGCCTTGCCCTGTCTCATTTATGTCCCAGTGAATCTTGGAGAATGTCCTTTTGCTCATAGCATATCAAAGGGAAGGATCAAGTACTTGGTATTACTGTGAAATGTAATTTGCACACCACTTTATATGTTAGTAGAAGGCAACAGTGTGAAGTTCAACAAACTGAGCCTTCTCTGAGGAGCATTATCAATGAGATTCCAGGCCCTCACACACGGTTGTTTTCAGTCGTTGGTGGTTTATTTTACCTATCCTTTCAATTTATCAACCATTTGAGAATAGACTCTCGGTCTTCAGGATTCTAATACCAGTCACACAGCTAAAATTAGAACTCCAAAATATTTGTCGAGTGCCTTTAGTCTCTATGACTCTAGAAAATAAAAAGAATCCAAGAGCATTGGGAGGGAGAATAGAGACCTCTTCACTGTTTAGATAGTCTCCCTCTAATCATTTATGGTTCCTGCTCCAACAAACTAGAATAGCCCTAGTCACTTATTTATTCCTCCTCTAATTCTGCCACTTGAGTGAAAATCCAAGTCACTCTTAATTTGTCTTATTTTAGTAACATATAATCTGGCTAATTTGCTCCTTGAAAATTAAGTTCCAAATCAAACATCTCCTTTTAAGCCCGGGTCCATGTTATGTCCAAATATCCAGACAAGTTGGGGGAGGGGAAGGAAATCTACCAAATATCTGGATGATTCGTGTCAGAGAGCACAATATCTAAGCAGGTGGAAATGCTGCATGAATCAGAAACACTCATCTGCGTGCTAATGGACCATTTATTTGCAATTCATTTTCCTTGGGAAAAAAAAGTCCTATGTCAGTCTTTCTAATTTTGAGTGCAATATGCATATCTGTTGATATTTAAAGAAAAGAGCTGCACACATACAGGTATTCACATCCCTGAGTTGCGTAATTGGTTTCCATTTCAAAATAGAAAGACACCAGCTAAATGATTCACATGAGGTATTTCCAAACACTCACTTGATAAAGTGATTAATACTGTAAATACCGATTCAAGGCTTTTCATAAACTGATGAATTTTGCTAAACATTAAATGATGAGAAGAATCCAAAAGCTCAAATTGCAGAAAATTCAGAGTTGCGTTATTTCAAGGGCAAACATACCCACATAGTCAGCCCAGTTGTAGGGGTTCGGCTACCTGAATCAACAATGTTCTGGTTCCAGCTAAAATTTTGTGCCATTTCCAGCTTAAATATCAACAGAACAATCAGGCTCCTGTGTCTGCCTGGGACTTCCAGGACTCAAGCCTCATTCCAAGAATCTCCCCATTGGCTGGTGCCCAATTCATTTGTATGATTGCGGAGACTGCACAAGAAAAATACTGGAGTTTTACAAGGCTCTTCTTTTTTCTGTCATTTACCAAGATTGAGTTGCCTGCTTTATCTATCCCAATTTGAGAATGGAACCTGGGCAGAGAATGAAAGCCAATCAGCAATTGCATAATATCCTAATTCACATGATCATGGTATTTTTACTCTATTATTATTCTCAGTATTGTTTTGACAGCTTCTAAGGCCTTTGGGCATCCAACTTGTGCTCAGAAGTATATTCGGACCTTCATGTCAGTTTTTGTAGGCCAACAACCGTTAAACACCCAGGATTAGAAAAAGAGCTAACATATTTGATTGCTTGTATGGGTTATTTCAATCCTAAAAGGTGGGTAAATTTGTTATTCCTATTTTAAAAATGAGAAAACTAAACTGATCAAGGTCACTGTGTCAGTTTCCTAGGACTGTTGTACCAAAGTCCCACACATGTGCTGGCTTAAAACAGCAATTTATTGTCTCCCATTTCCAGGGGCTGGAAGTCTGTCAGCAAGGCCATGCTTGTTATGAAACCTGTAGGACAATGCTTCCTCATCTCTCCGTAGCTCTGGGCAAGCCTGGCTTAAGGATACATCACTCCAATCCTTCACCTTGCCATCCAACATTTTCACATAACATTCTCCCTGTATGTCTCTGTGTTTTCACATGGCTGTCTTTTTTTTTTCTTTTAATTGAGGTATACGTGACACATAACATTATATTAGTTGCAGGTACAGAACATAATGATTTGATATTTGTATATATTGCAAAATGATCACAAGTCTAGTTACCATCTGTCACCATACATTTACAGTGATGAGTGACTTTAAGGTTTACAGTCTTAGCAATTTTCAAATAGGCAATACAGGATTATTAATTCTGATCAGTATGTTGTATGTCACATCCCCATGACTTATTTATTTTTTAACTGAAAGTGCGTGCCTTTGACCCCCTTCACCCATTTCACCCATACTCCACCCCCTGCCTCTGGCAACCACCAATCTGTTCTCTGTATCCCTGAGCTTGCGATTTGTTTGTTTAATTCCATGTACAAGTAAGATCATTCAGCCTTTGTCTTTCTCTGTCTGATCAATTTCACTTAGGATAATGCCCTCATGGTCCAACCATGTTATCAAAATGGTATGATCTCCATTTTTAGGGCTGAATAGATTCCATTGTGTAGATACATCTTTTTTTGTCCATTCATCCATTGACGGACACCTAGGTGGTTTCCAAATCTTGGCTATTGTAAAATAATGCTATAATTAACATAAGCGTGCATCTATCTTTTCAAATTAATATTTTCATTTCTTTAGATAAATACCCAGAAATGGAATTGCTGGGTCATATGGCAGTTCTACTTTAATTTTTGTTTTCCATAGACGCTGCACCAGTTTATAGTCTCACCAACAGTGCACAAGGTTCCTTTCCCTTCTCTCCACATCCTAGTCAACACTTGCTATTTCTTTTTGATTATAGCCATTCTATAACAGGTGTGAGGTGATACCTCATTATGGTTTTGATTTGCATTTCCCTGATAATTAAGGATGTTGAGCCTATTTTCATGTACTTGTAAGCCATTCATATGTCTTTTTTTGGGAAAAATGTGTATTCAGATCATCTGCCCATTTTTAAATTTGATTGTTGTTTTGCTACTGAGTTGTTTGTGAGTTCTTTATATATTTTGGATACTAACTCCTTATTAGATATATGATTTGCAAATATTTTCTCCCCTTCAGTAGGTTGTCTTTTCATTTTGTTGATGATTTCTTTTGCTGTGCAGAAGCTTTTTAGTTTAACATAGTCTCACTTGTTTATTTTTGCTTTTGTTGTATTTGCTTTTGGAGTCAGATTTTTAAAAATCGTCACCAAGACCACCATCAAGAAGCTTACCAGTACCCCTGAAACTAATAATACACTATATGTTAACTAAATTAAATTTAAATAAAATTGAAAAATTTTTAAAAAGAAGCTCACCACTTATATTTTCTTCTAGGATTTTTATGGTTTCATGTTTTACATTCAAATATTTAGTTCACTTCGAGTTGATTTTTTGTAAGGTAGTAGTCTAGTTTCATTCTTTTGTGTGTGCTGCCCAGTTTTCCCAACACCATTTTTTGAAGAAACTGTCCTTTCCCCATTGTATATTCTTGTCTCCCTGGTCATAAATTAATTGAGGTACTTGATTAATTGAGCATATATATGTGGGTTCATTTCTGGGTTCTTTATTCTGTTTCATTGATCTATGTGTCTGTTTTTATGCCAGTTTTATGCCAGTTTTTATGCCACATTGTTTTGATTACTATAATTTTGTTACGTAGTTTGAAATCAGGGAGTGCGATGCCTCCAGAATCATTTTTTCTCAACTTTTCTCCTTTTTCCTATTGAGCTGCCTTCCTCTGTACCACAATATAGCCTCCTTCTGATTCTCTAGTTGAGAATTTTCTTTCTTATCGGTACTAAAATACTAACTGTGATTTTCTGCAGCTTCTCAAATTCCACTAATGAAATGTGTGGATTTTCTGCCTTAATTATGAACTCACATACAGCTAGTGATCTTTCTTACCTACTTGTATCATTGCTGCTGTTGTAAATGCATTGATGCTATACATTTTCCTCTTGTCATCTGTGCATTAGAATATGCTCTGAGCATACTCTGTCCTTGTGGTCACTACCATTGAAGGAAAAAAAAACCCTCTAATTTGGCCACACAACCACCTTAGACAAATTCTACTTCTCTAAATGTCTTAACCTACCAATTGTCATCAATTTAAATATGATGAAATATAAAAAATATATAAAAATTTGTGTTAGATTACTTTTGCTGGTTTTTTGATCACTGTTTAATTCAAGTTGAACAAACCAAAATCTCATTATATAATCATTCCCTTTTAGAAACATAATTAATTAGTTAAATATTTTAAACTATACTTAGTTTGAACATTTTCTTTTTAAGTACTGCAAATATCTGACAAGATAAACTTAAAACTTAATGAGCAAAGGGGTGTCTAGCTGGCTCATTCAGTGGAGTGTACGATTCTTGATCTCAGGATTGTAGGCTAGAGCCCCACACTGGGTATAGAGATTACTTAAAAATAAAATCTTGAAAAAAAGAACTTAATGAGCAAATACTTCTCTTTTAAATATAATAAGTTAAAATTACAAATAAAAATTTCAAGTTGTCTCCTTCTGATACTCTTATAGCTTAATAAAATTTTCTCACACCTTTCTGCTTCAAATGGATAAGAATTTTAAAACATCCTAAAATTAGAACCAGATCCTTTTGACTTTATTTTTTTTTAAGATTTTATTTATTAGCTTGAGAGAGACAGCATGAGCAGGGGTGAAGGGCAGAGGGAGAGGGAGAAGCAGACTTCCCACTGAGCAGGGAGCCCAACACAGAAATTGAGCCCAGGAACCCGGGATCATGACCTGAGCCGAAGGCAGTCGCTCAACCAACTGAGCCACCCAGGTGCCACTCTTTTGACTTTAATACAATGGTGTCACACTATATTCCCTCTGTAGTTATTTCTTTATGTTCCCTGTATGAAATGTCATTTAATTAGTGGAACAGATTTGCCATAGAACTTGGAACCTAGGTATGGTTACTCATCAGTGAGACACTCAAGACTGAGACATGGGATCAAGGATTGTGTTAGTCTAGAATGCTTTTATCTGAATGGCAGGCTTACAGTGAACTGTTTTGAAAGGCCATTGTGTCAGTAGAAGACTCCAAGTCTGTACCATATAGCTGGAATTTAATTTAATAACCTATACCTCTTGAGTTTTTATACCTTTCATAATTCATTCATAATCTCTTTTAATTTTAGCACCTGACATCTTTTAATAGAATATTATGCTTCCCTTCAGTTTGCAGATGATTTCTTACAGTCTTTATTTGGATTCTGCAAATTTCTTCACTGCCTGATTGAAGTCTATATTCTGATCTTGCTCTTTTTGTCTTATATAGCTCTTGGCCACAACTGCTTATCCTTTTTATTTTTAACATCTTTATTGAGACATAATTTATATGCCATATAATTCACACATCAAAGTGAACAATTCAGTAATTTTTACTATGTTCATAGATATGTGCAGCCAACATCAATACGATTCTAGAATATTTTCATTACCCCAGAAAGAAAACCTGTACCTTTTAGCTATCTCCCCCACCACTCCACATCTCCATACTCCAGTCCCTTCCTAGTCCTAAGCAACTACTAAACTACTTTGTGTCTCTATTGGTTACCCCATTCTCGACTTTCATATGGATGGAATCATATAGTGTGTCATCTTTTGTAATTGGCTTGGTTGACAGGAATGCAACATTACCAACCTGAAGCAGACCATGAAACCCAGGTTTGCTGCCAGAGATATCTATACTTTATTTAGAGTAGAAAACAAAATGATGGTGGTTTTTCCAGCTAAAGTTGGTGGTGTGGAATGGAAATGGGCAGAGAAAAACCTAATTTCACTGGGCCAAGTTTGCAGCTCTAGCTGGGGTGAGTAGTAAACCAGCCAAAAAACTTAACAGGGAGATCCTAGAAATAAGAGAGAAATAAGTTGTCTGAGTTCAGCTCCTCACACATCCCTGGTTCACTGGGATATAATTCATGCCTAAAGCAACTTGAAAGAGGTTAGCAAAAAGTGTAAGCAAAGGGGGAGCTGAGAACTGGCTGCAAATTTGAAAGTATTCCTCAGTCCACACCAAGATAACTTCAGTACAGAATGGAAACTCTATGCGCTAGAGATACTTGAGAGTAACTCTGCCCAAATTAGTATCTGACCCCTAAATTATGTAGACACAGTGGAGACTTCTACGATGTTAGGCTAAAAAAAAAATAGAAACACTAAAAACACATAAGCAGATGAACAGTATGGGATACACATATTCTGAAGTTTAACTTCAGGCACATTACTAAACATAACTAACAACCCCCCAGAAAAAGAAAAAAACTCTAGAGCAGCTACAATATATTATCTAAAAAGTCCACTTTTCAACCAAAAATTGCTAAACATGAAAAAGAAAGATATAACCTATACACAGGGGATCTGGGGTGGAGAGAAAGGGGGAGTCAATAGAAACTGACCCTGAGTGGGCCCAGATTCTGGAATTATCAGACATATACTATATACTTCAGTGCAGATATTATAAATACATTTAAAGAATTAAAGGAAAATATCATGGCAATAAACCAATGAATGGGGAATCTCAATAAGTAGAAACTAAGAAAAGAACCATATACTCTCTACAACAAGACACATACTGCAGGACCTGATAGTGAAGTCACATCCCAGTAAGAAAAAAACAAAACAAAACAACAACAAAAAAAAAACAAAGGAAGAGGAGAAAGTGATGGAATCTGTGAATTAGATCATGTCACTATCGTGCTTAAAGTCCTTCAGCAACTTCTACTTGCCCTTGGACAAAAGGAAAAACCCCCCCTAAAAAAAATTAAAAATTAAAAAATTAAAAAGAACCATATAAAAACTCAAGAGCTGAAAAATACAATAACTGAAATTTTAAAATGCACTAGATGAGTTCAAGAGCAGATTTGAGATGGTAAAAGAAAGAATAAGTGACCTTCAAGATAAATCAATAGGAATCATCCAGCCTAAAGAAGTAAGAAAAAATAAACAGAGTCTCAGGGATCTTTGGGACAATATCAAGCATTCCAACATACATATAACAAGAGTGAAGAAAAAGAGGAGATTGAAAAAAAGGGCTGAAAATACATTTGAAGAAATAATGGCTGAGAATTCCCCATTTGGCTGAAACACATTAGCCTAAAGATTCCAGAAGCCAGATGAGTCTCAAAAAGGATAAACACAAGAAACCAAAACACAGAAGTGTCATGTCAAACTGCTGAAAGACAAACTGTTGAAAAAGCAAGGGGAAAATGTTGCACCACATACTGAAAACAGTACAATTAATGGGTGACTTATCAGAAACAATGGAAGTCAGAGGAAAGCTGCATAGCATATTAAAGTGCTGAAAGAAAACCGTGTCAACCAATAATTCTATGTCAAGTGAAATTACCTACAGACAAAAATCTAAGAGAATTTATTGACAATTGATGTTTTCTACAAGAAATACTAATGGAAGACCTTCAGGCTGAAGGGAAATGAGAGCAGATGGTAATTCAGGAGAGCATCAGAAATGGTTAATATGGGGATTAATAGATTTTGTTAAGTTTTTCTTTTAATTCCAGTTAACATACAGTGCTATATTAATTTTAAGTGTACAATGGATCAATATATTTTTTTAAAAGTGTATATGTACATATTCTTATCTTAATATTTTTTAAAACCATAAGACTATATAAAGTAATAACTATAAGACTGTATTGTTCAGCTTATGGCATGTGCACTTGTAATATATATAACAATAAGAGCACAAAAGTGAGAAAAGTTAATGGAACTATATTGGAATAAATTTACTCTATTTACAGAAAGTAAGTATATTTATTAAGTATATTTATTGGAACAAACCTAAAATAGATTGTGATAAGATAAAAGCACATATGTTAATGCCTAAAATAGCCACACACTACACACACACATACACAGCACAACACAACACAAAAATTATAGCTAAAAAATTCACAAAGGAAGTAAAATGGCCTAATAGAAAATATTTTGTTAATATAAGCAAGGCAGTCAAAAAGGAACAGAGGAACAAAAGGTATGATATTTAGAGAAAACAATAGGAAAATTGCAGGTATAAATTCAGTAATATCAAATAATTAGATTAAATTAGAATGGGCTCACCATTTACAAGAGACATACTTTAGTAGACTTAAAGATATAAATAGGGAAATGCAAACAAAATCACAATAAGAAACCACCATACAACTGTTAGCATGGCTAATATCAAAAAGACAAGAAATAACAAGTGTTGGTGAAAATATGGAGGAAAAGGGGAACCCTTGTGCACTGTTGGTGAGAGTGTAAATTGATGCAGCTGCTATGGAAAACTGTATGGAGGTTCCTCCAATCATGGAAAATAGAACTATCATATGACCCAACAATTCCATTTCTGGGTATTTATCTGAAGAAAATAAAGCCATTAATTCAAAATATATGCATTCCCATGTTCACTGCAGTATTATTTAAAATATCCAAGACAGGGAAGCAACCTAAGTGTCTACCAAAGGATGTATGAATAAAAAAGGTGTGATATATATAAAATGTATAATGGATTACTAGTCAGCCCATAAAAAAGGAAACCTCTCAATTTGTGACAACACGGTTGGATCTTGAAGACATTATGCTAAGTGAAGTAAGTCAGGGAAAGACAAATACCATGTGATCTCACTTATGTGTGGAATCTAAAACAAAACAAAACAAACAAACAAAAAGACCAAGCTCATAGATACGGAGAACATATTTGTGGTTGCCAGAGATAGGGGGTAGAGGGTGGGCAAAATGGGTGAAGGTACAAACTTCCAGTTAAAAAGTCATGGGATGTAATATACAGCATTGTGGCTATACTTAAAAATATTATATTGTACATCTGGAAGTTGCTAAGAGAATCTTAAAAATTCTCATCATAAGGGAAAAAATGTCTATGTATGGTGTTGAGGTTAACTAGACCTATTGTGGTGCTCACTTCACAATATATAGAAATATCAAATCATTATATTAAGATGAAAATAATGTTATAGGTCAATTATATCTCAAAAAAATTTTGTAAATGCAAATAGGTTAAAAGTAAAAGGATGAAAAAAAGTTATGCCATGCAACTAGTAACCATAAAAGCAGAAGTAACTATAATGTCATAAAAACAGACTTCAAGACAAGGAATATGACTAGAGACAAGGAGGGACACTTCACAATGATAAAGAATATCTCAGAAAGATAGAAAAATTATAAATGTCTATGTACCTTAAAAAGCCTTAAGGTATGTAAAGCAAAAACTTAGAGAATTGAAAGGAGAAATAGACAATTCAACAACTGTAATTGGAGATTTCATTGCTCATCTCCAGTTGAGAGAACAACTACAAGTAAAATCAGTAAGGATGTAAAAGTCTTCAACATCACTCTCAGACTCCTGGACCATACTGATAAGTATAGGACACATCATGCAACAATAACATACACTTTCTTTTCAAGCACACATGGAACATTCTCTGGGATAGACCATGTGCTATGCTGGAAAAAAAATCGGTAACTTTAAAGCATCCCTTGTATGAAATCATACAAGGGATATTCTCCGACCACAATGAAATTCAATTAGAAAGCAGCAACAGAAATCCCCAAATAATTGAAAATTAAACAATATATTTCTAAATAACTCATGGATCAAAGAAGAAATCACAAGGAAAAATGGGAAATACCTTAAGCTCGATGAAAAAAAAATATATCAAAATTTATGGGACACAGCATTGGTAGGGCTAATGGTCAAGATGAATAGTCAGAGATCTGTACAAGTTCAACTGGAAAATTAGTTACAGGAAGGATGGGCACAAAGTAAGAATATTTGTGTCACGTGATGATAGCTGTAAGGAACATGATCATTAATCAAATCATCAGGTAAATACAGTGGCCCACCCTATGATGCCAGCTTCTTTTCCTAGCCATCCTTTTTTTATGAAGGGGAGTTTATAAACAAATTGACCAGGTTGCATCAATGAAGTCATCACAGGCTCATGCTTATATATTCTTCCCCCTCCGCCCTCCCCAGTTAGTCATTTGTCTTTATTTATGGTGTCTGTTGACATGTGTAAGGTATGTAAGATTCTATGTTGCCAAATCATTGGTATTTTACTTTGGGGTCCCTTCCTCTGCATTTATGTATGTATAGCCTTCTCCACCCTCAAGGTCATAAAATATTCAAATGTTCACTTAATTTTCCTTTGATTTTTATTATGACTTCATCAAAATATTACTTTTTGCTTGACTTAAATATTGCGTTCTATGGTACTATTAGATAAAGCACAGTTTATTGTTACATAGACTGAAATAAGAATCCAATCTTATTACCCTGAACCAGTTACGCATATTTTTAAACCTTAAAATAGAACAATTTGTCATGCCTTCTAATGTCAAAATCATAAATAGCTTGTAATTTACCACCATACATTGGGCCACAATTTTTCCAGATTGCTCTTTCTTCACCTTTTCTTCGTATATTTATCATACACCAGATTAACCTAGAAATAGTGTTTCTCCTGTATTTAATCTTTACTCCTTATTATTGCCATTTTAGGTGAATACAAATAATTTGCCAGGCTGAGGATTTAGTCTACAACCCACATATGCTTGGGAAGCCTGTTCCTAAGTAAATTTTGTGACCATATTTCCACATTTACTAGAAATAAGCAAAATGAAAATGATGAGTAAAATATTCACATTTCTTCTGCCTACAGCTCTGTTCCCACAATATTTTTTTTTTAATTATCATCTGAGACAGTAATCTGAGAATTGCACTCTTCTCTGAGAACAGTGTTTTCCCTCATTTTCTTTCTGGAAGCTTCCAAAATATGACCTAGTACTTCTTAGATCTCAGGAAAAAGCAAAAAGCTTCCACAGGCACTTTGATTCCTTTGGAATGTCTAACAGCTTGGAATTCATACTGATTCAGTGTCACATCCAGACACTATTAAGTATCTTTCCTCCTTAAAAATTATAGGGGGAGGGAAATGAAGGTAAAATGAAAATATACTTTTTTTAATCACTTGAGACTACTCCTCAAGGGACTACGAAAACAGAAAATAGCTTCCAAAGTGCCACTTAATTGTCATGCAAATGGTTATTTTCAGAAAGGAACTATGACTATATTATTTACAATATGTGATAAGTATATACCATATATTCTACCACATATGATAGTGATAATTATGAAACTGCTAGACTTTTCTTTGCCAGATTCAAGAGATAAGTATACCTAACTAACATGCTTTTATTCTTTGAAAAAAAACTTAGCCTTACGGAAGAAGGAAATAATGGCAGAAACATGCATAAATATTGCATGAATATTTTCATTTTCATAAGCTTTCCTCTTATTCGGTTTCCAGAGAAGAAAAAATTTACTTATTGTTTTGGAAAATGACAATTGTCATAATCCCCCTCCTCCTTACTGACCATAGACTTGCTTTTCTTGTAATGCCTCTATCATTAAAAAATCATGTTTAAGATCCTCTATTAGCCAATAAGAAATTGTGGTAGTGTCAGTACCACCACTGACATAGTGGGAGAAGAGAAAATGGTATGAAATTTGTTTTCTCAGGTCATATACAATCAGGCTCAAATCACCTGACTTATGATAGAACAATTGTCACTGATTATACAACCCTTTTCTTCCATTTTCTTTATATTCTTCCAAACAATTTTTAAAGATTTTTATTATTTATATTTATTTGAGAGAGAGAGAGAAAGAGAGCATGAGTGGGGTGAGGGAGCCTGATGCGGGGTTCAAGGTGGGGCTGGATCCCAGGACCCCAATATCATGATCGGAGCCAAAGTCAGACGCTTAGCCTACTGAGCCACCCAGGTGCCCCTCTTCCTAACCAGTCATTTTTAAGATGCTATTTATTTATTATTTATTTGAGAGAAAGCATGCAAGTAGGGGGAAGGGGACGGGGGCTCGATCCTGGGACCCTGAGATGACCTAAGCCAAAGGCAGACTCTTAACCTACGGAGCCACCCCAGTGCTCCCCAAACCAATTTTTAAGGGACAATACCTAATTCCTAATTTTCATCAACTGTAAAGAGTGTTCATTCTAAATGTATGATAGATAAAGCAAGAACATCATTAGACCACTGCTTGAAAATATTTGGTTATTCTCAAGTTCCAAACTGAATTTCCATAATTTTAAATTATGTTTTGCTTTTTCTGAGAGTTAAAATCAAGTCTTTTGAGTTAGCTCTACACGTTGAAAAATGAAGTCTTCCACTGATGACACCTTCAAGATTTGTGCTGTATGGGATGCTTTCCGAGAAATCAGACCAGTCAGTGACACATTTCTGTGTTCTTTAATTGCATGTTTGACAATGTCTGCCAATAAGACTTTATTGTGTCTTGGCCTAATAATGTATTTTCCTATCCTACCTCACACAGCAACACATTGAAAGGATGCATATGGGAACAGTGAAATTTGAATCAAAGTAATTACATTTTAAAGATTTGGGATCTTTATTACAATTACAAAAAGTCAATAATATAGTTTATTATTCTACTATTTCAAGTCTTTGACTTGTAATCCTATAGATTACTGTACTGATTTATTCCACAGATTGCTTTAAAAAGGGCAGCATCAGTAATATTCATTTACAAATTACTGCATCTTGTTGTCAGAATCTTCTAAAATATTATTCTCAGCATATGTGATTCATGAAGACAGGCAGATGGTAAATTTCCCTTTGGCAAAACGCATTAAAATTCTTTCATTCTGTCGTCCTTTTGCAAGTTCTTACTGTTGTAAGCTCTTACTGCTAACAAATTGGGTGAGAGAAGGCTTTTAGGAGTATGATACTCTGAAGAGAAAATAAATTCTTTTCTCTTGGTTATAGTTCAGTTATGCTCACAGCAACCATAAATCACTAAAATGTTAAAGGTCACGTGAGTACCAGCTTGTAGCACACACTCCCCTCGTTTGTTCTATGCAGCTACAGTTATGCATTTAGCTGGCAAGTTAAATGACACCCTTTTCTGTTAAGTCTCTAATAACACTCAGAGGAAGGAAGTCCCTCTGAGTCTCAGCATTTCATAGACAATGGAACCAGAGACCGAAATCATCATCTGTGAGTCAACACGAAATGATGAGCAGGTGAGAAATGTTAAGAAATAAACAGTGGAAATGTTAACTATCACAAGAAGCCTGAAAGCCCCACGTTTCTCTTTAGAAATGTACTCAGGAATCAATGTTCCCCGGTCACTTTGCTGATTTTGTATTAACGACAGAAAAGCTTAAGAATGTACATGTCTATCAATTGCTGTCTTGGGGCCAAGAAGCCCCAAGTTTCCTAAAATCCATTAACAAATGACTCATTTATCAATATTAGGTCCGAAGAATCTTTACAAATAATAATTTATTAGTAATGTAATAGTTTCATAAGGATCCCTCATATTCAAGTAAGCCCCTCGTATCTCCCTTCTCTCTGGCCCAATTCTCTTTTCAATCCCCTTCAGTTTCCAGCTGCAGGAAGAAGCTGGGGCAAGACAAACTGAACATCCCTCAAAATTCTATTATGATTTTTTGTACAAAAACAACCACAGTTGTTATGACAATGAAAAGCAGTCAACTGAAACTAAATAATTAATGGAAACAAGTAAATTAGCTAAATTAGCTTTCAGAGAATTCGACAGACTGCATCCTGTGTGTTCTTATCAATCCTCATAGGCTACAGCTATGTTCAGGGACAGAACTGGGGGAAATCTGTACCGGGTAGCAACTATTAGTCACAACCACGAGATGGAAACTCCCCTCAGACAGTACAATTCCCAAACACCCAGCAGTATCAGACAATGATGAGGCTTGGTGGTGTGCCTAAAATGCACTAAATCAGACAGACAGCCTGCAAATTCGAATCGTATGGCCAGGACCCCAAAGACAGGTGTGCTGTGAAGCATGTAACTCCAGTACCTGCTGGGAAATTCCTCCTTAGATCTAATCCTTCATTTTGTTTCTCTCCTCTTATTACATTGTTCGGGGCATCTGTATTATACTTCTTGGTATGCAACGTGCTCTGCTAGGTGATGCCTTCTAAGCCGCAGAAGAATCCTGTGAGTTAGATATATGTTATCCCTAGAGAAGCAACTGAAGCTCAGTCCAGTTTGCAACTTGCAAACACCCAGTGATTGATGGACCAGGGACTTGAACCCAGATTTTTTAGTTTATATTTTATGCCATGTCGACTGCATCACATGACCTGTTACTTACGCGAGCAGAGTAGTAGATTAACCACCTTCCTCCACACAGTATCTACAAAGCATCAGGGAAACATCTGGTCAAATAAAAGGTGGGAAATGCTTCATACTATCTTCCTTTAGGAGACTTACTATGTAGTAGCTGGTTAAAGGTTCTGAGAAGTCCTGACAGAAAGGAATTCTGTTTCAGCTTGCTTTTTCCAGCCCTTCTCTAATTTTTTAGTTCCCAGTAAAATTTTTCCGCTTAACATGTATCAGCATTTCAGAGAGGAATGTTCAGTAAAAGATACCTCAGGTAGACCACCAGGTGAAATATAGGTCACCGGGTTAAGTATGAATTTCAGTTTTTAAAAAAAACTTAATAGTTTAAGTATATCCCAAATACATTATGGGATATATTTAAGCAGAAAAATTATTTTTTTTAAGATTTTATTTATTTGAGAGATACTGAGAGAGGGCATGAGCAGGGAGAAGGAGCAGAGGCAGAGAGAGAAGCAGGCTCCCCGCTGAGCAGGGAGGCTGAGCAGGGAGCCTGATATGGGACTCGATCCCAGGACTCTGGGATCATGACCCGAGCCGAAGGCAGCCACCCAACTGACTGAGCCACCCAGGCGCCCTTATTTGTTTTTTTTTATCTGAAGTTCAAATTTAACTGGTGTCCTGTATTTTCATTTGCTCAATCTGGTAGCCCTAACCTTGGTCTTTACTGGTTACTGTCTTTCCTTTTCTGTAGCTACTCAATGAATAATACAATGTAAGAAGAGAAACTCTAAAGCATGCCCACAATTTTATTTATTTTTCATACCATATAACTATTATAACAGGTAATATGTTGATGAGTGTTACATAGTAATGAGGAAAATTAATTAGTCATAATATAAGAGCCATAGAACAAATTAACTCTATACTTCTGAAATATAAGTTGGAGTTATAATGATGCCTTCTTTTCCCACAAATGTCCTTTGAGCCTTTTGAGTCCCAGAATAGAGTCATGGAGCAGCCACATAACACAATCAAGTAAGCCAGCTGAAAAATGAGAAACTGACTTGGGGCTATAATGTGTTTGTGGCACCATCTTCAGTGCCTCCGGATTATCTCCAGATGAATGACCTGCCAGCACCTCAGTCCTGCAATACTACCTTCCCAGGACCATCTAGAAACTTCTGTTATTTTTCACTCAGTTTTCTCCCTCACCCCATATGTCTATCTAATCACTTTCAAAGCCCCTATCAGTGTTTCCTCCAGAATAACTTGTAACTCCCCTCAGTGGTGGTGCCATTTGTACTGTCTGTTTGCACATCCTCCTTGTCTTTTTTTTAAAGATTTTATTTATTTATTTGAGAGAGAGAGAGTGCCCGCATGAGTGGGGTGAGGGGCAGAGGGAGAAGCAGACTCCCTGCTGAGCACGGAGCCTGATGCAGGGCTCAGTCCCAGGACCCTGGGATCACGACCTGAGCCAAAGGCAGACACTTAACAGTTGAGCCACCCAGGCGCCCCTCCATGATCCCTTTCTTATACCACTATCAGAGTTACTTTAAAAATCACAGTTCATGGGTCCCCTGGGATGGAGCCCTCCCTGCTGAGCAAGGAGCTGGCTTCCTCCTCCCCCTCTGCCTACCACTCCCCTGCTTATGCATTCTCTCCCACTCTTTCTGTAATAAACAAAATCTTTTAAAAAATAAAAAATAAAAATCACAGTTCAAACATCCCCGGTTCTGCTTAAAAACATACAGTGATTCCCACAGCCAGCCCAGATTTGTTTGTTAAGGACCCATTGGCCAAAGCAAGTCATGTGACAAAGCACTAATTCAAGTGTTGGGAAAATAGGCTTTATCTCTAATGGAAGGAGCTGCAAAAGCACATTGCACAGGGGCAGGTGCATAGAGTCAAAACGAATGTGACCAGCAGTGCTATCTACCACATACGGACACCTGACTGAAGGATAGAGCTGGGACTTTGTCTTTCAACTTTCCCAGCTGTCCATCATACTACACTGACACTTCCAGAGGAAGCACCCAAGAATATGAGTTAGTGGAACTAACTCTTTTATGAGGCCACAAGAACACCAACAAGCTGACTTTTGACATAGGCCTTCATTCCTTACATCTTTATTTCTCTGGTCTCTCCTGCTGCTCAGACGTCTATTTTAAGGGGCGTACGTATCTCTAGCTGTTACTTGGACTCTGAGATCTGTCTCTCCCTCAACTACCTTGTGGCCTTGTCTAAGGCCACATATTGAAATTTTGTCTTCCTAAATGTTAGGGTTTTTTCAAGACCTCAATTAATAATTTTTTAAAGACCACCATCGGTGAAGGAGAAGCCTCAACTAGTTCACAAGTATATGGGAAATTGTTCAATTTCATTAGTAATTACAAAATTCAAAGGAAATCTATGAGTACAATGGTCTCTGCACCACCCTCTTTCACTCCCAGGAGTTTGGTTTGTTCTTTGGGGTGTTAAATCAAAAGACTGGGTACCTCAAGGGGAGTATAATTGGGAATATTTGTTTTAGAAAGAGTTTAGCTAATTTTAATCAGGATATTCTATTAATTAGTACTCTGTGGATCTCTCCTAAGGAATCCTAAATAAGAAAAACAGCTGCATGCATGAAGATGTTTATTATGCAATTGTGTATGTTACCATAAAACTGAAAACAACCCAAAGTTTGGTAGTAGTTAATAGGAGACTAACTTAAACCATTGTATGCTAACCAGTAATATACACCCATAAAATTATCTGAATTATGTAATAATAAAAAAATAATATGTTTATAAAACTAAGTGAAAGAAACAGTTCATAGGATTCTCATGTACTTATATAATAAAAACTATAGAATAAATACTGGAATTAAACATCTAGAGTTAACTATAGCTGTCTCTGTAATTTCCATATTCTCATTATTATTCATGGATTTTTTTAAAAAATCTAAAATTATCTAAGATTTATGCTACATGGTAAAGTTTTCTATTTATTTGTTCCTTTTTGTTTTTAATGCTAATACTCATACCTAATCTTTATCAACTTTATAAATCAATTATCAAATGTTTACCACAAACTGTGTTTCCATGTTTACTTTGCTTTTCAAATTCAGTCAGAAAGTAGAAACCGAGACAGCTCTAATTTTATAATGAGCTACTGATGCTAGTATATTTGGGATTTAGGATCTTCAGACTATTAAGTCTCAATATTAACCCTATAGCGTACATCCCAGTTTACATTTAACTTAACTTATGGGCGGCATCATGGAAGAAGATTTGTGATAAACAATATAAATAATGCTATTTAAAAGAAAATACATTTTGTGGGAAAAGATTTGAAAATCATGTAGAAAATTGTGGAATATGTTTGAACATTTTGAATTTTTCTTTTCATATAAGCACTTCCTTACCTTTTTCAAGTTGAAGGGTTTTAGTGTATACATTTCACTCTTATATCTCCAGTTTGTATTAAAGTAATTTCTGCTTCTCAAGACATCTTTAACCATCACTTCCCTGAACTACGGCCCTAATGATCTACATCAGAGTAAAGCACAAAAATAATATCAAAAACTACTTGGCACTTTACTCTGAAATAGAGAAACACTGACACTTCACTAAACTTGATTTCCAGATGTATTTTAAGTTTATTGCCTTGATGAGCTTGGTTATGTGATTTCCAATAGTACTTGTCAAGGTTATAAATGAATACCAGATTAGATCGGGCTGACATACTGAGAATTGGCAAGTATAATGAGCTAGGTTCTCAGCTGTAGATAACAGAATCTCTTCCTTTCTAGGTTCAATACAGGGACTTATTGTGGAATGTAGGTAGCCCATAAAAATCACTGGAGGAGCTCTAGAAAGAAACTAGAGATTTGTGTTCCAGCAGGGATACGCACAGCCACATAGCGCAATGAGCGCCCCCCCTCCCCAAGAATGTTGCTGCACCTACCACACTTGGGAAACTGCTGAACCCCAATGATGAGCCGCCACAGATGCCAGCTCCAGAGGCCTGTTGCTGCTGCCACGGTCCATGCCAGCAAAATGAATGTTTTTGCCCTGTGCTCCTTCCCCCACACAGCTCAGTTCTGAATCCAAGTGTTATGTGAGGCCATGAGAATCCGAATCACAAGGCTATTATGGCACATGGTATTGCATTTCTTCATAGAAGCATTCATTTAAATTAGGATTATAAGGCTGAAATATGCTCTTTGGTAGGGAAGATGGTGACTTCAAATTTACCTTGCTGTTTTTAAGTCACTTCTCTCCCCAGAGTTGTGAAGCAGAGTCCTTTGGGTTCCTTGAACATTCATTAAGCCAGATTGCATCTCTACTAAGGCTTATTTCTCTGCCTACCATAATAGTGCCTTTTTTTTTCTTGTCAATCATTTCACTGAGTAAGTATCTTTTATTTACTACCATTTCCCTACATTTTCGCAAATGTAAGATAAACCTCAGTATTTGAATTGACATACTTTGGGAGCTAACTTGTATTGGTTTTGTCCCTAAGACACTAACAGTTTTGTGCAGACTATCCTATAGTTGATTAAACCATTTTTAATGCATCTCTAGCACAGCTATATTCCAAGACTGGTATGGTGAGTTGTTTCTGTGCCCCTCTCAGGGATCCTAATAAACATTTGGGGGCACAGCTATACTTCTTGATAACCTACAGAATAGGACCTCTGATTGTTAATATTTAAATCTTAAAGGGAAGGGTGACCTCTGAAGTCTAGAAAATTTGAAGACCCTTGAGGTTTCAATTTTTAAAACAATCCAAGGGGCATACACTACAGTTAACACAAGTGCTTGGTCATTGTTAACATTCACATAACTCACCTGGCTTTAGATATATCTTAGGCTGCATCCAGTTTACAATACCTTCCAAAACTGATTTCATTATCTCTAGGTGGAATAGGTCATGGAGTTAGTATTTTTCCAGTAGTTTCAAAGGTACTTCAAAGAGATGATACCCAGATGTTTAGAACAGTAAGTTAAAAATAAAATAGTTCTCTGCAATGCTAGCCTTAAAATCTACAAATTGAAAAACTCTAAAGCAATAGCAATGTTAGAATTCTGTGGTTTAAGATGGTTGTAGATTGGCATGTTGGGGAATGATCAAATGATGCAGAAGAATTTTCCTTATTATAGAAGCATTCACTCTTGACTATTATAATCTGCCTTCCTGGCCAGCTCATTCAGAACATTCAGCCATGAATGACAAGTCCTATCAGTCTTAATAAGGCTGTTGGCTAAGGCTCAGCCAATTTCTATACAAATAGAAAATACAATCTCAAGAAACTAAGAGATCCCAAGAGGAATGGTATACCTTATACTTTTGTTGTGATAGTCAAAGCATCCAACTCTAAAAAAGGAAAGATACTCCCTATGAAGGAAGATATTGTTTTATATTTCAAATTCTAATGACCTAAAAACTAATTATAATGGAGATAGTGCAGAATATAACCAATAGGAAACTTTCCTGATAAATTCCACATTGAAATTATTGTGTAGTAGGCATTCCTATAAGGCCTATAATGTTAGAGTACAATGTACACATGAAGATCAGTGTTAATTCCAAGATATCTCTAGAAAGCTTAGAAAATTCTTCATCCTGTAAATCCTCTTACATGATTCCAGAATCTGTTGGTTTATCTGTAAATAAAAGATGGCCTATGTTCCATGCAGAGAATGAATTTAGAGCACCCTGGTAGACATATTTCTAAAATTAACCAACTCACTAGACTTCTGGTAATGGTGGTTGTAGAAACTATCCCACATTAAAAAAATTTTTTTAACTGAATTTTTAAAAAAATTAAAATGCTAAAAAGCATCCTAAAGCACATAGAAGCCATTGGATGGTTTATTTTTTAAAAACTACAATTGGGAAAGATAACAGTTCTCAGTTTGTGGCTTTCTGGACTGGGCGCTTGCCAGTACCCAAAGCTATCATTGTGGAAAACAGAAGCAGTGGAAATTACAGTCCCTACCAGCTCAAGGTGTGAGAGATCAAAGTTCAAGGCTGGAAAAACAGGTGGAACTTTAAAGGAGAAATCCAAGCAACAAGAGAACTAGAAAAGGAGGTAAGACTCAAATTCTGCCAAAAATCCCTGGCTGACAGCTTAATTATGCATCATGAGAGTGTTTCGCATGGCCCAGGAAAAACAAAAACAAAGACCAGAGACCAGAGAGGAATTGACTCTTGCAAAATAGATCCACACAAGGCTTGATCTGGGAGTTTGCTACCTCTTTTGTTTTGGTTTTGTTTTTTTTCTTTTTTAACTGAGAGCATGGCTCAGGCAGTAGAAACCTGAAGGTAGCTCCAGACTTGAAGTATCAGAGGACAAAGCAGAAGACCAGCAGTGAAATTCCTTCCCTAGAAGCAAGGAAAATACAGCAAGGAGGAGCCGGTCTCTGCCCCACCCTTAACTGACTAGCAAATTATGTAAACACAGGGGAGATTCTGTGAAGTCAGGCTGAAAAAGCAGTGATGGGAAACCAAAAGGGACAGGGCAGAAACATCACTGACTATAAACCGTAGGGGAGACAGAGTTTGTAATTTGTATTCAGGCAAGCTGACTGCTTACTAGAACAACAACGACAACAACAACAATCAACAATCTTCAGCAGAACACAAAAGAATTGAGAGCTGCTAAAACAGATCATCCAATATGTCCAGTTATCAACCAAAAAACACTTGTCATGCAAACAGCAACGTGAGACCCATAGTTAAGAGAAAAGCAGTCCACTCTCACCACTTTTATTCAACATAGTCCTGGAAATCCCAGTCACAGCAATCAGACAACAAAAAGAAATAAAAGGCATCTAAATTGGAAAGAAAGAAATCAAACTTTCACTATTTGCAGATGACATGATACTCTATACATAAAACCTAAAAGACTTCACCAAAAATTGCTACAACTGTTACATGAATTTAGGTAAGTCATAGGATACAAAATCAATGTACAGAAATCTGTATGGGCTGTTTCCATAATGTGGCTACTGTCGATAATGCTGCTATAAACATAGGGGTGCATGTATCCCTTTGAGTTAGTATTTTTGTATTCTTTGGATAAATATCTAGTGGTATGGTTGCTGAATCATAGGGTAGTGCTCTCTTTCTCTCTCTCTCTCTACACACACACACACACACACACACACACACACACACACACAGCGGAATATTACTCAGCCATAAAAAAGAATGACATCTTGCCATTTGCAACAATGTGGATGGAGCTAGAGAGTATAATGCTAAGTGAAATAAGTCAGTCAGAGAAAGACAAATACCATATGATTTCACTCATATGTGGAATTTAAGAAACAAAACAAATGAACAAAGGGGGGGGAAGAGAGGTAAACCAAGAAACAGACTCCTAACTGTAGAGAACAAACTGATGGTTACCAGAGGGGAGGTGGGTGGGGGGGGGGATGATAAAACAGGTGATGGGGATTAAGGGAGTGCACTTGCTGTGAAGAGCACCGGGTGTTATATGGAAGTGTTGAATCACTATATTGTATACCTGAAACAAATATTACATGGCATGTTAACTAACTGGGATTTAAATAAAACTTAAAAAAAAAAAGACCAAAAAATAGAAAAAAGCAGTCAATAGAAAGTGACCTCAAGTGGGTCCAGATGTTGGAATTAGCAGTTAAAGACTTCTAAGCAGCATCTACATATGTATAGATATCCAAAGAATTAATAACATAACATCAACGAAAAAAAAAAAACAGGAATCTCAGCAGAAAACTGAAATTCTATAGGTGAAAATTAAAACAAAATTTTACACGATGATTCCCTTTTACCAATAATAGATTAAACATTAAAAACTTACAAAAAATTAAAAGCAGTTTTTAAAAAGCAGATTAACAGAAGAATCTATTACTTGAAGTTAATAGAAAGTATCCAATTTGAAGAAGAGAGAAAAGAGATTGAAGGAAAATGAACAGAGCCTTAGAACCCATGCGACAATGGCAAGTGATGGAAGGAAAAACTGGAATCCCATAGGGAGAGGAGGGGGGAAAATACTTGAAAAATAATGGCTGAAGACTTCCCAAATTCCATAGGAAATACTAACTTATTGGCCAAAGAAACTCAACCAAAAAGTAATAAACACAGAACCACTCCTAAAAACATTGTAAGTCAAACTTCCAAAAGCCAAGTAATAAAGAAAATCTTGAGGTCAGAGTAAAACAGTCCATTCCATCAGAGAAACAAGGATAGATTAATGGCTGACATATCATTTGAAGCCAGAAGGCCATGAAATGATATATTCAACGTGCTGAAGGAAAATACTTCCTACTAAGAATTCTACATTCAGCAAAAATATTCTTCCACAATGAAGATAAAGATATTGTCAGATAAACAAAAACCTGAAATCATCACCAGCAGATCTGCACTAAAAAACCCAAAAGCAAATTTTCATGCTAAAGGGAAATGACACAGCATGTGTGTAGGGAAGGCAAATCTGTATCCAGAGTAAGTGTTTATTCCAGCAAAGACAAAACACTGCCTCTTTCAAGATGGAAGTGGTCCAATGTAATCAACCTGCCACCGGGGAGCTGGCTGATCACCCCAGGGAATGGTGCCATCTTGGGAGCTCAGTGTTGGTCTCTGCTACTGGCAGATTGCTCCATCAGCAGTAGCCATAGCCAGATCAGCCTTAATGAAGAGAAGTCCATTTTGCTAAGTCTATGCATAACCTCTTCTCTGCCACCATGGACACTTTGTTTATGAACCCATTGGACAGCAACGCTGGTGACTGGGGAAAGAGACTTACTAGTATCTTAGTAACTGGATACTTACTAGTATCCACAGAATGGGTCATCCTATCCACTTGATTATTAAAATCCTCTTCTGCTAAGGTCACCTTTGGTGAGCATTCATATGTAACACACATATCTTCATTTTTTTTTGTCCATGCAAAGAGCCCTATCCACAGACCTCTCCTCCAAATTTCCTTGTCACCAATTTTCCAGTCATGTTCCTTCTAAGTCCCTGACCATCCATCCAAACCATTGACCACAACCCACGAATATGTATATAATTACATGTCTGGTCATTTCTCCTTCCAGAAAGTGAACAACCAGGTGCACTTCCCAAAGTTCTGTGATTGTGCTGCAATTGTTCCCTTTCAAGGGGTGCCAACATATCACGTTGATCCATCTATAAATCAGGCTTGAGTTTTCACATCCTCTGGCAACTAATCATGGGGAACTCCCCATAAGGCCATAGGTGCAGGCTGGGAAGGAGAAGGTAATGTGGCAGGAGCAGGGCCCATGGGCATTTGGTCTTCCTGTCACTTCCTTGTGCCTTCAGGACCTGGTTGGGCCCAATCACAAATACATCTCTTCTGTTTGATAATGCAGTGCTGCTGGACACACCCAACTTCATGACTTCCTCAGTCAGGTAACACCCAGTTCATGATGGGAAGCTCAGCTTGCCTCGTAACTCGGTGGTCCATGATTAAGCATGCAGCCACTGCTAAGGCCCAGTAGCTGGCTGAGAGCTGTTTCTCAAAAGGAGAGGAATTATCTGTGGAGACTTGCGCCGTAGTTCACCTACTGAGGTTAAAAGCTCACAACAGGATCCTGACCTGCCACAGACACTTCAAGCCCCATTGGATCTGCCGGATCATGTGGCCCAAGTGGCAGAGCCACCTGCACAGCAGCCTGGACTTGCTGCAGAGCCTTCTCTTGTTTTGGGACCCACTCAGAACTAGAAGCTTTTCAGGTCACTCACTAAGTGAACTGGAGTAACCCACCTGAATGAGGAACATGTTGCCTCCAAACTCTGGAGAAGTCCACTAGGCTATGTGTCTCTTTCTTGGAGGGGCCAGATGTAACAGTTTACCCTTCACATTAGAAGAGATATCTCAACATGGCCCACACCACTGGATTCCCTACAAATTTTACTGAGGTAGAAGGCTCCCAATTTTTTTTTTTATTTATTTCCCACCCAATGACATTCAAATGTCTTACCGATAAGTTTAGAATAGTTGCTACTTCTTGCTGCCTAGGTCCAATAGGCATAATGTCAACACTCTAATGGACCAGTGTGATATTCTGGGAAGAGGGAAGGTGCCCAGTATCTCTGTGAACTAAATTAGGGCATAGGGCTGGAGAGTTTGCATACCTCTGAGGTAATACAGTGTAGGTGTATTGCTGGCCTTGCCTGCTGAAAGCCAACTACTGTTGGTGGTCTTTATTAACAGGAATGGGGGGAAAAAAAGGATTTGCAAGATCAGTAGCTGTATACTAGCTACCATAGGATGTGTTCATTAGCTTGAGCAATGAAACCACATCCGGTATAGCAACTGTGATTAGAGTCAGAGCTGGTTAAGCTTAGAAGAATACACTGTCATTCTCCAAGATCCATCCGTCTTCTGCACAGACCCAACAGGTGAGTTAGATGGGGATGAGATGGGAACCACCACCCCTGCCTCCTTCAGTCCTAATGGTAGCACTAATCTGTCTAGTCCCTGTAGGAGTTCAGTGTTGCTTTTGGCTTAGTATTTTCCTGGTCATAGCCCTCACTCCACAGGTCAGGAAACCAAGGAAGGGATGCCGTAGTTGCTGAGTATGTCTATTCCAATAATGCATGCCAGAACTGGGGAGATAACCCCCAGGATGGGTTCAGAGACCCACTAAGTCCACTGAGAAACACACCTGTGCTAAAACCCCACTGATCATCTGACCTCCATGAGCCCCTACTCTGACTGGTGGGCCATAGTCACCTTTTGGGTCTCCTGGGATTAGTGTCAACTCAGAGCTCATGTCTAGTAGTCCCCTAAAGGTCTGATTATTTCCTTTTCCCCAATGCATAATTAGCCAAGGAAAGGCCATAGGCTCCTCTGAGGAAAGCTGGAAGAAAGAGTAACAGCATAAATTTTTGGCAGTGTACCAAGGGATTTTGGATATGTAAATTCTCATTCAAGGGATTCTGGATATGTAAACTGGCTCAGGTCTGGGAATTGATTGAGGGGCTGTGACTCTATTTTTATGATGCAGGTTAGATCTTTGCTTGACTTGCCACTCTTTTGTTTATACAAATCAAGTAAAAATGCAGTAGGCTTCCTATCCCTTAACTTCAAGGAACACCACAATTAACTAGCCAAACCCAGAGGTGTATGGGAGCCAGATGATCCTGAGGGTTGCTTTGACTCTGCTGCCCATTACGGTAACCACTCCCATCTTGCCTTTGGCAACATTCCACTTGGCCCCTGCATCTCCAACACCCCATTGTGTTTAGGTGTCCCAATTCACTGACCACAATTTGCACTGTAAGATCTTGCCTACAGAGAAGAGCAATCACAGGACTACCCTCAAGAATTTATTTCTCACAGTCATGATGAAAGGTATGTTTTCTGGATCTTCCCAGTGTGGGTGAGTAGGTCTTAAATGACAAATTCACTCTAACATTCCAATCCTCGGCAGCTTCTGAAATTCCCTTCTTTACACTAAACTAAGGCAGGTCAGCATTTCTAACTTGTGTGTGGTGGGCCAACTTTCTGTCCAGCAGCATCCATATCTGAGAGCCCAAAACCATACCTTCACCATGTTTTAAAAGTGTCCTAGGCCACTGAAAGGAGTGACCCCATAAAGTGGTAGAATAGGGACTAAGCAAGGTCAAGGACCAAATGTCCAGCATGTGGGCCAGTGAGATGTATGCAGCTCCTGTCCATGAGAGGTCCTCTTTCTGCTAACCAACAGGGAGGTCATCAAAGGAGCCTTCTCAGGCCTGTCAGCTGAATGGATACCAGCTGGTCTGGGTCACTGATTCATCCCTTTTGACTTCCTAGCACTAGCTCCCAATGGGGCATGCTGGAGTAGAGGCTGGACAGTCTCTGCGTGTTGACTCAACTCCGTCTGGGTGGTCCTTTCAAATCCTGGCTCCACCTTGTCACTCCTTTCCCCTCCCCACTCCTACCATCTGACCAATTTATGTTGTCTTCATGTAGTAAGACCATAAAATAAGCACTCTACCTGTCATGTAGATTTTCAAACCTTCTTTTCCCCACACCTTAACCTTGGCTTTTGAAATTCAATAACTAAGGATTTGATGACTTTTTTCTCTGGTTCTCGGTGCCAACTCACCATGAAGCTGTAAGTACCTCAAGTATAGCTCTCAGCAAGGGTGATCGCTCACCAAATACCAGAAAAGCAGCATCTGTTCACATACCAAAATAATATCTTATTGAAGTAGAAGAACAAGGCCAAAGATGGAGCCCTGGGAGACATCAGCATTTAAAGAGAAGGTGTAGAAATGAAGAGAATGGACTCCTAGAACACCAGAGAGTTAATATTTTCAGGAACAAGGTGTAAAGTAAGACAGATTTTTAAATGCCTATTGGCTTAAATTATCAGGTCCCTACCAACCTTTATACCTAGGGAGGCTGCAGAGGTATGGCATCAGAGAGATTTGAGTTTCAATCTTAGCTCCGTTACCTACTCAGGATAGGTGTGGCCCTGGACAAGTTAGGCTCTCATCCACCTGTTCCTCTTTAAAATGACATCTAAAATGCTTTAGTGGGGCGCCTGGGTGGCTTAGTCGGTCGAGTGTCTGCCTTTGGCTTGGGTCATAATGTTAGGGTCCTGGGATCAAGCCCTGCATCGGGCTCTCTGCTCCCTGGGGAGCCTGCTTTGTGCGCACTCTCTCTCTCTCTCTCTCTCTCAAATAAATGAATAAAATCTTAAAAAAAAAAGAGATATAGAAGTGTGAAGAACAAAGGACAGCGTTGTTAGCATATGGTGGATCTCATACTCTGCCCATCACCCCTACCCCTTCACACACGCCTCCAGCTTCCCTCAGGCCACTTGCCTCCCCCCTCCGTTGTTTCTCAGCAGGCTTATCCGTCCTTCCCCCCACCCCATCCCCAGGACCTACTCAAATGGACTGCACTCTCCCAGGCCAATCACCAATAATGTGGTCCATGTGGTGCAGAGAGAGCCAATTAGTCCAAATGCATTTTCCTGTTAGTGAACAAAACAGAGCTAACTGGCTATTTAAAGTCATGTAGGAACCTCCGCACACAAAGCCCAATTATTTGGCTGAATTTTTCACTTTCCAATTGCTTATGTTGGTGCTGTGTAGACAAAACCTAAGCTAATTACTCTGTAGGTTTCTGGCTCTAACAGTAGCAACAGAATGTGGAAGTCACATATTTGAAGATGCAGCCAAATGGGGTTCCCGGGAAGAGGAAATAAGCAATGGCTTTTCCCTAAATTTGGGTCCGTATTTATTTCTAGTAAAAGCTCATAATGAAAATTGCTATGTGCACTTGCTGACAAACACATTGAGATGAACAGAGCATCATTACTTGGCACAATACAGTTTTTGCTCCATAGCTCTTGTTTGTATAGTATTTTCATCATTTACCAGAACTTTGTTTTTCTAATCACTAGATTGATAGAAGTAAATGTGGAGTATCAGGAAGAAAGAAAAAGCTTGAAAACAAATAGCCAAGTACTGCATTTTTATCAACCCCATTGCTTAATTGATAATCAGTGCATTTCCATTCAGTTTAAAACCAATTATTGTGATTTAGCTCTACCAAAGAAAACTCTCCTTTTTAGCTACATGAGGTATGATAGGTAATTTTTAACACGTCAGTTTAAATAGATTTTATTAGGCAGATTATGTATAATCAAGTATCAATTCTATTTGAGCAATTGTCAAGGAGCCTCAAAACTGTTGTCAGGAGAATTTTGTGCTGTGATACATGGAGTAGTTTTATCCCCGTCAACGTCTCCCTGGTTTAAAATGTCTTTAGCACTGATGAACTTATCAATCTTCATCTCGTTTCTCTTCGGTCTGTTTTCTGACTCCCCTCAGTGGCGCTGACTTTGCTTCCTGAAGGGTCACCAGCCACATCTCCTCTGTCATTCTTGACAGAAGGCAAAGAGGATTTAAACAGCCTCTCATCCCAATACTGAATTCCAGGCCCCTGAGGCTCTCCTAAATTAAAGTTCTGGCTTCGAGGAGATAGGAGAGGGCTTTTCTCTAAACCTGGGCCCATGTATATGAACTCCGGCCCGGGCTCCTGAGAAATTTTTTTCTCTCCTCCTTTTTCTTGTATTGTTATTATCATGACCGTGGTGGGTTTATTAAAGGTGTGCAATGTTTCAGGTACTATTGAGTAAATACCCACATTAAGATTGTAAGTGGGGGTTCCAAAAATTCAGCCACATAAAATGTGAGGTGCTTTCTTGCAAGGCTGATAAACTGATCAGAGTCAGCCCACCTCTGAGCCAGGCAGCTGGAGTTCTGGGGCCCGGGAGACAGTTACTAATTGCATTGTGTCTGAAATGTGCATTATTGTGAGGCCTTCTTATGTTTTTACATATATTATTATCTCACTTAATTTTCACAAAGCCCTGTGAGAAGATATGACCATTATTCCCATTTGACAGACGAGGATACTGCAGTATAAAGAAGTCAGGTGCCCCGTCCGGGGACACAGATCACTGTCGTGTTCATCTCTAGCCCAGATGTGGCTCACTCGAGAGCCCTAACTTTTATCGACCAGGCTGTAATTTCCTGTTTTTGTCACTCTCCTTGAAGGCTCAGAGCCTTCCCCTGAATCCAAGCCCAATACACACCAAAGACAGACTTCCCTGGTAACACCAGCAGCCCGAAAGACTCCAGAACACTGCCTGCCCTTCTACCCCAGTGTCACAGTCTGTCTGCCTGGCTGAGACCACAACCTCTTCCAGGAACCACCGGCCTCCAATGCTGAGTGGTTTGAGTCACCCTGGGGTACTGGCACTTAAACCATGTGACCTTAGCTGAGTAACTTGGCCTCTCTGCAAATGAATATTATGGTAGTGATCATGCACTTCTGTCAGGTAGATGACTGAGAATTTATAAGTAAAGGCCCTGCCCTAGTACCTAGGTCCCTAGATGCTCAGACAGTGAGTGGTCCCATCCTCGTTTTTGCCAGTGCAGTTAGCAGCTCTACTCACCCCATTCACTGGGCTTATCTCCCGGCCATCAGTTGCTGGGTATCTTGCCAGCCTCCAGCTTTTTCCTTGACTGTGTTTATTCTCTGCTATTAGAAAAAGTATCATTCAGGTTCTGAAAACCTGAGATACAATAGGCAGTAATTGTTGGGTCTGGTTTCTATTCTCTAAATATAACATTAGCATTTTTTAAATGTTCTGGAGTTTTGGGTTTTGGTTTTGGTTTTGGTTGGTGGGGGAGGAGTAAAAGAGCCTGCATGAAATACTTGACAGCTTTAATGTACGTGATGTAAACGTTAGCAGTCTTGTTCTAACTGACAGACAAGTCTTCTCTCCTTCCGGCCCCCCCCCCCCCACCTGTCTGGCTTCCTCTTTCTACATCTGATTCAGTTGGGACTTCCCAGACTCAAATGAGGCAGGAAGATTCCAAGATGTCAAGGAGTCAGTTCTCCCAGATGGCAGGAAGGGTCCATTTGATCCCCTCTGGATCAAAACCGGGACACTTTTTATTTCAAAAAAATGTACTGTTAAAAAGTTCTTTTATGGGCTCTATTCTTACAGAGATACTGGTATAGTGACATGAATGAACAGATGTTTATAGCTCTGATGTGCCTTGGAAAGCCTTCAGCTTCCAGAATGCATTTCTCTAAGCTCAGAAACAGAGAACTGACTCTGTCCGTAGAGAGCTGGGCTCCGATCTTGTGAGGGAGAGAGCATTGGACTACAGTTCAGGGGACCCGGGGTCCAAACTTAGTTCACGACATACCCGTGTCCGCCAGAGTGAGCCTTGTTTTTCTTACTTGCCTTGTAAGAGATTTGGAACAGAATATCTCTGAGGTCCTCTAGAGCCCTCATTGTTTGTGATTCTGACTTCAGTCCCTCTGGGGGAAGAAGAAAAAGAGGCTCAGGAAAGGAAGACAGAAGTCCAGAATTGGGGGCATTGATACAGAGAGAGCGCATATACTAAACATTCAGTTACTGGAATGTTGCCCTAAGGCAAAGCCTGAGTCTTACAGTGAGGCAGTGTCGTGTATCAAAAAGAGGCTCTGAAGTCAAATCCAGATGTAAATCCTATTTGTACCCCAAATTTGCTTGGTGGTCTTAGGCAAGCTGCTTAGCCTGAGTGTTAGATCTATAATCCATGTAGACTAGATACGCTATTGCTTACTTGATGGGGCTATTGTGAAAATTACATGAGAAACTCAGGTAAGGTTCTCATCAGATGGCTTTCTAGTGTTCAAAATACATGTGGCCCCTTTCCTCCCTTCATTCCTTGTCACAAGAAGTGTAGAACAGGACAACCTGAAAGAACATCCAATGACCAAAACTAGAAGAGTTTGAGCAACAAAATAAATAACTAGGGTGTTGGGTCATAACCCAGAGAACAAAACAAATATCCATAAGCCCATGCCAATACAAATTAATAAATAAAGAATGACAGCTGTTCTTTACAGAAGCATTCAAATCAATTAATACGTAATAATTGTTCAGACAAGATCCTCCAATGGATACCGAATTTAGTAGGCAAATTTGAGGAAAAACAGGATATTTGTGGGGCCTTAAACTAAAAGATTGTATTAACTATAAAATAAAAAATAGTAGCTTTAGGTGTGCCTGGGTGGCTCAGTCAGTTCAGCATCTGCCTTCAGCTCAAGTCATGATCCCAGGGTCCTGGGATTGAGCCTCATGTCGGGCTCCCTGCTCAGCGGGGAGTCTGATTCTCCCTCTCCCTCTGCCTGCTGCTCCCCCTGCTTGTGCTCTCTCTCTCTCTCTGGCAAATAAATAAATAAAATCTTTAAAAAATAAAAAATAGTAGCTTTATAGTGAAGAAACCACCACACACTACCTTAGCCAAGTAAGTAAGGAGAACATTACTAGAATTAAGACATACGGACATCTTGTGCCCTCTGATGTGCTCTAAGATGGAAAACCTTCTGTTATATCCTTCCTCAAACTACATAACCCCAATCTAATCATGAGAAAACATCAGACAAACCCCCATTGTGGAGTTTTCTACAAAATCACTGACTCTTCAAAAGTATCCAGATCATGAATGACAAGGAAAGACTGAGGAACTACCACAGACTGGAGGAGATCAGGGGGTCATGACAGTAAAATGCAACATGGGATCTTCAGTTCAATTGAGGACAAAGGACATTAGATGAAAAACAGAAAATCCAAATAAAGTCTGTAGTTTACGTAATAGTATTATCCCAATGTTACTTTCTTAGTTTTGTTCATTGTGCTATGGTTATACAGTACTATGGTAAGCTGGGTAAAAGTTATATGGAAAATCCATACTATTTTTACAACTCTAAGAATCTTAAAATTCTTTTAAAATAAAAGTATCTTTAAAATGAGAGGGCAATGCTCTTTGTCAGTACAACTCAAAGTACAGGAGAGTCAACATTTAGTAACTCTTTTAGCAGTAATTTTAAGTCTATTGGATTGAATTCTTTTTTAGTTGGGGCTTCTTTTTAAAAAGGACCACTCTGGAAGGATGGGAGGTGGTATCTTCTCTGGGAGGATTTAAACTTTATTTCATCCTTCCCTGGAGCAGCCCTGACCCCTCTCTACTTACATATTTGTACTCAGCACTAGGAGTGTACCAAACACGTCCCTCAGCAAGTCCACAAGAAGCACTTTGAGGAGGAAAAAGATAAGATTCAAATCCATTTTTCTTCTGCATTGGAAGCATTATAATGCTAGTCTTATTGATGTAGAGGTCTTTGATCTTCATTAATCCTATAAATGGGCACTAGTATTTGTGTATTTTTTATTTGAAAAAAGATTAAGCAACAAAGATCTCTTAAACAGTTGGAATCAGGGGGCACCTGGGTGGCTCAGTCTGTTAAGCATCTGCCTTCCACTCAGGTCATGATCTCAGGGTCCTGAGATAGAGCCCTTGCGTTGGGCTCCCTACTCAGCGGGGCAGTCTGCTTGTCCCTTTCCCTCTGCCCCTCCCCCCGCTCATGCTCGCTCTCTCTCTCCCTCTGAAATAAATAAATAAAATATTAAAAAAAAAAACACTTGGAGTCAGATCCAAACCTACCACTCTTCATTTTACTTTAAAAATCTTATTTCAGAACTTATTTCTTGACAAGATGTCACTACCTTTTAACTCTAAAAATACGGGAGTCAATTGGAATTTGGAACTCCCACTTCATCAAAATAGCACATGCATCTATTTTTGAAAAAAAAATTTTGTATCTTTAAGGGCAGTGATTCAGCCGTTGCCTTCTTAGAAGAGAGAACAATCACATTTCAGCTTTGCTTTCCACGACTGCCCCCCCCGCCCGCCTCCTTCTCCTCTTCCATCTCTGCTATATAGAAGTGCTGAAAGACTATGACGTTGGTCATTGATACGAAGTAGAAACTTCGTTCTCTGCTGTAAAGAAATGAAGCCAAGTGTTGGTTCATCCCACCAGTCCTGGTAGAGCCCTGAAATTAGATGGTGGAAACAGAGATTCATCTGCATAAAACAGTTTTCTTTTCCCTCCTCTTCTGATAAAGAGAACCTCCCTCTCCTATGGCAAACAGGAAACCAATTGCCCTGTTCAGGGATGAGGAGGTCAGTCATCAAACCTTGGTCAGTGAGGGTCATTCCTAGTACTTGTGCTGCACTTTTTCTCTGTGAAGTTATTTAAGCTTGAAAGCAGGATGTCTTTCCTTGGAGCCCTGTAGGACACCATCTCTTTTACCAGGGGAAAACAAATTTCAGAAATTAAAGCCAGCCCAGGGTGAAGCAGAATTTGAGACATGGAAAAAAGGAGAGGAGGGGCACCTGGGTGGCTCAGTCATTAAGTGTCTGCCTTCGGCTCAGGTCATGATCCCGGGGTCCTGGGATCGAGCCCCGCACCGGGCTCCCTGCTCAGCGGGAAGCCTGCTTCTCCCTCTCCCACTCCCCCTGCTTGTGTTCCCTGCTCTCGCTGTGTCTCTCTCTGTCAAATAAATAAATAAATAAATCTTAAAAAAAAAAAAAAAGAAGGAGAAGAGATTGGGGGTGGGGAGGGATGAAGGAAGAATGAAAGAAGAGAGAGAGAGATGGTGAGGAAGAAAGAGAGCAAGGAGCAAGTTCTGTGAACATTGACACCAGGGCCCTCCATCTCTGAAATCTGCATTCTTCTGGACTCTTCAGTTAACAGGCCCAAAGACAGTCCTGTTTTTCTTTAGCCCCATGAGGTCATCATTCCATCACTGTGAGAAATAATCCTTGTATTTGTCAATTATACCTTAATAACGCTGGGGGCTGGGGGGGAATATGATTTATAATTTTTAATAAGAAAATTAAAAATGGCATCAATGGTAAATATATATATATATATAATTGGAAGATTTTATTTATCTGAGCGAGAGAGAGCATGAGCAGGGGGAGAGGGACAAGCAGACTCCCTGCTGAGTGGGATACCCCACACAGGGCTCAATCTCAGAACCCTGAGATCATGACCTGAGCCAAAGTCAGATGCTTAACTGACTGAGTCACCCAGGCGCTCCTATATATTTTTGAATAAACATCCTGATGAACATCATCACTTTATGTGTCTAATCAGATAAAAGAAGCAGCTAAGCTCTATAGCAGCCTTCCTTGCCTTGACATTTGAACACGACTTTGACAGGGCAGAAGATGGGGATGCAAAATCAAAATTGGAACTCAGTTTGCCTGGGTGGCTCAGTTGGTTAAGTGTCCAACTGTTGGTTTCGACTTGTGTCCTGATCTCAGGGTTTTGGGATTGAGTCCCACGTGGAGCTCCACGCTCAGTGGAGAGTCTGCTTGCGATTCTCTCCCTCCCTCTGCCTCTCCTTCCCCCCCACCATGCTCTCTCTCTCTCAAATAAATAAATAAATCTTTTTAAAAAAAATTGGAACTCAGTTACAATCCTTCTGTCTAGGGCTTGTGATACAGAGAATTCCAGAAAAGTGAAGTTGACTTTGGTGCTAGTTTCTCCTCAGTGTGTTCTGCCCCCCCATAAAAACAGTTTCTCCCTGCTCACGTGCAAGGGAGAGAAAAGTCAGCTGGTATGTTTTATTAATGTGTAAAGGTTATTGAACTTACATTTTACTCCTCCTAGTGATATAGCTGTATTTCATAAGGGTTAACATCAATTTGTAATCTGAAGAAATGGTTGTCTCATAGTGAAATTATAAGGACTGTAGTGTGTGTAGGAGAACTACACTTTGTGTCAAAGAAATTATCCTCCTATTTACATGAGGAGCTATAAGAGTGACATTTTAGATATTAGAAGCTTGTGCATCTCTTTACATTATTGAAAATCTAGATATGTGGTCATGCAAGGGATCAACTCATTCCTTGTTTCCTAGAGTAGAACAAGCCATATAATTTCACAAAAATAACTTACAATTATTTCTGCCAAGTTTCTTCAAAATCCAGACACATTAATGTCCCGATTCCCCTTGACTTACTACCCTCAGAGACTTTCACCAGCAGGCCGTTCCTTACTCTCTGGATGCATACAAGATCAGAAAACAAATGTTTAATCCTTAAATCTGAACTGTTCTTAATTAAAACAAAATCATGTTTATGATTTCTGTTCATGCAAGTCACAAGTCACATCAGCAGGACACTATGCAAACAGCTGATTTACACAACTGAATAATCAAAACATCTTGTGCAGATAAAAAGAGCATTGGCAAGAGAGGATTTCTGGGGAAGGTGAAGAAGAATCCAGATAATTTTTGGACATATTTCTATCAGGCACTTTTCAGGGGAGACACCCTCTGCGTGATCTCTCTTTTGTTCTTCATCCCCTCCCTTTTCCATTCTTTTTTCACTTTTCCTTCCATTGTCCCCACTTCACATCTCCTTCAATTAATTATTTGGTTAGTGTTTGCTGGGAAGCTAATCGATTCCAGGCACTGAGCTAAACACTAGGGATTAAAGGAACAGCAGAGAGCCTGCAATAGCAGTTTCCTATTGCTCAGTAACAAATGGCCACAAATGTAGGAGTTTAACCAAAACCCATCTATCAGCTCCCAACTCTGTGTGTCAGAAGTCCAGCTGGGTCTGGCTGGAATCTCTGTTCAGGGGATGACACAGCCAAAAAATCAAGGCTTCAGCCAGGCTGGGGGGATCTCAAGTGGAGGTTCTGGGGACAAACCCATTTCCACATGCATTCATGTGGTTGGCAGAATTCCATTTCCTGCAGTTATGGGACAGCGGTCCAGGTTTCTGTCCTGTCATCCAGGGCCTCTCTCACTTCTTAAAGCCACCTGCTTTCCTGTTCGCATGGCCCTTTCCTTCTTCAAGCCAACAACTGCGCATCCCTGCCTTCTCTCTCTCTGCCTTCTTCAGTCACCAGCCAAAGAAAACTTTCTGCTTTTAAGGCTTATGGGATTACATTGGGCCTCTTTAGCTAATGCAGATTAATCTTCCTATATAAAAACAAAATCTCAGGAGTGATAGCTCCTGACGATAGCTCCTGACCCACAGATATCCACAGATCCCAGGGTCTCAGGCAAGACATTTGTGGGGTCCCTTACAGACATTCTCCCTACTACATCTACCGTCGTGGTGCTCACATCTAGTGAGGATACACTAGGAGCATTACAATGAGATGTGATAGGTACATACCATAAAATATTACTCAGTTGTAAAAAGGAAGGAAATTGTGATACATGTCACAACATGGATGAACCTTGAAAGCATTAGGTAAGTGAAACAAGCCAGACACAAAAGGACAAAGACCTTATGATTCTACTTCTATGAGACACCTAGAAGAGGTAAATTCATAGAGACAGAAAGTAGAATAGAGGTTGCCAGGGGAGGAGGAAAAGGAGGAGTTCTTGTTTAATGAGCTCAGAGTTTCTGTTTCAGATGATGAAAACGCTCTGGAAATGCCTATCAGTGATGGCTGCACAGCATTGGTAATGGATGGACTTACTAGCCCTGGAATGTACACGGAAACATGGTTTAAATGGTAAGCTTCACATTATGTCTGTTCTCCCACAATCAAAGAAATTAAAACGTTGAAAAAATGAGTGGGAGCATAGGAAAAGAACAGCATAAGCTGCCTCCTGGAAGATCAAGGCATCCGATGGGGCAGGAGATAAGACCAGAGTGTGGGCACCGAGGAGGGTGTGGGCTGTGTGGTGGGGACAGGCGGTGCATAATTTCAGTTCTCTTTTTGGTCATCTCGAGCCTAGAGTTGTTTGTTCCTTTAGGCCAGATATGAGAAAGGCCTGACTTTCTCACACAGGCTGCCTGGAAAGCAAGCTCTATTTAGCAACCATTGGCAGTCCTAGAACTTCTAGTGTTGGTGGTGGAGGTGTATGCGAGTAGATGCTATTTATTACGTGTCACACTGGTGACCCCAAGTTCACCTGGTGTCTAGGAAATCGGAGACAAAAGGAAACACGGGGACTGAAACTACTCAGTGCTGGACACTGTGCCTCCTCCCAGAGCACCAAAGCCTTACAAGATCTCTGCTAGTTGGATACTATTATCCCCAGTTTTACCAATCAAATAATGGAGATTCTGAGAGTTTAGATAATTTTTTCCATGTCTCGTAGCTAGGAGGGTGAAGCACCTTCCCACAACAGGGTCTGTAATATGTTGTTCCCTCTCTCTCAAATATCTATCTTCTTTCTCAGCACTATCACCACCACCCCCCCACACACACACACCTGCTTAACATTCTGCATCTAATTCCTACCCATTGTGAAGCAGAACTACCATGTTCAGCTCTATGGACTCTGCTCTGCGCAATTCACATAGATTTCAACGTAAACAGTGCCCCCGGGGTTTGTACGGTGCCCCGGGGGTTTTTACAGTGCCCAACCCAAACAGACACACATGGCCAACTTCTCTTAAGGTTTTGGCTTAGGCATTACTTCCTTAGGGGGGCCTGGTTTATATGTCCACTCATATTGCATCTGTATGCTCCTTCAAAAGCATCTATTACAAGCCTACTTAAATCATTATTTGCATATTAGTGTTTGAGATCTGACTTCCCTGCTAAACTGTAAGTTCAATATAAAGGGAGGAATCTCATCAGCCTTGAATCTTCTTGAACAAATGAATGATTTATGTGAGTTCAAAGCAAAGCTCTTCCAACTGTAACTTACTGGTGTCTGTGACTAAAGCACAGAAGGATACGGAACTCAAAGAATCACATACCAGCTCTCTAAACCTCAATTTGGCATTATTCATTTTTATCCATACCATGTTAGAGTAACATTTTTTGCGACTTGACTAAATATGTTGATCATAATATGCCTTAACATGCCAATATCATCTGTCCAAGGGGCACTCTACAGAGCCACCTTTTGTACCACGTGACCACAGGACTGAACAGCGTACCCTCAAAATTCATGTCCACCTGGCACTTGAGAATGTGACCTTATTTGGGAATGGCAATTACCCACCTCTGTATGTTTGTTCACGCTACTTTCTCTGTTGAAATTATCTCTGACTCACAGTTACATTTTTTTCCACGAGGTCTGCACTCCTACCACCAGCTTTGTCTGCAAGCTTTTCTGGACCACCCACCCTAGCCAGGAGTAACCTCTACATCTCTAACAACCTCAAAAGCTCTATTTCAGCATTTCCACATGTTCTCTTATGTTACTATTTTTGAGATCATATATATATATATATATATATATATACAGCTCTTGTTTTGACTTCTTCCCAAGCTATCAGGATCAGGGACTATATCTGATTCATCTTTATATCCTGCAGAGTTCCTTGTGCAATGATTCACACACAGTAGGGCTTTAGTACATATTAGCTGTGTGCATGCCCCTATGTATGAATGAATTAGGAAGATTTAGAGTAGTGAGTTATGGTACTCATAATTTGAATGCAGGTGATCAAACTGACCCTATTGAACTGTAGCTTAAAAATATTTTTATAGGGCGCCTGGATGGCTCAGTTGGTTAAGCGACTGCCTTCGGCTCAGGTCATGATCCTGGAGTCTCAGGATCGAGTCCCGCATCAGGCTCCCTGCTCGGCGAGGAGCCTGCTTCTCCCTCTGACCCTCTCCCCTCTCATGTACTCTCTCTCTCTCATTCTCGCTCTTTCAAATAAATAAATCTTTAAAAAATATATTTTTATAGAAGTTGTATTGTAACATTTCTCTCTTTGTAAAGAAATCAGTCACCCAATGCTAATTTGCAGTGTTCTGCCATGCCCCACATCTAACAGTGCAATAGGGATCTGTGTCAGAGGAAATGATGGCCCTCTAGTTACACACAACTTATGCAGGATTTTGCACAATCGTTTGCTATTTGTCAATGCTAACCTGCTTCTCGGCAAAAAAGCCACATCAGATGAATTATGGTTTCCTTCTCTTTCTCAGAGCAGCAGTAACCCACGGCCACATCTAGTTAGAGCATAGAGTCGTTAACCATCATTACAGGAGGCTCAGCCTCGACATGAAACTCTTCAGCAGCTCTTTGGCGGGAGACTGAAATAACTGGGTTACTCAGTGTCACATTCATTTTGTGCCCCTCTGTGGGACTGCTGGAAGCCAAATGAAGTTATGGGGGCCTTCAAGGTACAGTAAATTGACTCCTAGGAAAAATTCCTTCAATGT
This sequence comes from Callorhinus ursinus, assembly GCF_003265705.2. NCBI lineage: Eukaryota > Metazoa > Chordata > Mammalia > Carnivora > Otariidae > Callorhinus > Callorhinus ursinus. Next base: position 37,820,536 of record NW_027397074.1, read on the forward strand.
CAGGCTGCTGGATATGTGTGCTATGAAATTTTTAAAATATATATGTATATATGGTTGTAAATCAAGGTGTATGGAAGTCTACTCAGGGATCTGCTCTTCTCCCCACAAAAGATGTTGAGCTTTGTTTGTTTTTCTCCCCTGAGGAGCAGCACCTTAAAATGCCACAAAATTCCAAGAGATATCAGAAAGTAATCTCCTCTGTTCCCTTGTGAGTTTCAAGAGCTAATCCCTGGGGGAAAGGGAAGAATTTTGTGATTTATCAGCTGCCTTGTTTAAACACTTCACAAGTGAATTATTGCAATCTGCATGAAGGACTCAAAGTAACAACTCTCTCTAAACACTGACCATCATTCAATCACTGAAGAAGAGGACAGGAAAATATGACCTGTGTAACATGGCGGTCCTTTTTTTGAAGTCAAGAAGAGATTCATAAAATCACTAAATTCTGCCACAAGTCACTATATTAAAAGTGAAAAACTTGATCAAAGAAGGGACACATTAAGTGGAAGCAATGGACACATATTATTTTGACCAGTAAGATTGACAGATTTTAATGGGATTAGATGGTTGAGATTTCTTATAGTCGGGAGGTCTCTCTGAACAGGGAAGAGAAAATGTTCACTTGTCATTCTTAGATACTTTTTGTCACTGCCTTTATTCTTTATATCCAAGATGAACCTAAAGTACAATTTAAAATACTCCTTGGGACACCGGGATGGCTCAGTCAGTTAAGCGTCTGCCTTCGGCTCAGGTCATGATCCCAGGGTCCTGGGATGGAGCCCCACATTGGGCTCCTTCCTGAGCAGGGAGCCTGCTTCTCCCTCTGCCTGCCTCTGTCTCTCTCTCTGATAAATAAATAAAATCTTAAAAAAAATATTAAGATACTCCTAAGTAAAACAATCCTGGTTGTCTATTGTTCTCTTCTAAGAAGAGGGAATCAAATTTGCTCCTACCTGCCCAATAGAAATAAAATAAAAACAAAAATGAAAAAAATCCAACCTGCATCAGTGCCATGAGAGGAAGAAAAAGAAAAAAAAATACCATAAAAACAGTAAATTGTACTCATGATAACCTGTCTTGGAAATATCACCTTGTACTCAGTGAAGAAAGAATGTGAAAAGTGACAATTTTTTCCCCCACTGATTCCTAGGAGGGGAGAAAAATAGTACATTCAAACAATGAGACAATAATGCATTTTGTAGTAATACTGGAAGTCCTTAGAGACTTCTAAAGACAACATTGCTTACTGAGTATTATGTATTATCAGACACTACCCTACACACTTTCTATAAATTATCACTTATAATAACTACCAACTGATAGTTAGTATTACTATACTGCTATTTTCATTTTACAGAAGAGGAAATTTGTTGTGTAAAGATCGGAAATGTAGCCAAAGCATTATAGCTACCGATTTGTGCTACTGGGGCTTCAAATCCAGATCCACGAGAGTAAAACCTGTGTTCTCTCCTTCATATTAGAGTGATTCCCAACATACTGGCCCCAGCATCAGAGAAACAATGGAGGGCGTATCTTAGCAATACTGTACGGAGCTACATGGTATATGAAGGGAATTTCTAGACATGGTCTCCAGTTTTGTATGGGGTTTGGAATTTAAGAACCACCCTGATACGAGCAAATGAAAGACTGTATTTATATAATTGACTTATATACAAATTAAATTAGCAAATAGGCAGGTGTTCCCGATCAGAAGACTTCCCACCATTATCCTACCCCGAAGGAAATACACACTTTGCCCTTTCAGGCTATCCTTTGTTTCTCTGTGTTAGCACTGATCTCTTGGTTCTCAGCATATCTCACCTTCTCTCGTTGCTGGTGTCCAGCTGTATGGGGCATAAACTGTATGTACTACACTTGCAAAGGTACAAGCTCATTTTCCTGTTCCTCTTTTTGCAGCTTTACACGCCTCTCGTTCTTTCACAGTGTATTCCTTTTTTTTTTTTTTGGTGGGCAGCAAAGCAAGGTTTATTGAGTGATAACAAAGTGATACTACAAAGCTCCCAAGGAGGGAGGGGACCCAAGAGGGTTGCCCAGTGTATTCCTTTTTCTCTTCCTCTTGGCCACTGGTGACTCTACCAACCCTGAAACTTGAGTATCATTGGAAATTTCTCATGGGGCTCTGGATCCATTCTGTCATCCAAGCCAAAATGGTATTCTTCTAAAATGTAAAGACCCCATGTTTGGTGTCTTTTGTCTTCCTGGATCAATCACTTTTTTTGACCATGTTCTCTGTTTTATCTGACTTGACCTTTATTAACAGGTGAGTATGTTTTTGGCCACATCCCTCACTTACTTATACCACAATTCATTCTGGTTCCCTCAACTTGAAACTTCCTATTGCATATCTCCTTCCACCATCTTGTCTTTCTCTCTTACATAGACTGTCTTTCAAACTATCCCATTATCTGCTTGCCCATATGTGATCCTACTTCTGCCAAACAGGAGTAACTTCATAGCTTCATGTGATTTGGACAGAACAATTTTTGCTGCATCAATATCACTATGCCATGAAGAAGTTCCCAAACAGTCCAGTGAAAAATCCACAACTTTTTTTTTTTTTAATCCATAGACTTCAGTGTTGTCCAGAGCCTTTTCTAGAAGAATCCTGGATGTTGAATCTGATCACATATCAGGCCCGCAGTGGCTACCACTTTGGCTTCCTAACTGGGCAGCATTTCGTGTGCCTGTCAACTAAATCATCTCCTTCCAACTGCCCATAACCAGGTTGGCTTGTTTCAATAAAGGGCACTAGGTAAGGATAAAAATCTTGCTCTTTCTTTTACCGTTCTTTCCTCCTCCCTCCTTTCCTTACTTTATACACAATCTATGTGATCTACAAAATATCTACTATTTACCCCACTATGTTATGTGCCCCTTTTTATGTATAAGTTTTATATGCCAACCAGATAGAAGACTCCTGCAGAGCAGAAAACTCATTCTATAATCTGTATGCCCCCAACAGTATCTAGCAAATTAAGCAATAGATTCTCAAAAACTGTTCTTTAATTTGCTCTGCAGAGGGACCTGAATCATTGATAGCATTATTAGGTACTTTTGATAATTTAAAGAGAAAGAGACTCTGCCCAACCTAAAGCCTTTTTTCATAAAATGGAATTTATTTTAAGGAAAAGAAAAACAAAGATATGTCTGGAAACTTTGGCTGAGGGGAAATGGCATTTAAACTTCAACTCCTGGCCCCAATATTGGCACCAAGCTAATATTTAGTTTCTGGAACTCTTCAGTTCATGTGGGTTCCAATTACTCTTACTCTCTTATCAAAAATGTAAGTTACCTTGTAGGATCATACGGAACAGAATATTTACCCATCATTTTCCTAATTAGTTTCCCAAGCAGTAGTCACTATAGTTGAAAACTGTCATTGCTGCATCTTAGAAAACAAGGATCATGTGGAACTAACACTATATAAACACCAAAGTGATCATAAAATGCACATTTTATGTACATACAATAAATTTAACAAATATTAAGGGCTTTGGGGGCACCTGGGTGGCGCAGTCAGTTAAGCATCTGACTCTTGGTTTCAGCACAGGTCATGATCTCAGGGTCATGGGATCAAGCCCCCCAACAGGCTTCATGCTCAGCTGGGAGTCTGCTTAAAATTCTCTCCCTCTGCCCCTCCCCCCATGCTCGAGCACTCTCTTTTTCTCTCTCTCTCTCAAAAAAAAAATCGTTTAAAAATTTTTTTAATTAAAAAAAACGTATATTAAGGGTTTTGGTCCAAATGTTTGTGTTTCCCTAAAAGTCTCATGTTAGAATCTTCCACCCCTTGTGATGAGTGTTAGAAGGGGCCTTTGAGAAGTGATTAGGTCATGAGGATGGAGTCCTCACGAGTAAGATTAGTGTTTGCATAAAAGAAACCCCAGAAAGCTCCCAAGCCCCCCTTCTATCATGAGAAGTTACTGAAGGGGGTCCTCATCCAACCATGTTGGCACTGATGCTGGCACCTTGATCATGGACTTCTAGCCTCCAGGACTGGAAATAAATTTCTGTTCCTTATAAGCTACCCAGTCTGTGACATTTTTGTTATAGCAGCCCCAAAAGACTTTGTTGTCATCTTAACCTATAATGACCAGACTTCAATCTGTTTACCAAATAATTCAGGCACCTTAGTGATATAATTTCAAGTTCGCTAAAATCTATAAAATTAGCTAGATTTTGTTTTGTATTTCGTTCTTAAAAGAAATTTAAATGTGTCCTCTTTAATAACTTTTAATTTCACTAGCTGTCCCATCCTCAGTAACTAAGAATCAATATTATTATAAAATTTCCGTAGTTTATACCATGCACTGTATGTCCCTACCAACCTAATGGAAGGTAATATTCTTTAGCTTTAAAATAATTGTTTTCAATAACAGAAAACGTTCTTTCCCCCTCCTCTGTCATACTCTGCCCCTGGACTCAACCAAGGGTAATGACTATAACACGGGAAATATCTTTGCAGTTTTTCTCTTCTGGGAAGTTTTCTACATTTAACATCTCAAGAGCCCCTTTAAAATAGGTATACTATGGGCTTTTTTTTCTGGATGTACATCATTTACATCAAGTGTCCAGTTAACAGTTTTTCCTGACTTTTTCCACACAAATGGACCTTGTGATCAGCACTTAAAGCACATTGTATCTAGCCTCTCTTGATGCATTAATTTAGTGTGTACAATTTCATTTCTTAAATTCCAGTAAGTCTTCATTTAAAATTCTTTAGTATCTTGAGTTCATGGTATTGAGCAAATTTCTCCTGGCATACGTAATCCCAAGATTATACCCTGAAAATACTAGTTTCTTATGGATGAATGAATCTACTCTACCATCATACTAATTGATGAACATTCATCCCATTTATTTAGTTAACTACTAATAATTGAGCCACTACTATGGACAAGTACCGTGCTAGATATTGAGCACACAAAGGTGCAAAAGAGATAGGCAGCAATCTGTAAAGTGCCACAAACATAATAAACTCGGGAGGCAAATAGGAGGGGCATCTACCTTAACCTTGTGTAGGAGCAGGCTGGGGGTGGGGAGGGGAGAGTAGGGTGTTGGTTAAGAGAACATTCTCTTAGAGGAAAAAAGCCCCAGCTGAAATCTGGAGATTAAGCAGGAATTATCCTGGGAAGTGGAGAGAGTGGGTAACGATAGTTAACACTAACAGTGCCTCCTCTGGGCACCATACTGTTCTGTACATACAGCAAATCATTGAATCTTCCAAATAAGCAGGCAATGCAGGTACTATGAGAACATAGAGACAAGGAAGCTGCAGCACACTGAAGTTAAATAATGCTTGAGGTCACACAGCTGGTAAATGCAGAGTTCGAGTTCAAGTCCGAGCATCTGAGCCTTGCCTATAGTGTCTTTTCCAGCAGAGATAACACAGCCCCAAGGGCAGCCATTAGAATAGAGCCTACATTTGCTGAGCACTTTGCAAAGTCCCAAGCATGCAGGACCCCATTTATCCCTCATATTATCCTATGAATTAAGTGCTGTTATTTGCATCCTTGTTACAGACATAGATTCAAAAGCTTAAAAATGTTAAGTGACCACAATGAGATACCACTCTATACCCACTAGGATGGCTGTTAAAAAAAACAAACAAACAGAAAGTTCCAAGTGTTGATAAGGATGTGGAGAAATCGGAACCCTCGTACATTGTTGGGAATATAAAATGCTGCAGCCACTGTGGGAAACAGTTTAGTGGTTCCTCAATAAGTTAAGCATAGAATCACCCTATGACCCAGCCATTTCACTCTTGGGTATGCACCCAAAAGAACTCAGTACAGGTGTTCAAACAAAATATTACACATGAATATTAATAGCAACACTATTCACAATAGCTAAGAAGTGGAAACAACCCAAATGTCTGTCAACTGAGGAATTGTTAAACAAATGTGGTACATCCATACAGTGGAACATTATTCAGCCATAAAAAGGAATGATGTACTGATACATGCTACAATCTGGGTGAATCTTGAAAACATAATGCCAGGTAAAAGAAACCAGACACAAAAGGTGACATACCATATGATTCCATTTATATGAAATATCCAAAGTTGGTAAATCTATAAAGAGAGAAGGCAGATTAGTGGCTGCCAAGGACTGCAGGGAGGGGGATGAGAAATTATTGCTTAATGAGTCTCGACATTTCCTTTTTGTGGTGATGAACATGTCTGGAACCAGCTAGTGGTAATGGTTGTACCACATTATGAAGGGGCTAAATGTTACTAATGGGAGATCTTATGCTACTTGTATTTTACCAAAATGTTTTAAAAGAGAAAAAAGATGGTCAAAAAGAAAAAAAGTTGAGTAAGTTGCTCAGGGCCGCACAACACATCGAGGAAAAGTTGCCTTTGAAATCAGGTAGGAACACACACATTGCAGGAGTTCCAAATTGTTTGATGCGACTGCAGTGAAGCATGAATGTCAAGGAGCGAAAGAAGGGCAAAGGATGAAGCAGGAGGAGGGATCAGAGTCTCCACGGTGAAGATACCTTGGAAGGTTGGCGGAGGCAAGCCTAGCAACAGAGACACAGGCATGGGGACACTCCAGAGGAGAGAAGGGTCACCAACCCATCACTTCCATCATGATCTTCCCCTGTGACCCAGTGACATGGTCCACACAGGAAGGGGCATTCTGGGTTTCTGGATTGAGAACGTGACCTCCAAAACAGAATAGACATAGCAGCTGCTCTGTAGCCAACTGCCACTTCTACCTGCAGAGTAAAATTAGAAATATTCACTTCTGCACCTCAAATACCTCTTCTGTCAAATGAGGATAACAATGATAATTCCTATTTCATAGATTTGCCCAAGGACCAAATGAGTTGATATATGCCAAGTCCTTGGTGATAATGCCTGGCACAGTCTACTACTGTTTTGTTATTATTACCTTGATGGTTTCTATAAAACATCCCTGAGATCTTTTCATGTTTATTATGTAGGATAAAACTGGGCGCTGTCTTATATGGAATGTTCCCCACGCACACTGCACATTTTGCTAACCTGGGACTGATCATTGAAACCTGATCTCATGGGAACTAGCATTACCCACCATTTCAGTGGGTTTTTTTTTACAACCACCATATAAATTTCCTTCCTGGTTACTTTGATAACAGAGAAAGAAATGTTCTTGTCAGGTTAGTCTGTACTTGTCAACATATAATTTAGTGGCACTAATTAGGAGACTCCTAACAAATGTTTAATATAATACAATAAAATAATGAACTCTACCAAATAGTTCAGGTAGAAAATGATTTTTCAGACTTTCCAGCAAAAACCTATGCTTTTTGTCATTACGTGCTATGTAAACATTGAGATCTTTCCTACAAACACACAATGAACAAGGACAGAGGCAGTGAAACGTTGATCATTTTGCTTCTGCAACTGTCTGTCATGTTTTAGGACTTCTGCCCCAAGATCCACGAATCAGCTATGGCTCACACATCCTCAGGTAAGACATGTATCAGTAAAACGCAAAAATGAGCCCTCTTCACTGTAACCCGGATCCAGGAAAGGAAAATTTAAGTCTTGACATGTGAGTCTGTGAACGACCACACTGTGATAAACAGTTCATTAATCCTATTTATCAGACTGTGAAATAAGCCAAAGTCACCATAGGCAAGTAACAGTAGAAACAGGCTTTTAGAAAAACAAGGAGGTGTTTGTGGTTCTTTCATCTAAACCAGAGGTTTAGACTTTTTCTGTAAAGGGTCCAGAGTAAACCTCTTAGGCTTTGCAGGCCCTGAAGTCTCTGTCACAACTACTCAGCTCTGTCATTGTGATGTAAAAATATCCTTAGACAATGTGCAAGTGAATGGGCCTGGCTGGGTTCCAATAAAACTTTATTTACACAGGCGACAACATGGATGAAACGTGAAAGCATGGTAAGTAAGCCAGACTCAGAAGAGTCAATATATGATTCCACTTATATGAGGTATCTAGAATAGAGACAGAAGGTAGAATAGTGGTTACCAGGGGTTCCAGGGAAGAAGAAATGGGAAGTTAGTGCTTAATGGATATGGAGTTGCAGTTGGGGATGATGGAAAAGTTCTAGAAATGGATAGTGGTAATGATTGTACAACATTGTTCATATAATTAATGCCACTGAACTGTACGCTAAAAAATGGTTAAAATGGTAAATTTTATGTTACGTCTATTTTACAATTAAAAAGAAAACTTTAACCCCTGAAACAAATAATACATTATATGTTAATTTATTGAATTTAAATTTTAAAAAAAGAAAAGGAAACTTTATTTTACAAAAACATGCAGCTGGCTCTCCGGCCATAGTTTGCCAACTCCCTGATGCAAACTACCCTTTGTCCTGCTGACTGTGCTCCTTTCATTGCTTCATACATCTTTGCTGTTGTTTCTGCTGCTGCACTGGCTCTTTTTATTCTTTTTTTTTAAGATTTTTATGTATTTGTTTTAGAAAGAGAGGGAGTATGTATGTGAGCGGGGCAGGGGGGAAGTGGGAGGGGTGGCAGAGGGAGAGGGAAAGAATCTCAAGTAGATTCCACACCAAGCACAGAGCCTGACTCGAGACTCAATCTCATGACACAGAGATCCAGACCTGAGCCAAAACCGAGTCAGAGGCTTAACTGACTGAGCAACCCAGGTGCCCCTGCACCTGCTCTTTATTTTATTCCTTGACTAAGCCATACAGTCAAAATGTTGCCTTATGTACAAAGGAAAAGAACCATTTGCATTTACCAGAGGCTACTATTCTTTCTAGAGGTAGTCCATCCTAGAAGCCACAGCTTTAGCAGAGGCAGATCTAGAGCTATAAATGAGTATGCTGTTCTTTGTATACAAAACTGACCATTGTAACCAATATTGCACCATATGTTAACTACCTAAAATTTAAATTAAAAAAATAAATAAAATTAAAAAAAATTTTTTAAAAATGACCGTCATGACACAAAAACATAAACTTGAGCAGGTTTCCACTTCTTCTGGCAGATCTACAAAGCCTTCGCTTTCCCTATTTCCCAATTTCCCTAGGTTCTCAGTGGCCAGTGGCGTAGATTAGAATGCTAGTGTTAGAGCTCGTGGGTTGTGGCTGTCAGAACTCTTCTCTTTGTGAAGGTGACGGGCTGTAGCACACAGGCTGAACCCTCTGCCTTGAGTCATCACTCTGATCTAACCAATTAGGTCAACTGACCTTGAGTTAATCATCTCCAGAAGACAATGATGAGTGTTGACCTCTGAGGACAAACCTGATTCTTCAAAGTAGAAACCCAGGCAAACAAAAATGTTCGTATTTTTAAAGGGAACCTATTTAGAAATGAATATTTGAAGATACATGTATTATTATTGGAAGATACTTTTAAGTGGTCGCAGCCAGTGTATTAGGACCTCTTAAAAATTGGAATCCCTGGGGTGCTTGTGTGGCTCATTTAGTTAAGTTTCTGCCTTCAGCTCAGGTCATTATCTCAGGGTCCTGGGATCGAGCCCCATGTCGGACTCCCTGCTCAGTGGGAAGCCTGCTTCTCCCTCTCTTTCTGTCCCTACCCCCTGCTTGTGCTCTTTCTGTCTTTCTCTGTCTCTCTCTCAAATAAATAAACAAAATCCTTAAAAAAAAAAAATTTGAATCCCTAATTAAGGGGCGCCTGGGTGGCTCAGTCAGTTAAGCATCTGCCTTCGGCTCAGGTCGTGTTCCCAGGGTCCTAGGACCAAGTCCCACCTCGGGTTCCCTGCTCAGCAGGGGGGTCTGCTTCTCCCTCTCCCTCTGCTGCTCCCCATGCTTGTGCTCTCTCTGTCAAATAAATAAAATCTTTAAAAAAATAAAAGAATCCCTAATTAACTTCAGAGTCTAGTCCATCAAAATTGATGATCTAAGAGTTGACCAGGGTAAGCTACCTTTGACAAAGCCACAATAGTAAGAATAATAAATTCTCCATCTTTAACTAATGAAGTGAAAATTATTTTTACTGATCTAAGAGAAGACAAAGCTCTTGATTCCCAAAGCATTTTTACACAAAGAAAAAACATTACTTTTACTATGTTACTTATTATGCAACATTTTTAAAGCACCCTTCGTACGTGCTTAAAAGACTAAAATCGTATGACTTGTACACTTCAGTAATTCTTAGTGTTTTTCTTTTTCCTCTAATTTCTATAATAAATCTTTGCATGTCAATGTAGAAAAGACATTGAATTGGAAAGTTTCAAAAGTGCAAACATCAGATAACCTCAATAATGTCATTTGATACCAAAATAGATTGCTTTAAATTTTTAATGCTGTTCCCATTTTTTCTTTCAACACTTAGCCCCGCTACCAATAAAATGCTAATTGATTGAAAACAACTTACTGGACTTTGTGAGGATAAATATTGTTTTCAAATCACAAAGCAGAATATATTTATATCCAAAACCCCACTTTCTTTCAGTCCTATTAATCTGAACATAGTAAAAATTGTGTTAAAATATTTAATAAAAAAATGCTGAAGCATGACTTTGATCGTCTACTTTAGCTGGAAACCTATTGTAGTCTACACATCGTGCAGATTCTCAGATATAAGGGGGAAGACAGAGAGCAATGATGTCTGGAAATTTATGGTCACCACAATGATTAGGTTACAACATTCATTTCTAAGCACATGAAGTATTTACACATCACTTGAAAAATCACTCCCGTTTCCGGGATGTTACCTGTTGACCTTTGAAAGTGGAAGCAAGTGAATTTTGCCATCAGTATCCTTCTTTCATTTTGAAGTTTAATATACCATCATTGGTTCTCCAATATCCATGGTGCCAATTTCCCACTGATGTCTTATATCTTGGGTTTCTTTTCCCCCGTTAGAAAAGTATCGTGATGAGATCGGGGAAGTAACTCGGAGCACAGAAAGCCCATGTAATTACACGGTGTTCCCAGCACAATTCACAACGTTCTGACACTGGATATCAGCACAAGGATAAGTAAGAGCAAAAAGCTTGTCAAAGAAGTTTGGCGGTGAGGGCAGCCTCAGGTGAAGGGCAGGAGGGTTTCTAAGCAAAGGTGGATGGGAATACTTGGAAATCAGAACGTATATGTGGAAAATAATTTGGCTTCTGATCATTGCTAGGATGTCTTTCTGTGAGGCTGTTTTCTTTTAAGAAGACAGAATGTCTTGTACATAAAGTGAAATGCTTCTCTTCTGAGAAGAAACATTCACAGAAAGCGTTGTTTCCAAACACAACAGGACATGGACAATTGTTAGGATTACATAAATAATTTCTTTCTAAAAACTGCTTACAATTCCACGTTTTGACAGGACGTGACCAGCTACACTAATTGGACTCACGCAAACACAGCTTCCGAGTTTCCTATTGAAAGTCGAGGGCCACCCTGTTAGTATTTCTCCAGCCTAACTATTGCTCTCCAGGGTCCGAAGTGCTTGCTGAGTTTCCAAAGCACCTGTTTTTGTCCTTCTGAATCATGCGTCTCTCACTATGCATAAAAGGAGCTGGGACAAATACGTTCCTACAAACCCAGGTGTTATGACCCTCAACCGTTTTTTCTTTGGTTTGTTTCTTGATTTTGAATTTCCTGCCATGAGCCAGTCTGTGGTCCCTTTGCATAGCTATTAAAACCCACCCCCAGCTGCTGACAATCACACTGAACAGCTCTGGCTAGCTGAATGTGAAACTGAGAGCACAAGGAAGACTTCCTACCCTGTCTCTGAAATTCCTTGGCCTCAGAGGCAGCTCAGATCACAAATTTAGCCAAAAATCACTACTGACACCAATCTCTAGGACTCTGAGCATCAAGATAACTGTTATTAGCAAGTATCAGTTGCTGCCCTGTATCCTGTAGATATAGCTGCCTCAGTTCTCCAACGAGCAAATTAGGCAGCCATCATCATCTTCCCTTCACAGGCATGGAAACTGAGGCTAAGGGGGGCTAAGGAGCTTGTCCAAAGCCTTCCTGCCTTGTCGTAAACACTGAGAGCGGGATTTAATTTGCTAACACCAAATCCTACGCTCCCTCCGTCACATGGCATCAAATGTCACCCAAGCCTCCTGGCTCGTTCTTCTGGATGTGGAAAATCTGCAAACGTTGCCATTGTAAAAAGTTAAAATTTTAAAAGCAATCTACAAAAAGCTGTATGTGCAGTATGTACTACAGGCTGCTGATTTACTTTAATGTATTATAGTTTGCTAATGCTTAAAATATAGAAAAAGACTGAGAGCTAATACACCAGCATATTAACAGTGATTATCTTTGGGCAGATGACTGGTAATGTTTATTTGTTTCTTACACATTTCTTTAACTTACAAATTTTCTATAACAAATATGATCCTTTTCAATTTAATATTTATTTAAAATGCAAGCAATGTCACTGTGTAAATGCAAATGGTATAATGGAATGGGTTTTCCAGAGTGACTTATGCATTTGTCATGTTGTCATGTTCAATTGACAATTATCATTGGGCTTAGCATGTCAGTGAATATTTTAATGTCCAAGGGAGGGCTTTTATATGCAAAGTGAACCACTTAGAGCTGTCTAAATATGCAATTTGTGACTGTAGTTAATTAAAAGACTAAATTTTACTTAAACCTCTAAATTCAACTTAGAATTTTTGCTACTTGATTAATGAATTAAATCACTTTTATTAAAAATAAGCACAATCACTTTTACTTATATTTTTATTAATTTTAATAAACTCAGTATATTAAATGATCTCATGTCATTACTAAAACCCATGCAAGAAGTCTTATTTCACTAAATTTCCTTAGACATTTTAACTTACATATGCAAATTTAATTTTTTTCCTCAAGTACATCATATTCCTAATAAGGCCAGGTTATAAACTAAAGCAGTCTTTGTAAGTTCTTAAGTAGCTTTTAGAAATATAACAAATTGAATTTACAACTTTAGTAAGCATTCTAACACTGTTTTTAAGCTTAATTAATTACATTCCCAAATGCATGTCAGATTTAAGTCACAAGTGGCAATCAGGCGTTCCTAATTAAAGGAACAAGGCAAAAAATTAGATCCTCTAACATGTCAGACAATCTCTAACATGACATCTCTTGGACATTTCAAAACTATGTATAAGAAAAATACATTATTATTGTGACTTAAAATATGTTCCACATAAACGGACCACAGCAGTATTAATATTTTCTATAGATTTATTTCATCATCTCCTTACTTATTTTTACAATTTTCTGTGTTTGCAAAGTCATTTATCCAACTACAGAGTGAAAATTACTATCTCCAGCAGGACCAGGTTCCTTGGGTAAAGATTCAAAACTAAGATACAGCTACAGATCTGGGTAATTAGTCTGAATTTGAGGATGAGAATGTGGGATCAGATTAATGCTTCTTTTTCCAAACCAATGCTGCTTGCCACATCAACAGGGGAACCACAAAAGAAATAGTTTTTACCTGCCATATGGTTTTATGCCCTTCTAAAATATATTCTCTGGGTATATTTCAAATTTCACCTTTATATTAATTTTTTCAACTTTTTATCGACTGATTCAGATAGACAGAATTCTATACCACCCACATGGAATCCAGCTAATTGCCTTCAATTATAAGAGTTAATTGAATTTCGTACCCCTTCATAGTTATTTCACCCTTTTTATATGTTACTCATTATCTATTTCTTTGACCACTATTTGATGGCCACTCTATTAACAGTATGATAGATTACTTACAGATTACACAGGTGTATGCAACATGCTTATAAATTGCTTTAGATCAGGCTTCTAGCACAGGAAAATATTGTTTCCATGTTAATTTATCAAAATTACCTTTAGGTCACAGTTTAAGCTCAGCTACTTACCCTGGCCACCAACCCCTAAGGCCAGCCATAGACCATCTAAATTAATCATCCAATAACAATCTTTTCCACATAAGCATGAAGTGTTACTCATCATAAATGTAGGATTTTGTAAACCCACTGCAGCACACCTAATTAACCTCATTTTTGTCATTGTTTCCAGAAAGTCTAAGCTGTCTACGTTAGATGCATAATAGAAATTGTAATCAACTGCCAAATTAGCATAACAATATTTAATTTACCATTGCTTATTACGATAATTGAGGTTGTTTCCAATTTTTAATATTATAAATAAAATCAGAGTGAACATGTATTGGATCATGAATATAGTTTTATTCTGTTGGATTATGTCCTTAGAAAAAATTCCCAACAGTAATATTACTCAATGAGCAGATGGACTTAGTTTTGGATATTGATGGGAATTGCCTTTAATGCTTTCCCAAAAGCTTGTTTGATTACAATTTTGTCAATATTGTGTTTATTTGTTTTGTTTGGATGTTCTTTAATTTGAACAAATTCATTGATGTTAAGTGATACTAAAATTTGGCTTTGAGTCCTAGGGGCAATAGATTTTTTAATAATATTTATTTGCTATTTGCATTTTCGTTTATGTGGTTTACCTGCTTATAGTCTTTGTTCATTTGCTACTAGGTCTTAACATTTGTCTTTAATTCATGTTAATTCTTTATATATTATTACATTAACCTATCAGTATTCATATCTTATACAATCTGTTTTTCTATTAATTTAAGTTTTATTATATTTTATACTTAAAATGATTTCTTTTAATTTCTATGGCAATGAATCTAACAATCTTTAATGATTATCTAGCTCTATTTTAAGAAATAGAATCTATTTAAAAATGTATGTTTGCTCCATGAGGGCAAGAACCTAATTTATTTGTAAGAATCTCTACAATCTTACACACAGCTTGGCACATAGTGGATACCCATCCATTTTTCTCCTAGTTAAAAATATACAGCATTTCCTAAAATGTTTGGCAATTAAATACATTTTGGAAACACTGAAAATTAGTCTACTTTATGAGATTTACAATGCATGTTCTTTTGGTCTGGTTATTTAAAAAAAATAAACACAAATCCTGTTTAACTTTCTTTAACCCAAAAGTATATAACATTTAACCATAGAATATTCATTGATTAGCATCATAGAGCAAATGCCCAATAGAATAGGCTTTTCAATTATGTACTAATGTCATAGAACACTCATTTACCTAATTTGTTTATTAATAAAAACATATTTAAGACAGATATTCACATAGAAAGTATTGCAATGGCCTCTAATGGACAAAGAAGTTTAATAAAGTGGTTTTAAGTAATGCGAGAAAGTTTTATTCTTATTGTTGTGAGGCTTTTTTTTTAATGTGTTTTCTCTCACAATCTATTTTGACAATCACTATTGGTATATGATTGACAGATGTTTATTTGAAAACCTCACACTAATGCATATATAAATACTATGATCGGATCAATCAGATTATGGACAACAGAAACTGGATATTTGCTTCTAAAAGGGTTAATTGTAAAATTCCTTCATAGAAATCTTTAAAAAATAATTATAATTAATAAATGTTTAGATTTTTCTTTAGAAAAGCATTAAAACTTAAATTTATAGCCCTTCTGTAAAGTCAGCATTTTGAGGTAGAACACTTATTTCCTCTCTTCAATGACTATTAGTTAAGTTATGAAATCCTTTTCTGCTTGAAATACATAATTTGTCCATCCAAAATATCTGGATTATTGGACTTCAAGTTTCTGCTATGAATTTTGAAAGATGGGAGGAGTATCACTCTTATCTAAACAACAACAAAAAAGTGGAAAATTCTCAAAATCATAACTTTTCTAAAGCTGAGATCTGAGGACAACCACTTAGCCTGAACTCAAAGGAAAGACCAGAAATCCAAGAGACAGAATGCGATCATTGACTTACTTGGGGCAGAGCACAAATGAAAATATGTGACATCCATATAGGTGGGTAAGAAGAATTTCTGTACAATTTTTAACAAAATGCTCGAGTCACAGTGTCAACTAGCATGATACTGTAAAACCCATGGAAATTGCAGATACGGGGAAATCCACACCCACTCATGGGCTCTTCTTTACACATCTTTGTTTGATGCTCATGTGAGAGATTGAAGACATGGCAGGAAACAAGTGAAAGCCTCGCTTATGATGCAGATGTAGAGGAGGGAAGTTGTCACCACTGTGGGAAAGACAGGAAGCCCTACTAAGGCTCTTCTCTCCTATGGACAGGAGCCTTATGCTAAAGGGATCAGAAAACCCCAAGGCTTAAAAATAATACATCAATAAATCAAAACAAAATAAAAACATACACCTAGAAACTTCATATTCCAACTTCTTTTAATAAAAATAAAATAATAAATAAAAATTTTAAAAAAGCACAAATATAAACCAGCAGATTTCTGCCTCTTAATAATCTTAAAACATAACTAGAGCTATGTTGTGAAGTTATAAAGTCAAGAAGTGAAAGAAAATGAGATGGGGGCGCCTGTGCAGTGCAGTCGCTTAAGGGTCCAACTCTTGGTTTGGGCTCAGGTCATGATCTCCTGGTTCATGAGATGGAGCCCTAAGTCAGGTTCCATGCTCCCTGTCAAGTCTGTTTGAAGATGCTCTCCCTCTGCCCCTCTGCCCCCTTGAACACGTGTGTGCTTTCTCTCTCTCTCTCAAATAAATACATAAATCTTTAGAAAAAGAAAAGAAAATGAGATGGAATAAGAACTGCTTAGACATGATAAATATCAATTAAAATGTAATGATGAGGTTATGTAGAGATTTATTTATTTAATTTCGGTAGGCTCCATGCCCAGTATGGAGCCCAATGTAGGGCTGGAACTCACGACCCCTGAGCTGAGATCAAGAGCCAGACACTTAACCAATTCAGCCACCCAGGCGCCCCTCAAGTTATGTAGAGAATTATTAACTGGAGAGGAGGATATCTACTTCAAATATTGTGGAAGCAGGGGCATCTCAGGGGAGGCTATTTGGATGAGATATCAGTTTTGAACTGTATCTTATAGAATGGAGTCAGCCAAGTAAAAGCAGACTTGGGAGAAAAAGGAAGGAGGATGTTGGAGCGAATAGTGTGCACACAAGCAATGAAGGCCTGGGATAGCAGAATATGTAAATGTCAAAAGTTCAGAATGTTAATGTTGAGAAAGTGACAGAGAAGTGGACCAAAGCCAAATCATGATGAAATTTTCATGTAATACTAAAGGGCTTTGTTTTTTTTTTTCCTGAATACAATGTAGAGCTTTTGCAGAAATTTAAGAAGAGCTAAGACATGATAATTTTGCATTTTTTAAAAGGTAGTCCTGGAATCAAAATGGAATATAAGTTGGAGAAGAACAAGAGGGCTAGACCAATGTAGAAGAGATTGTAGTAAAACAGGCAGGAAATTGCACAGTCCTGAAGAAAAGCACTATCAGTGGGATGGAGAGAAGAGGTCAGGTTCAATATAGTTAGAAGGTAGAACTGACAGGGTTTGGTGGCTGAATCTAAGTGAAGCATGAAGGCAAGGGAAGAATTTCTAAGTAATTCTCGATTTTCTGAGTAGTTATCAAAAACAGATTGAGTGACCATGTTTAGGACATATTGAAATTTTTGATGCAATTTTAAGATTACTGCACACATCAACATCTAAAAGGAGATGTCCAGAGGGGTGCCTGGGTGACTCTTTCAGGGCAGGAATGAATATAGAGGGGAGTGGTTTTATACAAGGAACTGGAAAAAAAAAAAAAGTGCAGATAGGAAATGCCATTATGAATATCTGGATGTTGTATTTTATTGTACAGACAGTTCATTTACACCATCCCCTGTAATGAAGCTTTGTGAAATAATAACATGAAATTGTCCATGGTTTTGCTCCATTTAAATATATAATATATATAACTGCCCTCAAGTAAACTAATTTAGTTTGCTGTCTGCTGTAGGGTCCTTGATTTGAATTGCTCATGCTTCTGGCAATAGAGTTGCCTTTTCTTAGGAGGAAAAGACAAAGTAGTTTGTGTCAAGCCTCATGGCTTTAATTAGATCTTCCTTCCCCAAATTTAGTGACCTGCCTCCATCTTTTATATCTGAGGTGATTGACATATGACAACCAATTACAGCTTTTTCTTTCTCATTTGGGGCACTGATTGACAGTTTCCCTATGTTCTTTAGGAGAAATATTACCAAGCAGTTAGTATGCAAAATTTCTTGTGACATAGAGAAAGATAAAAAGTCTGAAGAACATCTCATACATGTCTTCCCTCTGCTTGTTGTAGTATACACAAATTATCTCTTCTCAAGGAAATGATCTGAGCCTTATGGTTCCACTTTTTCCTGGTGTGTTTTGTCAAAACCACCTCTTCCCAAATGAAAGAAGGGTCATTGAATGACAAATGGTCATTGCAAGGCAGAATTATGCAAAGATCCCCTCACCATGCTATTAGAGAAGAGATTTTTTGTTTTGTCTTGTTTTGTTTCAGTGATCTCTTTGAAAACCATGATCTGGAATGGAGAGTGTATGATAGACACCCATGACATGTGCAACAAGAAAGGACATTGGTACGTGAATAAATGTGGGTTTTCCCCAAGTGCCAACCTCCAGGCTGCTTTCTCAGAAAAGAACAGCAGGAAGGTAAAAATATGTCTCCAGATCTTAATTCAGAATTAAGGAAAGTAGTGAAAATTGTAAATGAGATCACTGTTTAGCCTCTTTTCAGCATGCCTAGCAAAGAGATGGATAGCAAGTTCAAGGTTCTGCCTTTTCACATTTAAGTACAATGGCTTTGAGAGGAAATAGATGAGATGAGATAAGAACGTTTCCTCGTGACCTGACAAAGCCAGTAAAGCATAGGTCTGTGATTTTAAGGGTTTGTCAAGTGGTATATCTCTGCAACTTACTCTCAAATGGTTCAGCAATAATAGTAATGTACACTTACTATTATAATAATTATTCATTAAAAACACAGAGAAAGCAAATGTAAAATGTTAACAATTGGTAAATATAGAAAGAATGAATGGATATTCATTGTACTTTACTTGCAACTTTCACATACATTTGAACATTTTCAAATTAAAAAATTGGGAGGAAAGGGGCGCCTGGGCGGCTCAGTGGATTAAACATCATCCTTCGGCTCCGGTCATGATCCCGGAGTCCTGGGCTCGAGCCCTGCATCAGGCTCCCTGCTCATCAGGGAGTCTGCTTCTGCTTCTCCCTCTTCCTCTGCTGCTACCCCTGCTTGTGCTCTCTCTCTCTCTCTTTTTTCTCTCTCTCTCTGATAAATAAATAAAATCTTTTTAAAAAAATATTGGGAGGAAAAACTCATGAGCCCAAAACAATTGGTATCTGTGAAACATCCCTAATCAAGGCTCTAGGGTGCTTTATTCTTTGACTTAATCTTATCTCCATTAAGAGAAGACTGTACATTAGAACAGGCTATTTTGGTGCATTTGGGGATATTCTAAATTGAAATGTGCTATAGATTGGGGCAGAAGCCTCTTTTACTGTAGCCTGACTGACTACGATTTAAGAACAGATGCAGATTTTATCAGAAAATTCCAATTGTGTGCTTGTCAATACAAAATTATAGATTATTTTTGCCCTTTTTACAGAAAACCAAAAAATTTCAAGTATAATGCACACAATTAGACCAAATGTGGGCAAATCCAAAATAAATGCACATAACCTTATTGTATAAATAAAAGTCAACCAAGTGTGCAATCACATACATTTATATATAGGATAGCTTGGAAGGTTAAAAAGAAGCTGGTAATGATGTTGCCTCTAGAGAAGGAAATTGGGTGGCTATAAGACATTATTGTCTCCTTGAGATCTTTGATGCTATTGTAGTATGTGAATTTTAGAAGTCAAAAAAATTATTGAAAACATAGAAGAAAAAGCAGTCTATCACCACTGGGGCAGAAGCCCATAAATCAAAGTAGAGGCAGCTTTTATTAGGCTTGAGGTTTAAATAATTTGGGGAGAGGGGAAGTGTTCTTTAAGAAAAGGCATAGAAATTTAAGTTTGAATGCAAATATTTATTTAGAATGGAAAATTGGAAAACATTACAAATGTTTTATAATGCTAAGAAATAACACAAATATTTCTAAATCTAGAAATATTATATTTTAATTAAATGCTGGTCTTAGTCCATTCAGATTGCCCTATAACAAAATAACACAGGCTGGGTAGCTTATAAGCAACAGCAATTTATTTCTTATGGTTCTAGAGACTGAGAAGTTCAAGATCAAGATGCCAGTGTGCTCACGTTCTGGTGTGAGTCCTCCTCCTGGTTCGTAGCCAGTACCTTTTGGCTGTGTCCTCACATGGTAGAAGGGGTTGGGGAGCTCTGTGGGGTTTCCTTTAGAAGAACACTAATTCATTCATGAGGGCTACACCTTCACCTTCTGAAGGCCCTACCTCTCAATACCATCACATTGGACATTATGATTTCAACGTATGAATTTAAGGGAACACAAACATTCAGACCACATCAGTGCTGACACATCTCTAACATTTTTTTCATTTTTCTTGCCTAAATACTGTTTGATAGCCTCTTTGTATAATGATAATTTCAATATGCTATTATTATGGAAAGAACAGGAATATGATTCAGGATTTCCCCAACACGACTGATCAATTTTAAAAATTACTATTGACAGTTAGGTGCATAAAACGTGTGACTTTACTCACAGGCACAAATGCTGTTTGTAATATTGCTACAGATACATGACTGACAAAAAAATTCTAGTTTATGTGATTTTGATCAGAAAGAGGGAAAAAACTGTAATTATATCCGCTGTGTTTTTTTTTTAATTTTATTTCATTATGTTATGTTAGTCACCATATTAATACATCATTAGTTTTTGATTTGGTGATCCACAATTCATTGTTTTCATATAATACCCAGTGCTCCATGCAGAATATGCCCTCCTTAATACCCATCACCGAGCTCACCCATCCCTCCACCCCCTCCCCTCTAGAACCCTCAGTTTGTTTCTCAGAGTCCATAGTCTCTCATGGTTCATCTCTCCCTCCGATTCCCCCCCTTCATTTTTCCCTTCCTTCTCCTAATGTCCTCCAGGCTATACCTTATGTTCCACAAATAAGTGAAACCATATGATAATTGACTTTCTCTGCTTGACTTATTTCACTTGGCATAATCTCCTCCAGTCCCATCCATGTTGATGTAAAAGTTGGGTGTTCATCCTTTCTGATGGCTGAGTAATATCCCATTGTATATATGGACCACATCTTCTTTATCCATTCGTCTGTTGAAGGGCATCTTGGCTCTTTCCACAGTTTGGCTACTGTGGACACTGCTGCTATGAACATTGGGGTGCATATGGCCCTTCCTTTCACTACATCTGTGTCTTTGGGGTAAATACCCAGTAGTGAAATTGCTGGGTCATAGGGTAGCTCTATTTTTAATTCTCTGAGGCATCTCCTGTGTTTTTAATTACATTTCTGTTAAGTGGGAACTTCTATTTTGACCAGTGCTTTTGAAAACCAAATCCTTTTCCATAGCCTAGCTTTTGTCTCCATTAATTTCAAGCTTTGTTTCTTTTCTACCATCTACATGCTTCTGGTGTTAGTGCTGTTACAGGATATGTTCATATCATCATTCTACCTCCAGCCCTGCACCTTTGTGTCAAGAAAGGTGAGTTGTCTAAGTTGTATAGATGTTCCTCATACTCTGAGATAGCTAATTATTACTTACCTGTAGGGAAGGAATTGTCAACCTCATAAATAACCCATTAAATACACACCAAACTTGTGTCCAACTCAACCTCCTTTTAGCTGGTTCCCCAAAAATGCCCACAACCACTCCAAAATACCCAATACAATGGGAAGTGTGAGAAGAGGAAAGTCTGAATGGAAATAGACAGCCATATTTACCAATTTTAATTAAAATAATTTCTAGAAATGTATATAATTGGATTGTTTTGAACAATTGTTTTGAATGCCAAGTTATTTCAATAATTCATCCCCAGAGAAAAACTGATGGTGGAAGCAGAATGGAAATATGAGTTTAAGTTTAATAAGGAACAGTGTAAAATTTCTAACTACTGAAGAAAATCTTCTTCATGTATTTTAAGTGGATAATGATGGTATTAAATCTATATAGTATTTTAGTTGTCTTTTAAACTTTTTTTTAAAGATTTTTTTTTAAGATTTTATTTATTTATTTGTCAGAGAGAGAAAGAGAGAACACAAGCATTAGGAGTGGCAGGCAAAGGGAGAAGGCTTCCCGCTGAACAGGGAGCTCGATGCGGGGCTTGATCCCAGGACACTGGGATCATTCTTTTAAACTTTTAAATATGCTGTAAAAGTTTGATTTTAAAATGCCATAGTTAAAGTTACATTCTTTTAACTTTTTAAACTTCTCATGGAAATTTTTAGATATTAATTTTAAAATGAGGGGACATGTGGTTTTTAAAATTTATTTTAGGATATTTAGTATATGAACAAAAATGTCTAAAGATCAATGCCCTAAGTTCTCTAAGCTTTTTGCCCGAACGAGGTAATTCATCAGTAATCTGTCAGCATGGATCACAGTAGTTCCCCGTAGGAATTTCACAGAACTGTTAGTTAACATTTTATGCTCTTCATTAGTGAGACTAAAATTTCAGTGGGATAAAATTATTCTTCACTTAAAAAAACTTCTGAATACCTTTTATTATGCCAATCAGGATCCCTATAGGATATATACTTCCTGAAGTACAAAGTAGGGAAGTTTGTTCATCTTGATACACAGGTATGGATGGTCTGTAACACATCACAATTTCATTTGCAATTGGCTGTCCCCAAAATGAAGTCAAGTTTAGCTGAATTTAAATAGTTTCCCTTAGGCTATGTTCCCTTGCACCTAATTACACCTTGGCCACCTCAGTTGTTACTTGCTTTGGACCTACTTTACTTATCTTAATGATTTTATGATTTTACTGTTTCTATGAGTGAGTGGATTGCTTTCTTTCTTTGACCTTTAACTCATCCACGTGTTAAATAATACACAAATTAGCTTGGATAAATCCAGCTGAATTAAGCAAATCATCAACCTGACATAAAGAATCAAAATATTCAGGTTAGATGATGGTATTATTGATGATATACAATTACAAAAGCTCTAAATTAGCAATGTATTTATTAAATAGTCAGAAACTTAGGGGTGCTTGGGTGGCTCAGTCAGTTAAGCGTCTGAGTCTTGATTTTGGCTTAGGATCTCATGGGTCCTGAGATTGAGCCCTGCTTTGGACTCTGCACTCAGCAGGGAGTCTGCTTCTCTCCTACTTCCTCTCCATCTGCGCCTCCGCGTGCTCTCTCTCTCTCTCTCTCTCAATCTCGCTAAAAAAAATAAATAAATCTTTTAAAAATAAATAGAAAAACTTAAATAAGTGAAATTATTACATTTTCTTTTTCTGACTGATGATCCTACTAATTATTCTTGTTTTGTGACCAAAATTCAAGAATTAGAACTAGGGCATACTGGAACATTGTAGACATTATCAAAAAGGAAACAGTAACCATCTAGACACATATTATGGATTTTAAAAATTATTATAATAATAATTATTATTATAAGCCAAAATTATAGTTAGCAGCCCAGCCTTAGTAAATACAAAAAGGAAATCACCAGGAAGTAAATATATTATAAAACACCAAATGGTATTAAATTCTAAAATATTTTGCAGGGCTACTTAAAATAATTAAATACAGTCAATGTTATAGTTATAAAACATTACAGAGGCTTTCAGTTTAAGAAATGAATGCATTTGTGATAAGCCTCTGTAAGGTAATATTACATATAATGAACTGATTCCCTTTATTTAAATTGTTCATTTAAATATGTATTTGTGAGAGAAAAAGAATCCACTTAGTAGACTCTATTGAAAAATTTGATGAAGGAATTCGGTTGAGGGGCCATACCTGTGTCTCTCCAGTGATGATTCCACCTAGAAAGTACAGCCCTTACCTTTAGTTTACTTGAAAACTTCCATAAAGTCTTTCTGGTTCTTCAAAACCACAACAATAACAAGAATGAAAACAAAACACCACTTTAGCTACTCTTGTGTACCATCATTCTGGTCAAGTATAGGTCGAAAATCTTAAATTTTCTTATAGAAGATTCCATTTATCTTAAGTAATTCTCAGTCCAGTATATAAGCTATTTTAGGCAGCTCAAGCCATTTGCTGACCTGCTATAGGGAGTGTCTCTCGCCAGGAATCATACAATGCTTATGAGGTGGTTCCTCGTAAAGAGTTTAAGTATTTTATCTGCTCTTTTGACCCTGACAAAGAATCCATCATGAAAATTTTCATACCATCCTTGTTCCTTTGCAAAAATAATTTAAAATGTAAATTAAAAAGAGAGGTCCCCCTGCTTTATTTTGGAGTCGTAACTCTTTTAAGTCTTTCTCCTATAATCTAGGCATGTTATCCATATCTCTACTACAGCAAATATGTGCCTTACTTCCATCTATTGCTGGTAAAGTGTTTCTATAGTAAAAATTTTATACTCCAAAATTCCCTTCTCCTCTTTGTCCTAGGGAGTTCAATGAAGCTTATTTCAAAATATTCTGCTACCCCCCAATGAACTGGACCAGGACATAATCACAGATATTAGGGCAAAAAGTTTTGCCCTTCCTGGTATAAATTCTTATTAATGATTGAGAAGTTTAAGGTGTTGGTTTTTTGTTTTGGTTTGGTTTTAGGTTAACTTTCTGCCCTGTCAAGAAGGGAAATAGGAAAGCCTTGCTCCATAGTTGTTGAAGCTGAGCCTTTCACTCAGCACAATGCCTTTGCAAGTGAGAAGCATTGGGTGGGGTTGGAGGAAGGGATAAATGCTCCGTTATTTCAAGCTCTACGCACTATTGTTTTTAGCTTTCCTTTCTGGAGGCTCCGTGTACAATTCTTGAAATCACAAATTCTCCTTGGCTTTAAAACCAGAGGTGGCTATCTGTTGAGGCGTATTATCATGCACCAGAGAAAATTAGCTTTTGATTCATTTTGTGAATGGAGAGAGACATGCACATTTACTATTAAGTGTCTTATAATCAAAGAAGACAACTATATGGACATTTTTCCTTATTTTTTTCACCTCCTGTCTAAATCTTAACAGTTGACATTTTGATCTTTTTTTCTTATCTTCTGTTTCCTGTTCTTACATTTTGTGTTCTTAAGAAACAAAAACTCATAATTGAAAAAAAAAAGGCCTGATAACATGTGTTAAAAGATAAATTGAGGTGTATTAAATATCTAAGAGTTTAGCTGAGCAAAAACTAATTTGAATTGGGCAGGGCCAAACCGGAAGTGGTTAAGAGTACTCTACCAGCCAGAGCCAGAGGAAAGAATTTTATAAGGAAAAGACAGAAATAAGGGTGCCTGGTTGACTCAGTCATTAAGTGTCTGCCTTTGGCTCAGGTCATGATCCCGGGGTCCTGGGATAGAGCCCGCATCGGGCTCCCTGCTCCATGGGAAGCCTGCTTCTCCTTCTCCCACTCCCCCTGCTTGTGTTCCCTCTTTTGCTGTGTCTCTGTCAAATAAATAAATAAAATCTTAAAAAAAGAAAAGAAAAGGCAGAAACAAAACAAGGAAACTTTAATTGGCTATAGTTTAAGCATTTGCCTTATTTAGAAAAGCTTAGTTGGCTGTTTGTGATTGGTTGTCCTTAGTTTTTTATTTCTTAACCTTGAGGCATTTGCTGGCTTAAGTTTTGGTTTGACCATCTCAGTCTAATGGCCTCCTTGTTTAATTACTTTAACGCAGGCATATGATTGAATTTTTAAGGTTCAAATAACCTTTCCTCAATTGGGTTAACCAGTTCTTCCTCCAGCAAGTAAATATAAGCCCATCACTGATGATTTACAGCAGTCTGGGAATTATGAAGCATGCTATCCACAACCCCTACTTCATACCCTACGCTAGATCAAGGTAACTGAAGAGCAGAAGCTCCATGGAGGCAGGAATCAAAGGAAAGTTTTTCTATAGACTGATGAGAACTGCTGGGTGGATGGCACATGGTAGAGTTATGACAGCCTCACATGGGGAGGATGAGAAGTACTCAGCTCTGTCTGCAGCTGGCTGTGAGACTAAATTCAGATCAGGACTGGGTATTATGAGAGGACCTGTAAATCAAAATGGAAAGTATTCACTCATACAACAAAACAGCTTAAGGCCTAAATTCTCTATAAACAGTTGCATTGATTTTTTTCATTATGTGAGTAAAATATAAAATTGGTAATTCATGAAAGCACTTGAAAAGCCAAATTCAAAGGTAGATGTCATCATCAGTCTTCAATGGTAGATGTCATCATCAGTCCTCAATGAACCATCCGTAGCTGCCATTTGGTTGTTCCAAGTGTTTGAAGTAGCTTAACTCTGATTTCTTCAATATAAGTTTGAGCATCTAGCTATTAGGAAGATAAATATTCCAATGACACTTCTATGAGTACTATGAATTTATGTCAGTTAAACAATGGTATGTAAATTTGAGAGCTTCGTAGAGATAAACAATTTTTTCAAATTATGAGAAATTCCATATTACAAACACCATTTGGGATTATTAATTTTCAATGGCAAATTAGGGAAATCATATTAATATTTATCCTAACAATTCTAACAATAAATTAGTGACCCTCTTGACATCTTTTGCTCCTTCTTTTTTTAAAAAGATTTTTATTTATTTATTAGAGAGAGAGAGAGCATGAGAGGGGGGAAGGTCAGAGGGAGAAGCAGACTCCCCACCGAGCAGAGAGCCCGATGTGGGACTCGATCCTGGGGCTCCAGGATCGTGACCTGAGCCGAAGGCAGTCGCTTAACCAACTGAGCCACCCAGGCGCCCCTCTTTTGCTCCTTCTTTATGACTCTTGCCACCATGGTCAAACAACTTAGATTTCTTTTTCTTTTTCTTTTAAGATTTTTTATTTATTTGAGAGAGAGAGAGCAACCATGAGAGTAGGGTGAGGGACAGAGAGAGAAGCAGGCTCCCCACCGAGCAGGGAGCTGGATGCGGGGCTCAATCCCCGGACTCCAGGATCATTATCTGAGCCGAAGGCAGATGCTTAACCAACTGAGTCACCCAGGTACCTCACAACTTAGATTTCTTTAAAAGTTTTTAGTAATAGTAGTAACTAAGTAAGGCTCAAAATATGGTGGTCAGTATTTCATTTGAAGACTATGAATGTAAACTGGTTGTATTATATGTTCATAATTCAACCTTTTCTCATGAAAAATGATCTTTCATTAGTAGTTGTGATATTGTGATTTATAATAAGAAATATATATTTGATCTACATTCATCATTCCTGGCACCAACCTCCTAAAACATTTAGGATTTCTTCAGTGATAAGAGCAATGGGAGCATCTTCTGTTTTGGTCTTTCTTCTCCAAATAGCTCAAGTAATAAAGGTGAAAGTGTCTTATGTTATTCATAACAAGACCCTTTCAACTACACCTGAGTTTATGTTAATGAGATGATTTTTGGAAATTCCCTAAGGACGAGATCTGGTTGCCAGGGGAACCAATACCGTGATTATAGGAGTGGAACTTTCAGTCCCACCCTCTAACCTCTGGGTAGGAGGAAGTGACTGGAATTTGAATTAATCATCAATGAATTAATCATCAAGATTTAATCAGTCGTGCCTATGTAATGAAGCCTCCATAAGAATGCAAAAGGATGGGATTCAGGGAGTTTCTGGGTTGTTGATAACGGAGAGGTGCTAAGAGGGTAGCATGCCTGGAGAGGCCATGAGAGTTCTATGTCCTAAGCTGAGAACAGAAGTTAAAGTGGTAGAAAATAAATAAAATCTTAGAATAAATAAATAAAGTGGTAGAGATAGATGTCATTTAAAAAAAAAAAAAAAAGATTGCAATAGAGAAAGAGACATTCCTCAGAATAGAACTGGGCTCTATTCCAAATACAACCAGAACAAGTGGAGAATTATACCCAAGAAATTAGTTGAGGGGAGAAGCATTGGTGGATGGAAATTACTAAGAGCCAACATTAATTCTGGGGGATTCTGGCTGAACTGATCTAATGGGATTCTTGCTGAAGGCAGGCCAGAGTGATCAGATAACATGTGTGTGTGTGTTGAGGGGGGAGGGGAGGTTATAGGGGGATTCAGAATAGTGGGGGTTTAGAGTTTGATCGGATATCAAGAGTGGGGAATTTTCTCTAAAATGATTTAAAAGGATTCTTGCTGAAACTGGATTCTACAAGGAAGTACTGCCCAAGGGATGAGCCTTGTGGGAGAGTAGGTTCAGGAGAGCCTAAAATTTGGTCAAGCAAAGAATATTTTTCATGCCCTTCTCCCATACTGTGCCCTACACATCTCTTCCATTGGGATGTTTATTCATATCTTTTGAAATATCCTTTATGTTAAAAAACAAAAATTCAGCTGAGTAAATTTGATGATCTAATTGACTTTATTCAATTATTCATAAATCATGCATCCTCCCATGTAGCAAGTGGAAAGTTGCTTCTGGGAACTGTACAAAATGGGGGCAGAAACAGGGTGGGACAAGAAAGTTTTTAGTAAAAGAAAAGAAAGGATCATTTCAGGCAAGTTCACCTTCCTTTGGGGGAAGAGCAGATGACCTCACTGGTGCTGATCAGGAAATTCCACATTGACTGGTTAAAGGTCACATTCATTCAATTCAGTCTTGGCTCTCTGTCTGGGGAGCAAGTGATGCCACTGGGGGCCTGTTCTTTCTTTTTCTTTTCTTTCTTTCTTTTTTTTTTAATCTGTAGTAAATCATTAATAGTAAGTTATGTGTTCCACTGAGTTCTCTGAGCCATTCTAGGAAATAAATGAACCTGAGGAGGGGGTCATGTTCATAGGCAGTTGATAGGTCAGAAGCCCAGATGATAATCAGGACTTGTGTTTGGCATCTGAAGGGAAGTAAGGAGCAGTCTTGTGGGACTAAACTCATACTGTGTGGTATCTGATGCTAACTCGAGGTAGCATAGTGTAGACAGTGTCAGAATTGAGTTAAATTGTAGGACACGGAGCTGGTATTTGGAGAATTAGAGAATTGCTTGGTATGCGGAAATATTCCCACACATTTGGTGACTAGACGGGCCAGAGGTGAAGTATTCTGTGAATAGAGTGTAGTATTGAGACTAGAGGAGAAACACAGGAGTGTTTTTCCCCTCTATGGTAATTAATTTCAGGATCTATATAATCAGGACTTTTTAGCAATGAAATATATTGGCTCAAATAATCCATAATGACAAGGGTACTTCTGTTCCCAGAAATGATTTCTGTTGCCAGGCATGACTTAATCAAGGTTCAAACAATATCATCAAGTTTTCTTGGGTCTGCTTTTCTTTGTATATTGGCAATCTCCATGGTACACAGATAATGGTTAATGAGGGCCCCAGAGTTATACCTTTCCACATTGGGAGTCTATATGAAAGATAAACTTGCCCTGCTAATTTTTGCTTGGGGTGGTTGTACTCCAACTCCAAACATTACCAAGGCAATTGCCCAAGTATTAGTTACACACCAACCTCTGTTGGCAGAAAAAAACAGAACAACTAGTGAAGAAGAGGAAAGGAATAAAAACTTGTTAGCCAAAAAAATGTAATGTGGGAGGGATCAGGAAGCAAATTATAATCGTCATAAAACCCACTGAAATGGCTGTAAATTTAGGAATGTATACAATAGACCTGTAATATTACAAGGGAATAATTGGGCAGGGGTAGGAGGGTAAAAGCCAGTTGTGGGATCTCCTCTGCAGTGGAGAACAGGTCAGAACAAAATCAAGCGGAACAAGCACATTATTAGTGAGGCTGAAGACTAACTCTATGGTTAGTGGTCTGGACTCAGGAGTCAACAGAGTCTCCAAGGGCCTGATGCTTTCCTAGAAATTTAAAAAGTGCTATTCCTCAAATTTTTTTAGTAAGTCCAAAGAATTTATGAGATGTCTGGAGTTCCATGGATCCTCTAGGGAGCTCTAGCAGACTGGATGGTGTCAAGAAGACCCATGGAATTCCGTGGATGCTGGCCAAATTAGAAATGTAGTAGACCAGATATTCCCAGTGTGTGTTAACTACGTGCTAGGGTAGTGGTTTCCAAAGTCTGGGCTCTAATAAGGATCAGCAACACCTGGGGACTTGTTAGAAATGCAGATTCTCAGGCCCTTACCCAGGATTATTGAAGCAAAAACCCTGGGGAGGGGGCCCAGCATCTGTTTTGACAAACCTTCCAGGTGATTCTTTTTTAAATTTTTTAAAAAAGATTTATTTATTCATTTTAGAGAGAAAGAGAGACCACAAGCAGGGGAAGGGCAAAGGAAGAGGGAGAGAATCCTGAAGCAGACTCCCTGCTGAGTGGGGAGTCTGACTCAGGGCTCTATCCCAGGACCCTGAGATCCTGACCTGAACTGAAATCAAGAGTTGGACGCTTAACCAACTGAGCCACCCAGGTGCCCCGCTTCCAGCTGATTCTAATGCAACTTAAGTCTGAGAACCACTGATCCAGACCAGACTGGAAATGAACTTTATTAGCCAGACTTTTTTTTTTTAAGATTTTTTTTTTTTTTTTAAATTCCAGAGAGAGAGCGAGAGTGAGTCCAGGCGTGCAGGGACGGGGGAGGGGCGAGGAGAGGTACAAGCCGACTCCACACTGAGTGAAGAGCCCGATATGGGGCTGGATCCCAGGATCCTGAGATCATGACCTGAGACGAAAGCAAGAGTTATACGCTTAACTGACTGAGCCACCCAGACGCCTCCTTTGTTTATTACTAGCCAGACTCTTTAAAACACACTTTATTATGGTTCACATTATTGATCTGTCAAAAGAAAATGGAGTTGTTATTCCAAATAACTCCCAACCAAGTTCATGAAGAATTATCATGGCTTCAGTGTAGATTATACTGTTAGCTGGTCATTTATTCCATAAATAAATGTACTGTATAATTATGTGGAAACAAAATGTTTTGGTGGGTTTTTTTCTTTTTCATTCTGTATAAATACGCTGTTGTTATTATCCAAATTAATAGCTATATTACATTCTGATTTACATAATGCAATGTAAAATTGCCATAATTACATTTCATGAAAAACACAGCTTGTATGGTAATGCCAAAATGATCAATATAATGTGACATCTTGCATAACAAAAATATAGGAATGCACCCAAAAGTTAGATCTTGGAAAGTATTAATCATAGTTTTAGATAAAGAATGCACATTAAACAATACAATTGTGATTATATAGTATTAGCAATAAATAACTTGAAAGTCAATTACACCCTTGTTCTGATTTGAAAGTGAAGGGAAAACAGACATTTAAGTTGCAGGTGAGCAAATATTGAGAAGCTACAGTTGGTGGTCATTAACAGCTGACACAGATAGAGCACTTACATGCACCAGACACTGTGTTAGGAGCTTTAACAAATATGAACTCAATGGAGCCTGAAAACTTTCCTAGGAAGAACGTTGCTTGTATTCACTCACTCCACTTAAGAGAAGAGGAAACAAGGCTTAAATTCAGTACGCTTTGCCTTAGGTTAAACAGCTGATAAAGGAGGAGGCACAGCTCAAATCCAGTCTTTCATTACTTTGAGGTAGGTGCTCCTAACTACCAAATTATGACAGTAGAACAACACATAAAAAAACAGAAGAGTAATCTTTATGACCTTGGATTAGGTAATGATTTCTTAAATATGACACCAAAAGTACAAGCAACCAAAAAAATAAAATAAACTGGACTTCATAAAAATTAAAAACTTTTGAGCTTCAAAGAACATCAAGAAAGTGAAAAAACAACCCAATATTAAAAATGGTATCTGATAGGGGCGCTTGGGTGGCTCAGTCAGTTAGGCATCTGACTCTTAGTCTCGGCTCAGGTCTTGATCTCAGGGTCATGAGTTCAAGCCTCACATTGGGGTCTGCAATGGGCATGGCGCCTACCTTAAAAAAAAAAAAAATCTGATAAGGGGCTTGTATCTAGAATATATAAAGAACGGTTACAACTTTTATAAGTTGAATGTTCTGACCCTGCAAAATTCCTATGTTGAAGGCCTGATGCCTGGTGTGGCTATCTTTGGATATGGGACATTTAAGAATGTAAGTAAGGTTAAATGAGATCATAAGGGTAGGGCCCTGAACCAATAGGATTAGCATCCTTATAAGAAGAGACAGCAGACAACTCCCTCTTTCTCTTTTTCCTCAGAGAAAAGGCCATGTGAATATAAAGTATTCATTTGCAGGGTTGGAAGGGAGCTCTTACCAGAACCCAACACCTGCCAGCACTTGATCTTGTATTTTTTAGGCTCCAGAACTGTGAGAAAATACGTTTATGTCATTTAAGCCACACAGTTTGTGGTATTTTGTTATGACACTTTATGTAAATGGAATCATGTGGCCTTTTGTAAGTGGATGCTCTAATCCAAGCAGACTAATATACAACTCAATAATAAAAAAAATAATCCAATTAAAAATGAGCCAAAGGATCTGAATAAACATTTCTCCAAGGAAGATATACAAATGGCCAATAAGCATGAATATTTGTTTAAGATCATTAATGATGAGAGATATCAGACCCATAATGAGATACTACTTTACAGGTACTAGAATGGCTTTAAAAAAAGAGAAAAAAAAGGTTGGCAAAGATGTAGAGAAACTGGGACCTTCATAACACCATACTGTTGGTGGGAGTTTAAGACTGGGATTTCACTCTGGAAAATAGTCTGACAGTTGCTCAAATGATTAAACACAGAGTTACCATATAACCTAGCAATTCCACTCTTAAGTACATACCCAAGAGAAATAAAACATATGTCCACACAAAAATTTGTACATAAATGTTTATAGCAGCATTATTCACAATAGCCAAAAGGTAGAAACACCCAAATGTCTATCGACTGACGAATGGATAAAGAAAATGTAGTATATTCACACAGTGGAATCTTATTCAGGTGTATGTGTTCATAAAAAGGAATCATGTTTTGATTTATGCTACAACATGGATGAACCTTGAGAGCATCCACTTACAAAAGGCCACATGGTTCCATTTACAGAAAATGTCCAGAACAGGCAAGTCTATAGAGACAGAAAATAGACTGATGGTTGCTTAGGGCTAGAGGGGTGGAGGGTAGGGTTTGTATGGTGATGGCAAAAAAGTATGGGATTTCCTTTTGGCATGAGAAAATGTTCTGTGATTCTGGTGATAGTTGCACAACTCTGTGAATATACTTTTGAAAAAATTGAATTATACATTTTAATGAGTGCCTTGAGTGGTTATATCTCAAAAGAGCTGTTACTGAAAAAAAGAGTGAGAGTAGAAAATGATTAGTGTCCTTGGGAGAGTGAAGGTTTAAGATAGCTGTTGGGGTAAGTGTAGTAGGAATTGGCCAAAGATAAACTATTTCTGTCCATTGGTGAGAAACCAGTTAAAACTAGATTATATGCCTATATAGGAATATCAAGCATACAAAGTCAGAATTCTTCAGCCCAGAGACTGAAGGATAGGGCAAGAGAACAGACTAGAAGATTTTGCACAAAGGGGACAAAGGTCAGGGTGCAGACCTTGGTTAGCATATGTCCTTCCTGGGGTTCTTTCTTTCTTCTCTGACCATGGTCTCCTTTCTCTTGCCATCCTTCAAGTATCTGTGTCCTTTGGACACAGGGGCTGCTCTCTAGTCTTCTTGCTCTGCATGCTCTCTCTTGGTGAGCACAGACTCTCTCATGTTTCAACTGCTATGCATATTTTGCTGGGTCCAAAGTATATGTCCCCAGCTCAGACCTTCCCTGAGCATAGCCCCTGTTATTCACCTGCCCACTAGACATTTCCACCTGATTGTCCCGTACATGTCCCAACTCAAATGCCCCACATTGTTCCTTCTCCATCCAGCTTATCAGCCTCTACTCCCTATCTTGAAAATTGGGAAAGACTTTGAGAGTCAGCTCAGTTTTGCACACAACAGAGTAGTGGTTTCATAGGGCCCAACAAAATGGGGAGGTTTATAGACACAAAAAGAACAGGGAAATGAAATAGATTCAATAAATTATCCCTTTGGTCATGTCACAACTTTGGTGGACAACTCTCAATTATTATTTAATGTGCAGAGATGAAAACCCAAATTCTATATGCTGTTACTCATAATTCAATTTTCTCTGTAAATTTAATTCAAAAGAGCACGTATTCAATATATGAGAAATTGTGATACAGATACAGACCTTGACTTCAGCTAGCTCGTGGTCTAGAAAGGGAAGCTCGCGAGTAAATAAGAAATTTCCATACAATGTGACAAATGTCAATAAAGAACAAGCACAAGACACTATGCCAGCACATAGAGCATCTTACCCAGTAATTTGGGGTAGGGGGTAAAGGGTGTTCGAAATGGCTTTTCTGAGGCTGGAAGTTTCTGAAACCAACAGCAAGAGCAGTGTAGTGGAGGGAAGAATATCCCAGCCATGAGTTTGGCCTGCCCATGGGCCCCTTCAGTAAGATTGGGCAAAGAGAGGGAGTGTTTGAGGTCATTATGTGTGTGTGTGTTTCTAAGATAAGAGAGATGTGAGCAAGTTCCAGTGCTGAAGGAAAGAAGCCAGTCAGGAGAGGGTGGGGGGAGGAGCTCTGGGGCAAGATGTCTACTGTGAGAGAGGCTGGGAAGGTGAAGCCTTCAGACCCATTCTGTGGGATTCGAAGAAAGA
Organism: Callorhinus ursinus; assembly: GCF_003265705.2. NCBI lineage: Eukaryota > Metazoa > Chordata > Mammalia > Carnivora > Otariidae > Callorhinus > Callorhinus ursinus. The sequence continues at coordinate 37,855,023 of NW_027397074.1, forward strand.
GCAAAGATGGATGTGGTGAATAGGATGGCAGGAATTTGATGGATTTCATTTGCAAAGTCAGTGAGGGGACAAATCAGGTAGATGGTTTGCAGAGTGTGAAGACTGTTTGAAGTAGCTGTAACGACTGCAGAAGGACTGGGTAGGAATGATTGAGTGAACGGCAAACAAACTGGTGTTTTCCATGAAGTTGGGGAACAGCTAACCTAAGAGTAAATAAGTAAGAAAATTGCAAAGATAAGAGATTGGCATTTGAGAGTGGAATGTGCTGTTTTATGCCTTCAGGAGCAGATCAAACCCAGGTGATGCTAAGATCTTGACCTGGCAGTGGGACTGAGTGGCTAATTGGGAAAACCATGTGAAGGTAATTGGGATCAAGGAAGTCAATGAACCGAGAAGCCAGTGAGTGGCATGGAGCATCCAAGTGGACGCCAAATTCCCCTGGTTGGTGGAAAGTCTTAGGGAGAAGACTGAGAAAGAAAGCCTGAAGTCCTCAGGAACGATGGAGAGGAAGAAGAATTACGAAGGTAATGGTCTGGTGAAGAGGTTTCTACAACTGGATGACATGATCTCTAAAGATGCAAAATTTCTATAAAAGAATGGAAGAGTGAGTGATTCAGGAACTATCTCCCTGGTTCGGTCTATTCTTCACACAGGAGTTGGGTTAAATTTTTTTTGATGCACTTTTGATCATGTAGGTCTTTTTTTTTTTTTTTTAAGACTTTTTTTTATTCATTTGAGAGAGAGAGTGAGTGAGAGAGACCAAGCAAGCACGAGCAGGGGAAGAGGCAGAGGGAGGGAGAAGCAGACTCCCTGCTGAGCAGGGAGCCCGATGCGGGACTCGATCCCAGGACTCTGGTATCATGACCTGAGCCAAAGGCAGATGCTTAACTGACTGAGCCACCCAGGCACCCTCATATTGGTCTTCTGCTCATGGCTTCCCACCTCCCTCTGAGTAACTCCAGTATCTCCACCTTGGCCCTCACTAGGCTATCTGTCTTTCCTCTCTGAATTTATCTAGTACCACTTTTCTACTTGCCCATCCTGCTCCAGCCCCACCAGCTTCTTTGCTGTCTCCAAACATGACAAAACTTATCCCCACCTCAGAGCCTTTGCACTTGCTTATGTTTTTGCCTGGAAAGGCCTTCCCCAGGGGCCTGCTCATCCCCTCTCTGTTTAACTGTCACTTGCTCAGCAAGGCCTTCCAGCTTTCCTGTACCCACTCCTACAGGAAGGTCCTATTCTCCACCTCTGTTTCATTTTCCTACAGAGCACTCATCACCATCTGATGTGACATACGTTTACTTTTCTTTCCCCCTAGCAACACTCCCCCAAGAATAGAAGTTACTTGAAGGCAGGATTTGGGGTCGTTCTGTTCACTGCTTTATGATGTAGGAGGTATAAATTAATATATTTTTTATTTTTTAAAAGATTTTATTTATTTATTTGACAGAGAGAGACACAGCGAGAGAGGGAACACAAGCAGGGGGAGTGGGAGAGGGATGCAGGGCTCGATCCTAGGACCCCAGGATCATGACCTGAGCCGAAGGCAGACGCTTAACGACTAAGCCACCCAGGCGCCCCTAAATTAATATTTTTTTGAATGAAGGCAGTGGCAGGGGGTTGTGAGAAGGATGTATGTGAGAAAACCGCAGGAAAATGTGTAGAGGGAAGCATGCGAGCATGTCAGGGGTAGGGGGGTCGTTGCCATGCAATGGCTTTCCAGTGGGAACTCTGGGAAGTGTTGGTGGGCCAGTGGGCACAGGTCATTGAGAGGAAGCCTGGAGCTGTATGGGGACACAAATACAGCAAGCGCGGATGATTGGAGGAACTTGCCTTCTGGGAAGTCTCCAAAGACAGTGACAGGGATGGGAACTGTGGTGACATTTGCTGGCTTTAGAGTTCCCAAAGACTTAGAACCAACAGCCCTTGGATTGTACAACTGGATTGATTTGTACTTCTGAAGAAATCCTTGTGAGGGACAACAGCAGTCCCTGGGGCGTGGAAGGAAGATTTGTTGAAAGGAGTTGCCCATCCTGTGGACGGATGTGTTACTAAGGGCTCCCTGGCAGACAGGGAGCAGGTGGATTGGTTACTACCAGGGCACTCTACCCAGAGTTCTCTACAGCAGTAGCCCTGAGGGATGAGAGGTTGGCAATGAAGTCATGTTGGGTGCTGGCCGGCTTTGTGTTTCCTGTCCTCACCACAAATGTGCCCTTCCAGCATTTTCTTGCCTCCACACCTATGCTCACACTGCCCTCTCTATCTGGAATGTCCTTCTCCTCCCCTAGAACTACTCACATTTTTGGCATTCTTTAACACCTAACTCAAACCCAATCTCCAGGACAGTTTTCCTTTATAACCCAAGCCTAGAGAATTGCTCCTTGCCTTGAACTCCTATAGCGCTTATTGACTGTAGAATTCATTTAACATTTAATCACCTACTGCCCTGTGACATCTCTTCAATGATTGCATTGAACTCTTACCTATACCTTCTGGGTGGCACTGTGTGTGTGTGTGTGTGTGTGTGTGTGTGTGTGTGTGTGTGTGGTGTGTGTGTGATAATGCCTTTCTGTCCCTTCCTTGTAGGTTTCTTGAAGGCAGGGCAGGTTTTGTTGTCTTTGCAGCCCCCACATTATCTGACACAGACCCGACACATAGAAGATATTCAGATCATATAAATTGATGCATATTGATTTATTAATCATTAATATTCCATGCTGACACCCAAATGATAGTTCTGTTTACCTTCAAATGATTGTTTAACATAACAACACTATAATATTATTATTTTTTTCTTACCATAAATGTGTTATGTACTCTCCCTTTTCCATTCACAGATGATTCTGGGGACTGATGCTGTGGGGATCTCTGTTGAACAATTCGGTCTTAATTTTTCAGCAGAGTCCAGAGAGCTTGGTGGATAAGAGTTTCTAAAATCATATGTCCTGGGGCGCCTGGGTGGCGCAGTCGTTAAGCGTCTGCCTTCGGCTCAGGTCATGATCCCAGGGTCCTGGGATTGAGTCCCGCATCAGGCTCCCTGTTCAGCGGGAGGCCTGCTTCTCCCTCTCCCACTCCCCCTGCTTGTGTTCCCTCTCTCGCTGTGTCTCTCTCTGTCAAATAAATAAATAAAATCTTTAAAAAATAAAAAATAAATAAAATCATGTGTCCTGGTTTGATTATGAGCTCTGCCACTTACTAGGAGGCTGAGCCTGAGCGAGGTATTTAACTTTTCCACACCTCAGTTTCTTCATCTGCAAAATGGAGATTATAATAATATGTTTCTCTTTGATTTATTGTGACTTATTTATGACTAAGTGAATTATACCATGTGACATTCTTAGGTTGACACTGGTGCATGATAAAGCCCTCAATACTTACTGTTTTTTGTGGGTGACTAGAAATTTCTAGATTTAAAGTATGAGATTCTCATACCTCTTTCCACCCTACTTTTACCACTAAGGAAGGATTGTGGGGTGAAGCTAAAAGGCTCTGGTGTCTACCTCAGGAGACCAGGCTGTGGTCTAAACTCTGCCACTTAGTTCGTGTGTTATTTTAAGCAAGACACTCAACCTCTTTGGGATGTCATAAAGATCAAGGAGTAAACATCTGTGAAAGTCCTTTTTAAATAGCAGCTTGCTTTATCTAAAGCAAGGAACTGGGATTGAGAACAGGAAACAAATTTAATTGGTTCTGTTTTGAAAATCTTACCCTTAGAAAATTTGCTTCAGGAAAAGAGTAACTCTTTGTCTCACTTTGATTGGATTATCCTGATTATCTTATGTGGCCTTCATTTTTTTTTTTTTTTTTTTTTTACTACTAGTGCTGTGGGAAGTCTTTCTGTGCCCGCGATATGCTTCCTTTTCTCATTTGCAAATCTGGTTGGAATACTAAACAAACAACTGCAGTCATACATATCTTTGTGGTTTAAAAAAATCTGTTGCTGTGCTTTGACAAAGGAGCTCTGTAGGGAATGGTAATACGATTGGGACAGTAACTGGCTGGGGGAGTAAGAACACCCAAACCAGGCAGCCCTCCCCTCCGGGGTTCCTGAGAGATGTGTGTCAGAGGCAGGTTAAGAGCAAGGTCTCTGGCTCTGTGGCCTGGATTTGAATCCCAGTTCTACTACTTATTTTCTGGGTGACCTTGCAAATTGCTTAACCTCTGAGTGCCTCTGATTCCACATCCATAAAATGGAAACAGCTATAGTGTGTACCTTATAGGGTTACTGTGGGTAAATATACGTTAAGTGTTTATATATAAGTGAGTGCTAGATAAGTATCAACTATTTTTTAAAGATTTTATTTATTTGAGAGAGAGAGCATGAGTGGGGAGGAGCAGAGGGAGAAAGAACCTAAAGCAGACTCCACATTGAGAGTGGAGCCTGGAGCCCCAAGTGGGGTTCAATCCCACAGACCCGGTGACCATGACTGGGAGACCATGACCTGAGCCGAAATCAAGAGTTGGGCACTAAACCCCATGAGCCACCCAGATACCCCAGTATTTACTATTAATATATGCACTCAGTGCCAGCAAAGGCATGTCTTTTGGTACTAGATAAGCCTTTCCAAATGCCGATGCACCCCTGGGACAGATGGAGGACTCATTTTGTCTAGACCAGATGTTTATAAGTAATACAGGCCTAACTGGTCACTCCTCCTCTTTCCGCTTTTCTCTGAGACCACAGCCAAGGCTAGGAAAGGTAGACCCAGAACACGCCAATTAGATGAAGATGCAGACATTGAGTCCCAGTGCTGCTTGGGTCTGCCACTTGGATCCTCCCAGGGCCGGTGGAATCATTCCCAAAGAATTTGTTCCCTGGCTTATTTTGCCCAGCTTGTAGGAGAGGTGGGGGGTGATGGCGGAAGGGAGAAAGATGAGAAGGAAGAGGGGAGAAGTGGTTTAGAGACTTTCTGAAGTGGGAGCCAACCCCTGGTCCCATCTTTTCTACCCCACCTCTTAGAAAGAAATGTGGTAGCCAGAGAGAAATGGCTGGACCTTCTGTCAAGAATAATTTGCCATTTCAAATTTGAACTATTTTGATCTCTTAGGTTAAAGGAAAGGAGGAGAATCCAAAGAATAAAAGGTCAATGAGAATCAGGTGGACCGGGCCTGCCCCTGGCAATTGAGGGGAGCAGCCCTCTTCGCTTCTTCTCACCTCTCTGACCTCATAAAAGGAAATGCATTCGAGAGCCCAAAGGAGAGGACCTCAACCTCACAGCACTGGGAGAAAGCCAGTTGCATTGGAGTCTAGATTAGCACTTCTCAAAATTGCTGTGCATCAGATGACCTGGTGATCTTGGGTAGGCCCAAGATTCTTCATTTCTAGCAGGCTCCCAGGTGATGCTATTGCTGCTGGTTGAGGACCTCTCTTTGAGTAGGAAGAGTCTTCTAGATGAATGGTGACCTAGAGTTGTGTGATGCATAGGAACTCCTGTTAAGTTACTACCCTCTAGATAGTGTGGCCCATCTGTGTACACTTGAACTTGGCCAACCTGCTTCTTGGGAGTGGAGTGACAAGAAATGTCCCAGTCCTTCATTCTGATCCCAAATTTTGGAAGAGTGAAGAGGGGGTAAGGAGGACAAAGATGTTTATCATGACCGACCAGTCCTGTGAGTGATTTTTCCAGTCTGTCCACAAGCCTTAAAGTGGCATCCATGGCACAATGTCACATCATTATCTTCAGGATGACAGATGACACTCCCAGCTGTCATTGTTAAAAACCTTTTCATTATGACTACCCAAATCTTATTAGTCCTCCATTTTAACTGTCATTAAATACACAACTTCAGTATACCAATGCTTTACATACAGAACTTTATTTGATTTTTCCCAAACAATATTTCAAAATAGAGATGATCACTTCCATTTGACAGATGAAGGAATTCAGGCTCAGAGAGTTTAAGTAATTTGCTCAAGGTTACCCAGCTGTGAAAACAGAATTAGGCTAGGAACCCAGGTAAGTCTAATTTCACTTCTTCTCTCTTTCTACCACCTCCTTGATGTCCCATAGATAACAAATAATTATTTCAAAATTAAGGAGAATTGTCATTTAAAAAATTTAAATCATGCATTTGTTATCAATGGACTCACTTGATGTGAATTTATGACAAAGCTAATGAAGCTTAAGTTTCAAGGATTCCTGACGTATAAAAGTACCTTCCAAGGCTCTCTAATTTTTATTCACAGTTTTGTATTCTTTTTTTTTTCCCCAAAAAATTCAAGACTCATGCCCAATGTGAGTCTTGAATTCACCACCCTGCTATCAAGAGTCACATGGTCTACAAGCTAAACCAGGTAGGTGCCCTGTTCTTTGTTCTTAAAAAGGGTTCCCTAAACTTAAAAAATTGGGGCCCCATAAAGCTGAATCTGCTTCTGTTACTATCATATAGAAATCTCTCTTTTTTTTTTATTTATTTGACAGAGAGAGTACAAGCAGAGGGAGAGAGGGGGAGAAGCAGGCTCCCTGCTGAGCAAGGAGCCCAATGTGGGACTCAATCCCAGGACCCTGGGATCATGACCCGGGCCGAAGGCAGCCGCTTAACCGACTGAGCCACCCAGGCGTCCCCATATAGAATTCTCTTACAACATTCCTAATGAGTAGTAGTTCAGCCTGTACTTGAATTTCTCCAATTAAGAGGAGCTCACCACTCTGCAGGGAGTTTGTTTCGTTTCAGAGAGTTCTCATTCCTTGGAAGTTCTTCTTATATCGTGCCAAAATCTACCTCCTGACAGTATCCACTTATTGATCTCAGTTCAGCCTTCTGAAACTACATAAAGTAAATCTAATTCCTCTCCATTTAATAGGTCTGACAGTACCTAAAGGCTGTTCTAGTACCCTCTCCCAAGCTATCCTCGATGTTTACAACCGTTTCTCATCTCTTGCCATCTTGGCCCACCTTCTCTTCTAATTGTTGATGTCCTTCTTAAAGAGCATTCTAGGTCTGTCTTGACTGACAGAACAAAGCAACTTCCTTGATACTCTTATTTCCTGAAGAGTTTGCATTTACCCACTGTGGAAATTTATCTTTGCTGTTATATTTGACTCTTTGTTGTAGTTTGCCCAATCATGTTGTACCCTTGTTTTGTTTCTTTCCCCAGTCTTCATCTTCTTCTTTCTCTGCCCACCCCCCAGGCTTCATCTTCTCAAAAGATGCTTCCTACTTTTCTCATGGTGATATTATTCACATCACATGATCTTTCAGGAGTTGGATTTAGCAGGACTTAGCAAGAAGGCTTCCTGACACATTCCGGACACGTGTTCTGGGAAGACAGCACACCTACAGCTGTCCCTGTGTATGACACGACCATGTCTATACCTCTTGGTGGGCATTCCGCCTTCTAAGTTCACACTCTTAATCTAGGTTTTCTCAAGCCACTTGTCACATTCAGAAAAAATCTTTCTAGGAAGATTGAACAAGATAATTACGATTTTTTTTCCTCTTAGTTCCATTTGCCATTTATATTATTTTCTACATGAATTTCTCTCACCTTTTTGCACATTCATTTATTTTTTTAGGATTCCTTCTGTCCTGTCCTGGTGATGTAGGGATAGAGAAGCACCCCAAGCCCATGTATCTCCTACACTGAGTGAACACATCACACTCAGGTGATATGCCCTTTTGGAGGGAAGCCAAACAATGTATTCCCTGCAGGGTTTCAGCTTTTGGTATTCTTGTTGCCCTTTTCCCTGTTTTCTTCCACATTGTTTTATATCTCCCAAAGATTTCTTCCTATCTCTCTCATGCTTTTTATTTTTGTTAGACAAACTCCTCACTGTGTCTTTTAGGTAGAGAAGTTAGAACTTCAGAGGTCAGGATCTTTTGGACACAAGTGAAGATTTTTTTTCCCTATTAAATTTTAATTAAATTGCTCTCTATAAGTTTTATAGCAGATTGCTTTAAAAAATTAAATACAGGGGCACCTGGGTGGCTCTGTCAGTTAAGCGTCCAACTCTTGATTTTGGCTCAGGTAATGATCTCAGGGTTGTGAGATCCAGCCCCACATGGGGCTCTGTGCTCAGCGGGGAGTCTGCTTGAGATTCTCTCTCTCCCTTTTCCTCTGCCCCCGCCCCCACTGCTCTCTCTCTCCCTCTCTCTCCTTTGCTCTCTAGAATAAATAAATCTTTCTTAAAAAAATTAAATACATACAGATGCTGAGACCTGAAAGGGCCACTGATGACCCCAGAAGCTACTATTTGCTCATGGAAAACACTTCTTACTCACTTAGATTGCTCACTATATTTTAGAACTGGAAGAATAGCAAAATGAAGATTTAATTTTTGTGGAAGATAATAAAAACACTGTGAACCAGAAAGGAAAGAAATCTAAATTAATCATTAAGTGACTGCCATCGAAATTACCTCGTATAATCTCGTTAATAACCTGTATAGTAGGAATAATTATGAAGACTTTACATATAGATGAGGAAACCTGGAGCGGTTAAGTAACCAGCCTGAGAGCCAAGATGGCAGCACTTCTCTCCAGGTTCCAAATCAGACAATGCTCACCCTACCTGACCTGCCTTACTCTGGAATGGCTATTAGCCAAGCTGCATGAATTCCATTACTAATGTTCTCAAGAAACCTGCATTTTCATAACTCCACGAGAATCTAGATAGTCAGGAAGAATAGCAGCTTGACAAACTAGAGAACTATCCTGAGCAATTTTTTTGTTTAGATTTATTTATTTGAGAGAGTACATGTGCAAGCAGCAGGGAGAGGGGCAGAGGGAGAGGGAGAGAGTAGTTCAAGCAGACTCCCCGCTGAGTGAGGAGCCTGACCAAGGGCTTGATCTCATAAACCTGAGTTCATGACCTGAGCTGAAATCAAGAGTTGGATGCTTCACTGACTGAGCCACCCAGGCGCCCCAATCCTGAGCAATTTAGAACAAATGCAGGGTTTCACATTCCTCACCTCTTCCTTATACCATACCTTTAAACTTTGAATTCACTCTTAGGTTACCTGGCTATTTGTTCCCCTGAGCCCTATTTGGCTAATATGCTTAGACAAAGGATTTGGTGTTATCACAAAACAGAGTAGCCTCAGTAAATAACTGCTCCTGATATTATAGAAGGAAGAACTAAAACTAAAATCTAAAATTAAAATCTCTGGCATTGACACAAATTCTTAGATATCTAGTTTTGAGTTGATTCATTTAGTGATCTTAAAGTGTGTGAGTTTTTTTCAATGTCCAAGGGAGCATTTTGGACAGTTTGGAACAATAAATTTATAGATTCTTGGGTTTTAGATTAACATTCATTTTATTAAAGTCACAATTTTTTTCTCAAGCTTTCAAGCCCAATTTTCAGATCTTCTTAGTCAATTTTTGAATCTAGAAGTATTTGAATAAAATAATACTTTTATTTAATCTCTGATTAATGTTCTATTAATTTCAAGCACATAAAACTTGTCTAAATAATCTCATATAGGAATTACATTAATTAAATATTTCAAACCATATTCTTAAATTCAATATAATTAATTCTTCCAAACATTTTCTTTTCTTTTTTTTTAAGATTTTACTTATTTATTTATTTATTTACTTAGTTTTTAAAGTAGGCTTCGGGCCCAGTGGGGAGCCCAACACAAGGCTTAAACTCAAGACCCTGAGATCAAGACCTGAGCTGAGATCAAGAGTTCAACACTTAACCAACTGAGCCATGCAGGTGTCCCAATATTCTATTTTTAAGTAATCTCTACAGTCATCATGGGGCTTAAAATCACAACCCCGAGATCCAGAGTTGCATGCTCCACCAACTGAGCAGCCAGGCAACCCCCTTCTAAACATTTTAAGTACTTGAAATTGGCAAATTCACAGCCCTAACATGCAGGTGGCGTTTATAAAACAGCTATCAATCTTTGAAGATAGGAAGGGTTTTACTTTCTCTGAGGAACTGGCATTTTTCTCTTTTCTGAATGAGAATTGTACACCTAATCATGTTTCTCTATATGCTCTGGCTGCTAGGAAGTTCAATGTCAAAATTAAAGCTCAGATAAAACATATTTGTTGACACTATTAATGATCATATTTGCTTTCTCTTTTTCATTGGCCCTGATTTTTATTTTAACTTATATTTCACTATTTTATTACATATGACTCAGGTCGTTGTGAAAAGAAAAATGTTATCAATGAAAATAAATAAGGAAATAGAGCTGAATATTAGTATTGCTAGCTGTCCTTGGGATAGTTGAGAGAATCCATAACCATCACTAAAAATCAATGCTTGCAGCTACCAGGGAGAATAAACGCTTATAATATTTAGGTTGCTCCCAGAGGTATACATATCTCTAACCCCACTCCTGGTGAATTTGATCGTCTGTTTTAATTCAAACCGTTCCAAATATCTTCCAAATTTAATGTAAAATAATTCCAGCCATTTTGCTGTGGCAGGGTTACTTTATTTTATTTTTACAGATCATGTACTGAAACTTTAAAGTTCACTGACTGAATAAATATATATTGAATACTTACGATTGTCCAGGCATTATTCTGCACATTTAGGCTTATGTGTACCAGATAGGAGAGGGGTGGGTTATGGAGGTGTAGAGGGTGGGTGGGGAGATAATAATCCATTCTTACTCTAGTGGAGAAAACAACTCTACCTAAATAGTACAAAAGGTATCTTATCCCATGTATAAAGAATATTTTAATGAACTAGGAAAAGCATTCATGTAGGTTAGTATTATCCTTTCTGAAATAGGGTATAAAATATATTATACAGAATATATGGCGAAGAACCAAAGACATATATTAGCAATACAAATGATAAGCAAAGGCTTAATATTATCATATATATTCAGTTCCTAGGAATTGATAACAGAAAAACAATATCATAGGAAATTAAAGAGGCAAGGGTAGGAATGGAATATTTGCTGCAGTGGGAAATGCACATGGCCACTAAGCAAACGCAAAGAGGCTCAACCTCTCTAGCAGTCAGGTATACTCTTCACCCATTAGAGATGTAGTAATTTACAAGGCCAGGAATAATTAGTGCTGAAGAAATTATAGGGAAACGAGTACTCACACTTAACAGATGCATTTGTGAAATGAAATAACTTTCTGTACAGTGATCTTACTCTATGTATTTTAAATATGCATACACCTAGTGATAGCATTCCCACTGTTGGAAATCTTTCTACTAAAACAAAAATACTAACATAAGAGACAATCTTTGCAAGTACCAGTACAAGCAAGTTTCTTGCAAATTGCTTGTGGTGGGATGAAAATAGTAAACAACTTGAGGTTATCAGTAGGAATATTTTTATTGAATAAAATATATTCATACCATAGAGCAGTAAATTCTATGAAAATAGTGATTTTGATTTCTATATTTTGAACTGGAGATATGATCATTATATATTAAGGTAAAAAAGAGCAAGTTTGCATATATATGTTGCATTCATGCATGAAATTTTACATTAAAAACACACATTATATATACGTGTAATATATAAAACTCATGTAAGCCAGATAAAAGTGAGAAAGTATTTGCCAATTAGTTATTATTGCTTAGTGTTTGGAATGGAGGTGAATGGAAAGAGGGTTTTACTCTGTGTTTGGCTTGTTGCAAATAATATCTCTTAGGAATAATATTAATAATGATGATTAATATCATAGCTAACATTTAATGAGAGTTTAAGATGTAGCAGAGACTGTCCTAAGAGCTTTTAATTTCTTAGGATGGTAATATTATCATCTTCACCATTTTATAGACAAAGGAATGAGGCTCTGAGGGGTTGGTCACTTGTCCAAGGCTGCACTTTTAGTAATAGGCCGACCAGAATTTAAATCGACATAGTTTTTTTGCAATGCTTATTCTCTTTAAACAAAAATCCAATGAAAGATTTTTTTTATTAATAAAAAAATATAAGGGGCGCCTGGCTGGCTCAGTCAGTACAGCATGTGACTCTTGATCTTGGGGTTGTTGAGTTCAAGCCTCACATTGGGTGTGGAGCCTACTTAAAGTAAATAAACAAATAACAAGAAAAAATATAAACTGAGTATATGGAATTGGCATGCTTTCGAAAGTTAATAATTGCAAACATACTGGGCATTTGTGTTTCCATGATGTTTAATCACTAAGTTTATATAAAGTCTTAAGAAAATTAATTTATGTCTTAACTTCCACACTTACCAAATATCTTTCATTTTGTGGCAACAATGAGCCTCTTTATACTCCTTTACACATACAACTTAATATAAAAATTGAATACATGTTTATACTATACCCATTAACTACCAATAGATATTATGTTCCCATATAAATTAACAATAAATGTAACTTGGTTAAAATCACAAACGTTACACATTTAAAAATCAAGTTAAATCTGAAATTTTATTTATTTTTTTAAAGATTTTATTTATTTATTTGACAGAGAGATAGAGAGCACAAGTAGGCAGAGTGGCAGGCAGAGGGAGAGGGAGAAGCAGGCTCTCTGCTGAGCGGGGAGCTGGACGTGGGGCTCCATCCCAGGACCCCAGGATCATGCCTGAGCCGAAGGCAGTTGCTTAACTGACTGAGCCACCTAGGCGCCCCTAAATCTGAAATTTTATATGTGCAATCCATGAAATAGCTATAAGTGCATATGAGGAATAGCAATGCCATCAACTCTTGCTAAAGAAAACACAGTCTGAAGATCTTTTTTTTTTAAGATTTATTTATTTGAGAGAGAGAGAGAGCATGGGGGGGAGGGTCAGAGGAAGAAGCAGACTCCCCACGGAGCAGGGAGCCTGATGCAGGACTCCATCCCAGGACTCTAGGATCATGATCCAAGCCGAAGGCAGTCACTTAACCAATTGAGCCATCCAGACGCCCCCTGAAGATCTATCTTTATTCACTATTTGACAATGTTAGTTATAACACTATTTATGACTTTCAAAAGCCTACACATGTATAGTCACCTCTTCTACCCATTCCCCTATAAATGTTCTATATCCAGGTCCCAGTTACATTACAATTAAATTTCCAAAACTTTCTCTGCTTCTTGAAAACAATTATTATTGGTATTTAAGACATTTATTTTTAAATGTTATTTTGTACACTACCACGGTTTTATCATGATAGCAACTATGCATGGTCTCCTAGATATACTAATGAAGCTACTTGTTCTCAACAAAATATGCTCATTGCATCTATGTCCACTTCCTAATTGACTACATTTTCAGTTAATACACTTTGAAGCAGAGGTGCATGTTAAACTTTGATCTCTTTCTGGTTTGTGGCCTTTCCAAACTTTTGCTTTCTGCTTCCCAAAGACAAAATGAAGCAGTTTAACAATTATTTCAACAAGAAGCGAGACATTTGGAATTGGTCTCTTTCATTCAAGTCACCTGTCATGTCTGGGCCTTGGTTTCTTTTCCGGTAATATTTAAGTATCCTCTGGAGCTGCTTCTATCACATTCATCTGTAAGCATACTTATTGAAATCTTCCTAAATCTATCCTCAGCATTGTAGGGGCTTAAAGCCTTGGCCTTTGCCCTCAGAGAGCTGAGGGCTACCCTGGGGGCAGTGGGGCAGGGGGCGTGGAGGAGGGTGGTGGTTTCATTGTGATCGTATGAGCATTCAAGGGTTATTGATTGAATGGTCAGTTGAGAAATGCCAGGTCCTAGAAAGTGAGGACCAGGAGATATTTTATATCTGAAAGAGACCTGTTAAAAATTCCAGCAGCATTTTTCCAAATGTAGACTAAGAGTTGATTTAGGAATGCAGAGCAATGCACAGGATACCTACCTAGATTCTAGACTTGTTCTGCAGTATAATTGGAAATGTGAACTTTCTGCTCCACAAAGGTGATAGGGAAGGGGGAAAAAAGTCTATAGGACACTGTTTTTTCAAATTCTGGAATGCTACTAGAATTTTTTTTTAAGGGGTGAAAGTAGGAAGAACTAAGAATTTTTTTTCTTGAAGCTGTTTCAGTTAATGTAATTAATTGATATTCAACTAATACATATTAATATGGCTCTAAAAGCTGTTGCCCCCAGACAAATAAAGAGTGTCCAAGTCACCTCCCATGCCCAACATTGTTTCTCCACCCTCTGGAGCACTCTACCCAGCAACTATAGGGGTAATGCCTGGCAGGGGACCTCAGGGATACTGGTTAGATCATGGAGGCAGTGTTTTATCTGAGTGGTCAGTGCTCAGTGTTATTAAACACTTTTAATAAAAATGCTCATTTTTCTGTGTGTGTGTGTGTGTGTATACACATTGGGTCATGATAAAAAAAAAAAAAGGTGTGAAAGCCACTGTTCTTTCTATAGGCAATATGAGCGTAAGAAGGAAACTTTTAAAGCAACTACTTCCTCCCAAGAAGAGACCACTCTGACAGGCCTAAGGTTAAGAATTTTATTGAATTTATATTTATCCTTACCTACACAGAGAATGATACTGCCTTTCCATTTACCATGGTGATACCAGCTTCTTTAATTAATTATGTTAAAACTAAAAATATAACGATTTAAAGGAAAATATTAAGTATATCATAGTATAGGTGTTTCATAGCTTAAATTAGGAAGGTGCTATAAGAATAAACTGTCTCATCTATCAATTAGATAAAATGATGGTACCTGAGAAGTGATTAATTTAGGTCCCCAGCCCTAATGGCTCAGCCGTGGTCTTATGGCTCAGCCATGGATGAGAAGCTTTTGGTTCACCACAAAAAGCAAGCCTGGTTAACTATTGAAGGGTAGCAGAATATGCCATTCCAAAATATGGCACTTTGGCATATTGATTATTTTGAGCTGTAGGCGCTTGACAAACAGCAAATGCAGAGAGAGGATCTCTCAACCCACCTTATCTGTCTAAAGACAGATCCCCTAAAAGGAACTCAATTATCATAAATCTCCCAGGGAGTTTCATCAACCAGGGAAGAAAGACTCACAGAAGAGGAGACAACAAACTAAACCATACCCAGAAAACTTTTTCACAAACTATCATACCTTCCAACTATTTGGCTACTGGCCAATTTGTCTTTCCTAAAAGTTATTTGCCTTCCCCCTAAGAGGTCTACATCCCCTTTTCCTATTAGGATATTTAACCCTGAAAAAAAAAGATATTTAACACTGAATTTTAAGCCATTTTGGGGAGTTATTCATTTCTTCCTGGGCTTCTCCCATGCATACATGACGTATACATGTTAATAAAATTCTGGGGGGGGGGGTTTGTTGCTGTCAATTATTACAGAAGAGACCAGAGGGTTTTTCCTCCTCTACAGTGTGTTTCGTGAATACCAGAATTACCACTAATAGAGGGTACAGAATATTTAAAAGACTTTGTAGATCTATACTGAATGGATAAGCATTCTTTTTAAAATCTGTGGTTCAGAGCCAGTGACACTGTCCCTCTGAAGCAGGTTTTGTAAGGTAAGAAAACTGCCAAGGAATGCCCCAATTCATAAGACTGCAAAATGTCTTCCTTCATTTATCATAGTGAATTGAAGAAAAAAAAAAGACTCAAGAATAGACGGTTTATCTGTAAATGCAAGGAGCACTTTTGAGCTTCTATATTGCACATGGTGGTGGGGGGAAGCAGGTTATTTAAGGATCTTAGTCTCATAGTAGACAATACTATGTAATTCTTTATTTGAAGTGCTTTGTCTTTCTGCACTGCTGGCTTTGTCATCAGCCAATGTTGCAATTACTTTAACAAGCAAAGGAAATGCCAGTCAAGTGCAGCACCTGGGACCTCCTCACCCTTGCAACACATTAGGCCTCAAGCAGGAGACAAAACACGCTCGGAGCCCAGGTAAAAAAGGGAGCGGGTGACTGCGAGCCTAGGTGTGGAAGAGCGCCTTGTTCCCAGGGCCAAAGTTTATATTAGCAATTCACTTCCCCCTTAATCAGGCGCTTATTATATTCCATGGTGTCATCCTGACTTCAGGACTTTGAAGGGCAGTTTTGAAGACTACTCAACTGCATTTAACATTAAAATGCTTTGTGCAGCCAGATGTCAATTCCACCTGCCCAGAAGCTTATGCTGAACTGTGACCGGGGCTGACCCATACGGAGCTGGGCTTTTCTTCGCTTCCAGAATCTTGGGGGACCGGTAAGAGCAAGAGGTCCGCCAATCACAGGGGCTATTTGGCAAAACACGATGCAACCTTAGAAGATGGGTCACTGCTCGGTTCCAGCAGCCAGCCAGAGACAACAACTAAAATGGAAGATCCTTCTCTGTGGCAAAGCAGGCCTCTTATTTGAAACGGAAGGCCTGAAGGAGGGAGGTGAGCAAAGAAAGGAAAGGCGAAGGCACTGCTCCTAGAAACCGGGTTCATTCAAACCCGGAGGACAGCAAACCCCGCCTCCCCACGCCGCCGCCCGCTCAATCGCCAAGCGCTCCGGGTGTGAGCTCGCCCCGCGGGGAGCGGCTTGGAGCCGAGGAGGCGGTGGCAGAGGTGGTTTGGGCAGCCCCGCGCGGCGGATAGGCCCAGACAAACAACACCCATTCCCCCTCCCCCTCGCTTAGTTCAACTCCCACTCGGCCCCGGCCACGCCCTGCCGCCACCGCCCCCTCGGGCAGCTTTCCGCTCCGCAGCCAGGCCTCGGTCGGGGGCGGGAGGGAAGGCGGTGCCTGGGATGGGCCGCCGCGGCCAGCGGAAACTACAAGGGCCGAGAGCCTTTGCGGCAGCGAACCGCCCCCTTTCTCCCACCACTCAGCGCGCGTCACCAGGGGCTCAGCCAATGGGGACCGAGTCAGGGAAAAAGGGCGCCCGGGTCCGGATGCGCCTCAGGAAAGCCATGCTCCCTGCGCAGGGGCAGCGGGCAGTTCACCCGGCGCGCCGAGTCGTCGGTGGTTCGCAAGCCCACTCATCCGACCTGCTCGCTTCTCTTGAGCGACAGCCCTACTTTTTTCTTTAGTGGCAATTCCGAGGGATGCTGGAGCAGGTTTTTGAGGGGAGGGCGCTGGGAAATGAGTAGGGGGCGGGATATCCTGAAACAACAAGTTTGGCTGTATGGAGGGCCTACCGGCAGCGAGCCTGAGCTAGAACGCCGAGAGAAGGAGCACCGGAGAAGCCAAGGGAGGAAAAAAAAAGCGGCTGAAAGGATAACCCCGAGAAAGGGGGTGGAGAGGAGGCGGCCCCAGCGCCCCGGCCCCCGGCAGGTCGGCGGCCAATCCGCTGGGGGAAGGGGTGGAGAGTCGGCGGCTCCGGCGGAGAGAGGCCGAGGGGGGTGGGGAGTCGGCCGGGCTCGCGCCGCCCTGGCCCCGCCCCCGGCCCGCGCCGCCGCCCGCGCCGCGCGCCGCCGCTGTCAATCAAGGGCGAGTCAGCCGGGCTCGGGCGGAGAGAGGAGCTGCTACGCCACAGCCCAGCGGCGGCCATTCGCGGAAAAAGAGGCAGAGCCTGTGCCAGCTACAGCCTCCTCCGAGCCACCGCGGGCGGGCGGGACCGGCCTCTCCTCCCGCCTCGCCCCCACCCCCACCCACCTCTATCCCTGTGTCTCCGTCTGAGGGTTTGTCCTGTTAATGCGGGATGAGCGGTACGTATTCTCCACCCCCCTCGGTCTCCTTCACCGCCTCCCTCCCTCCCTCCTCCCCAGACCCTGCTCGGTTCTCCCCCCTCCCCCGGGGCCGCTGAGATGCTTTAAGGGGAGGAGGAGAGGAAGGGAGGGTATCAGGGGGTGGGAAGGAGGGTTGTGTTTTGTCTTAATGTCTGAGAGAGAACAACCTTCTGGGTGTTGCTGTGGAGCGGATGGGTCGGGTTTCAAACCACGTTTTGTGATATCCCCCTCCTCCCTTCCCTCCTTCTCCCCCACCCCCTGCCGGTGTGCGTGGATCGCGGGTTTATGGAGATTAATGTTCAGGGGGAGGGGGAGAGGAGGAGGGGGGGAGACGAATAATAATAATCCTAATAACCTGTTGTCGTTGGGGGGGGTTTGTTGCAGATCAGAAGAAGGAGGAGGAGGAGGAGGCGGCGGCGGCAGCAGCAGCAGCAGCGGCGATGGCTACAGAAGGAGGGAAAACCTCTGAGCCAGAGAATAACAATAAAAAACCCAAAACCTCAGGCTCCCAGGTAAAAGCAAACATATAAAAAAAATTCATCACGAAACGTTAGGGGAGAGAGGGAGTTTTGTCCTTTAATTGCCCAGAACTGAAGAACAGAATACAAATGTTCATCCACTCAAAGCATCTTTCTGAGAGTGAGGAAGTTAAATTGTAAATTCATAAAGATTTCACATGTTTGAGGGATGACGTTGTTTAAAATTACATTAGGAACTCAGACTAGTAGAAAACGGTGTGTATTTTCCCAAGGGCATTTTGAATTCATGAGAATATACTTTAGGAAAGTTTGTTAGACATTTCCTTTTATTTGAACTTTATATTACAGTATCTGCTTCCTTATTCTTCTATCTTACTGCTTTTGTTACTATTTCTTTTTGATTTCTGTCACTTCCTGAGTAAGTTCTGAAATGTAGAGCTGTCAAAATAAATAAATAAATAAACCCCTTCCAACTACTGGCCTCCACTAAATCCGCCCACTTTTTCCCCCCTCCCCTCTCCTTTACCATCTCATTTTGGGTAGGACTCTCAGCCCTCTCCTCTGGCTTTACTGGCAGCTACTTGCAGCAAAATAGGGACTCCTGGTGAAAATCAAGCAACTGGACAACAACAAATAATTATAGATCCAAGCCAAGGATTGGTGCAACTTCAAAATCAACCACAACAGCTAGAACTGGTAACAACACAACTTGCTGGAAACACTTGGCAACTTGTTGCCTCCACTCCTCCTGCTTCAAAAGAAAATAACGTTTCTCAACCAGCTTCTAGTTCATCTAGTTCTTCCAGCAGTAATAACGGGAGTGCGTCTCCTACAAAAACTAAATCAGGTAATTCTTCCACCCCTGGTCAATTTCAAGTCATACAAGTACAAAATCCAAGTGGTAGTGTACAGTACCAAGTGATCCCACAACTTCAGACAGTGGAAGGCCAGCAAATTCAAATCAATCCAACTAGTAGTTCATCTCTACAGGATTTGCAGGGTCAAATTCAGCTCATTTCTGCAGGTAATAATCAAGCTATACTCACAGCTGCTAACAGGACAGCTTCCGGGAATATTCTTGCTCAAAACCTGGCAAATCAGACCGTTCCAGTCCAAATTAGACCTGGTGTTTCAATACCACTGCAATTACAGACCCTTCCTGGTACTCAGGCTCAAGTTGTAACAACCCTACCAATTAACATTGGAGGAGTGACTTTAGCTTTGCCAGTGATAAACAACGTGACTCCTGGAGGAGGGACTGGACAGGTTGGCCAGCCTGCTACTACTACTGATAGTGGGACTTCCAATGGGAGTCAGTTAGTTTCCACACCCACCACCACCACTGCTTCTGCCAGTACTATGCCGGAATCTCCCTCCTCCTCCACTACCTGCACAACCACTGCTTCAACATCTCTGACGAGCAGTGACACATTAGTGAGCTCAGCGGACACGGGCCAGTATGCAAGCACATCAGCCAGTAGTTCTGAACGCACTATTGAAGAATCTCAAACACCTGCTGCTACTGAGTCTGAAGCACAGAGCTCCAGTCAGCTTCAGTCTAATGGAATACAGAATACACAGGATCAATCCAATTCTCTTCAGCAGGTGCAAATTGTAGGCCAGCCTATCTTACAGCAGATCCAGATCCAACAGCCTCAGCAACAGATCATTCAGGCTATTCCACCGCAGTCATTTCAACTGCAGTCAGGGCAGACAATTCAGACCATCCAGCAGCAGCCTTTGCAGAATGTTCAACTTCAAGCAGTAAATCCGACTCAGGTGCTTATCAGGGCTCCAACTTTAACACCTTCAGGGCAAATCAGTTGGCAAACTGTACAGGTTCAGAATATTCAGAGTCTTTCAAATTTGCAAGTTCAGAATGCTGGGTTATCCCAACAATTAACCATCACCCCAGTGTCTTCAAGTGGTGGCACAACTCTTGCTCAGATTGCTCCTGTGGCTGTTGCTGGTGCCCCAATAACTTTGAATACTGCTCAGCTTGCATCAGTGCCTAACCTTCAGACAGTGAGTGTTGCCAACCTGGGTGCTGCAGGTGTTCAAGTGCAAGGAGTTCCAGTTACAATCACTAGTGTTGCAGGTAAGTTACTACAATCTTTTCTCTGTAAGATCCTTTCATGCAGTTTTTAATAACAGTTACTGCTTTTCTTTGCTAACTCTTAGATTTGATGTAGACCTCTGAAATAAACATAATCATAAGGAATCTAAAATCACAGGAATATTATATTAACTGCCATGAATATCATCATCAGTGTGACCCATTCACATCTGTACATTTTAATATTAGATTTTCCATGTAAAATTTGCTAGACACTTTTATAAAGTTATTCTTCCATGGAGCAACACTTCCTAATTAGAATCATAATTGTCTTCTGTAATTTAGAGATCATATTTGAATACGCTTGAACTCTTCAGAAAGAACTCTGATAAAAATGATGTTTATATCTTCTTTAAAAGGAAGTAGGTTTAAAGCTGAATTAGTATACAGTTGTGAATCTGTTGAAGTTTTAATTCTACTTTGTAATAAGGCTAAGTTTTCCTTAAATTGGAAGTTCTGCTTCAGTATCTCGTTGTTCATGCTTTTGCGTTTTATTTATTTATTTATTAGTGTTTTAAACTAGATATTGATGCAGTTTAGAGATACAATTGTAAGTTACAAATTGATTAATTTTTATGTCTTTTTCTGCTAAAACCAGGATTTTCCCAGGATTTTGAATAGTTACTTACATATAAAATAATACCTAAATTTTATGGTTGTTATATTATTTTCAGGTATTTTTAGTGTGAAGTTGTTGAAAAGCAATTAAAAATGAAATAGAATGTCGCTAATTTGAATTGTATTAAAGGTTATTTTAAAACCAATTATAAACGGTTATTTGTTATGCATAAGGGGATTTCTGAAGTATTTGGAAAAGTCTTATTATTTTAAATTTTCTTGATTTATCTTTTTTTACCTAATAATACCTTTTGTTTTCTAGTAATTAAACACTTTTTACTGATTCTGATTTGCTGAAAACCTAATTGTGGTTTTAGCACCTTTGATACTGTCAGATCTGTTTAGTTAAATATTTTTATTTTGATAATCTGAAATGAATAAACACATCACTTTTTAATGATCTTTCTTGAAACAGGTTTCAGAAAAATTATGCTAGGGTTTTTGTTTTACAGTTAATACCTAAAGTAGATGTATATATTTATAATTGGATGTTGTCAGATAGAGTTCTGTGATGAAGAACAGAGATTATGTGTTTTATTTAGATGCCCATTACCTCTAAACCAGACCTATCCAGTAGAATTTTCTGTGATGATGAAGTGTTGTATATCCTATCCAGTGTGTTAGCCATGTGCAGCTATTGAGCATTTAAAATGTGGCTAGTGCAACTGAGGAACTGAATTTTTAATTTAATTTCAATTTAAATAGCCACATGTGATTAGTGGCTTCTGTATTGATAGCACAGTAACCTAATCAAAGTATTTTGAGTGTGGTACTTTTCCCCCCTAAAGCTATTGCAGCACAATTATATAAGTATTTCTCTGGATTACAATCCATAGCTTGCTTGCTTTGTTCATACTTTTTCCTAAAACTTGACAATATCTTAAGTATTAATGAAAAATGTCTTTTTTTGATGGGTTGAATGACAGTTTGCATTATCAAAAGTTACTTCAGTTACATTTTGATTTGCCCTTTAAGCATTAGTTAGTGAATCATGATTAAGAGAATTGAATGAGTTATAATTTAGGTTAGGAATAGTTAATTCTTCTGTACTGTAATTGGTATCAGTTACAACCCAGAGTTTCCCCCTTACCCATCGTGAGAGCAAGTCATTGATAAGAGTGTGGTCTTCTGATTACCTAACTCAGATTTACTTGAATGATGCATTATTAGGAAGGCAGGATCCACCTCCTGGAACTGTAACTTTTGGGGGTGTGGTCAAGGAATTTGCTTTTCAAATAAACTTTCCAGCTCATTCTAAATCTCATTGAAATTTGAGAACCAAGGATCTAGACATCAGTAGTGAACTGTAAAGCAAAATATGGAAGCAGATGGGTGTTGGAGCTAGTTCATGTGTGCCTCATGGAATGGATTTTGATGGCAGAGAGAACTTTTATTTCAAATAACTTACCATGCCACATGCTGTGAAAGTACCACCTTTTGGTACTTTTTGATTATTTCATGTGTCTGTTCCTTCCCCCTAAACGGTATTATTTAATTTTGTTTAATTAATGGGAAAATTTTTGCTCTAAATATTTATGACAACTATTACCAGGCTTGAAAAAATTATTAATAGTTGTCTTTGACAGAATGTAATGACTAGCTCAATAAGAACGGGCTAAAAGTTACCATCCATGCTCATGTCACTCTTCAAGAGACATGGGAAGGGTCTGGATGATAGGAAAAAAATTTATATGTTAATCAAATGAAACCAGTTCTTGAAGCTAGGGAGCTTCATACTTGATTTTATGAAATGAGAATGTTAGTGACAACCCAGGGGGAATCTCTTTCCATGATAATGAATTCAGCATAATGTGTTTCTGTGGTTTGGTCTCCTCTCAGAATCCTGACTTCCAGGCTGAGTATCTAGCATTTAATTAGTTGGAATTGTAGTAGGAACTAAGTACATGTTCCCCCTACATACTTAGTGTTTATTCCTTGTTGGGATTGTGAGTTTGACTTTGCCTGAAGGAAAAGCAGAATTCTCTTTTTAAGAACAAAGGTAACATCCTACTGCTGGTTTAAGAACATCCTTTGTTTTAACTAAGTGACGGAAGTAAGATTTTTGCTCTAGAGAACTACCTGTTTGCACAGTGTACTCAGGTAACCAATGAGCCTTAGATAAAATTAACTTTAGGAGTTACATCTCCTTAGTTAAAAAATTTAGAACATGTAGGGACAATTGATATCTAAATCTGTAATTAACTTGCATTGACTGGGGATTTGATTTGGTTTTGGCCTTAATCATCCATCTGTTGTAACAGGTCATGTTTTTGCTTGAGGGATGGGTATTTCTTTTTTTCATTTTAGTGGCAGTTCACATTTTTAGGCTAATTCCTACACAAAGGAAGTTCAACTCAAAAGATGTTGCTGGCTCTTCAAGAACTTGACTGTCTAACCTTCCTTTACTTTTTGGGGGTTTTAAAGTATGAAACCTGGGGATGTAGCAGAATCAGGAATGGGAAGGCCAGTTCTTCATAATTAGGGAAAATGGGGGCCAAACAAAATAATTGACATTTATATTTAATCTAGAAACCTAACTAGTAGAATCAACTTCTTACACCAAACTTTTTTACAGAGCTCCTAAAAGTAGAAATTGACTTGAATTTTAATACTAATATGATTTTTCTTAGCTATATATGTTCTGTTAATTTGGATTTTCTTAGGCGTCTTAAAATAAGATACGTGTATCATACATATATACAGATATATAAACATGTACACATTTGTGTGTGTAACTATACAAATGCCTCCTGTGTTTGGTAATTTTTTTTTTAAGTCAATTTGCTCTTACAATTTTATTTCTCTAAAATCTTATAATACTGTTTATTACATATTGAATTTGTTATGAGGAACTTATATCTTGTACCCTGTACAAGTAATTTAGGTTCTGAATTACCAAGTTGGTTTTACCCATTAGATGATGTGTGGCATGACCTTTAAGATTTGTTGATGATGACGTAACAGTATCATTACTAATTTTTAAGTTTTTCATGGAAGATGAAAACATATCCGTTGTAAAACCACATTAATTTTTAGAGGGCATCTTTGAGAAGGATTTCAGGATAGAGAGAGGCGCAAGGGAAAATAGTTTTAATTATCTGTTTTTTGAATCTGAATCAGGGAACATATAATAAGTAATACTTAATATTGGAGCAGGCATAAAAGCAAGTTGGAGAGGAAAAAGAAGGAAGCTTGATTAAGAAGGAAGATGGGAAAGTGCCATACATAGATCTTAAATAACATAGATTTACAGGATGATAGAATTTTAGTTTGGAAGGATCTTTGAGGTTATCACTCACCAGTTGTAGCCTTTTGGTATCGTCGCTGAAGTATTTATAAAAGAATTTTGTATCTTTCTGTTACAAGTGAGAGCAGAAATATGGGTAAGAGGTTCTAGAGTGCTACATGAAGTACTTGGGGATGACAGTAAGAATTGAGGGGGGACATGTGGGCTCTTCTGTACTCTTTTTAGTTTTAAGATTGGATGTTCATAATGCCTGTCAGTTTGCTACCTAATGAATGAGCAGATTGTGGCAAAGGGAAACCTGTTGAACCACAAATTGCTTATGTATGTATGTTGTGAGATAAAGGCTTCATGAAATTGTAGTTAACTAATGTAATTTAAAGATAATTGAGTGTCTCTCCCCCTCCCTCATTTCTTAGTGGTATTTTTAAAAATGAAGAAACTGAAGCCCAGAAGGTTGAATTTCTTGTACATTTTGGCAGAGTGAAGACTAGAATCTTGACTGCCGCTCCAGTTGTCTTTCTGCTCTATTGCTGGCTTTGTTACCCAAATCTTTTGCTAGTAAATGAGTACATGTAGTTGAAGTTTAGGGACCAGACAGGGAGAATAGCTTGACTTGGTCTTCTCCAGATG
Organism: Callorhinus ursinus; assembly: GCF_003265705.2. NCBI lineage: Eukaryota > Metazoa > Chordata > Mammalia > Carnivora > Otariidae > Callorhinus > Callorhinus ursinus. The sequence continues at coordinate 37,879,600 of NW_027397074.1, forward strand.
GATTGTGTCTATTGTCACTGGATATTCAGCTTTAGTATATTGAATATAGTGTTGGTAAAAGCACAATTCCCTAGGTCTCCTTGTTATTGAGTTTAATGGTGGAATCTTAGTGGTATTATTTTGTCCCTAAAAGAGCAAATTCAGAACTTAATGAGATTAGTACATTCTGTATGTAGGTAAGCAAATCATTAGGCTGTCCAGATACTGTCTTTTCTCAAACTATATTTAGAAATGGCTTTTTTTTTTAAATGAGACTTGTGGAGGAAGAAAACATTTATTGTTTACCTTAGTGTGTTAGGTGCTAAGATAGGTATTTTTTATGTTATCTCATTAAAACCCATAATATCTTTGTAAGATGGTCTTATTGTGCCTATTTTACAGATAGCCTCATGAGCTTTAATTTAAGAAAATTTGCCCTCCAGTAAGTGGTAGAACCATGATTTAAAATTACCTGTGATTCTGAGGTTTTTGTTCAGGAGACATAAGGTAAAAGGATGAGTTCCCAGGTAAAGGCTGTTTTTCACCCTTTTGTGTCTGATATGTCCTTACATCCCATAAAGGGTAGGTGGTTTTGAAAATTGAAATGCTGACTGTGCAGTTAAAGTTTGTTCTAGTCCTAACATTCTGTGGCACTGACGGACAATTATGACTAAAAGTAGTAAAAGAAATGGTGAATAGAAACTATTGTGGCTGCATGGAGATCTCTGTGTTAAACTCACATTTTAAAATACTATACGTGGAAGGTAGAAGGAAGGACATAGGATTAAGAATGAAAACAAAGAGCAGCTTGACATTTTAAGAATGTCAAGAAAGCAGAAACTCATAATAAAGTAGGCTTTTTAAAAATAATTCTAAACAACTCATAAGGCTTCACATCACAGCAAAAGACACTGCTTGAGCAAAATGATGCAATATGAAGAAAAGACAGAGATGCTTTACTGTGCCTCTGTTAACCAGCAAGGAAAATGCACTTCTAGCTGAAATGACTAGAGCTGTAATTCACTGAAATTATTTGTTCAAGGTAAGTGAGAAGATAAGGGACATTTAGTTGCCTTTTGGAAGTCAGAATGATCCAGATAAATGCCATCCTCGGGTCAGAAGGAACTTTCAAATTCAGTTTCAGGCCAGTATAAATAACTTAAAAGTTACGCAGCATGAAAGAATTGAGCATGAATTAAGTACCTCACTTTCTGAAAACATCCTATATTGCAGATAGATGAGTTTGATAACATCTTTAACAGAGTCCCTGAGTGGATTATCCAGTAGTTGGCTTGTGAGCATTTAAAAAAGAATTCAGGGATCACTGGGAACCCGTATGGGTTCACTAAGAATCTAGGTTTATGTATTCTTCCTCTAGGGTGTCCAGATGAGTATAGAAAAGAAATAATGTCGCCACAATGTATTTTGATATCAGTGTTGATAGTCATGATTTCTTTAAAGGCCCATACCTGGTTGCTCAATTACATGAAAAATGATTGTCTACTTCAGTGAAAGTCGTTGGTGGTATTGTGTAAGATTCTATCCTTGATATAGTCCTGTTGAATATTTTTTACAAATACTATAGTGAAAGATGGCCTATTTAATGAATTTAAAGGTGAGGCAAAGCCGGGAGACTTTGCTAATAATTATGATGGGGATAGACTTGAGATTCGAAGTGATCTTAATACTCTGGAATGCTGGGTCAGAATTATCAAGGTAAATACAATAGATCCTCTGTTTAAAGGGGTAGGGGAAATCGTATACCCACAAGATGAAAAACCTAGGTTGGCAGCAGGACATGTGAAGGTGATTTGGGATTTATTGGCTTAATATGAGCTAAGTAGAGTAAAGCTCCTCCTTTATTTTGTGTTTGTCAGACCATTTCTGCAATATTGTATGCATTGCTAGGTGTGGCACATTTTAAATGAGACACTGACAAACTGGCAAGTGTATCAAGAGGGATTCCTGAGATGCAGAGTGTGGAAAACATTTCATTAGCAATAATTAAAGAGTGGGTGGTTTTATTTTTAAAACAAGAGAAAGTGTGACCACTGTCTTTGGCTTTTTTTTTTTTTTTTTAATCTGTTTTGCTTGGCCCTGGGAAACCAATAGAATATGTATATTTACACACAGGGACTAGTGCTGTAAAATAATGGAATGGTTTGTTTCAGAGAGTAGAGCTCTTCCTGTATTAGAGGCTGGATGTCCATCTATCAGAGACAATGCAGAATGTAGAAGAATTTCTTGTACAGAAAGTTTGATTAGGTAAACTGTAAGTCTTCTAATCTAAAATTGAAGATTCTATGAATATTTGATTATATGGTCCTATTCTGGGTATTTCCATCCAGCATATGGTGAGAGTTCTCTGTCTTAGTTAAACTTAATGACTGACCCAATATTTAGGGATTGGGGATGGGGATTTTGAGGGTCACATTTACAGTTTTTCTTAGAGGGAGTATAATTAAGGTGAATTCTATTAAGTAATAAGTATAATAATTTAATTCATAAATAGATTTCTGTTCTTCACTATTTGTTAGACTTACTACACTCTTAGATGCTATTTTTCTATGTTACTTGCACTTTTATTTGGTAACTACCAAAGCATTAGTATTTTAAACATACATTTCATTGTCCAACATTTCTAGTTAGGATATTTTATCTCAGTAGCTATTTAACCATGTTTAGTTATGTTTCTGATACTGTCACTTTAGTATGAACAATGTGATTACTTTTTCTTTAGTGAAATTGGAGAACATTTGGAAAATCTAGGATTCTTACAGAGTTCAAACTCTGGGAGCACTCACAGCTTCGAATTTGTGAATTTACTCCTTGGAATAAACAGATCCAATATCTCTTTTTGGCGCAGAATATGTAGCACATAGGTATTTTTTAAAAAATTATGCAGAAAATACTAAACCCATCAGGCAAGATCACCATGCATTGTATTTTCACATCAAGATAAAATCACAGTTTTCCACAATCCATTGCTAAAATAAAAAGGAGAAAGTCTTAAAAAAAAAAGTCATTTGAGACTCGAGACCCTTTTAAATAGAAAAAGTATTAATTGAGATAAATGAAGGTTTTCTTATCCTTAGGGATGGTAATACAGTTAGGAGTAGGGACTCTCTGCTTTATCAGAGAGGTGCGGTTCAAGTAGTAGGTTTATTCCTACTGCAGACATACGTGCTGAGAGGCTTCCTAGAGCCCAGGTATTTTGTGTTCTAGGTGAGAGTCGGGTGTGGCTGAAAGAGGAGACAGGAGAGGCAGAGGAAAAAGAAAGTTTATTATACTCACATGTGCTAAAGAGACTGTCACTGTACACAGAGAGGGGGTCACATGAGAGGGAATGCCAAGGGATGGCTTAGCTAAGCAGCTGGGGAACAGAGGGAGGACCCCTGGGCACATGCTTTTATTGGGGGGTCAGGATGCACTACACAAGAAAAGACATGAGGGGATTTCATTTAAATGTTACTAGGTCATAGGGGAAGATAAGAAGGGAAACTATGCTGCAGGAGCTCCCCTTATCATGCTGGTGCACCTGATTGCCTGGGCGGGGTGCTTACAGCTTGCTTGAGAAGATGTATATGCTGTAGGAAAACACTTTAAAATTTATAGTACAACAGGACTAAGAACTCCTAAGTTTTGCTCAGGTGCTGCTCCCCATAAGCTTATCTATCCTGGGCAAACATGTTATAATCGGAGTTTTGTCCTTTTCTCATTTGAAAAATAGTATTCCTTCCCTTTTTACCTCATAGAGTTGCAAAGATACATGACATAGTACATACAAAAAAGGTTTGAATATTCTAAAGAAAATTCTACAGTTGACCCTTGAATAGTATGGGGGTTAAGGGTGATGACCCTCACATAGTTGAAAATTAGCATGTAACTTTTGACTCCCCCCAAACTTAACTACTAATAGCCTACTGTTGCCTGAGAGCCTTACCAATAACATAGTTACTTAACACATTTTTTATGTTGTATGTATTATATACTATATTCTTAAAGTAAACCAGAGAAAAGAAAATGTTATTAAGAAAATCATAAGGAAGAGAAAATATAGTGGGAGAATGAGTAGTTTTAGATGTGGATATTAGCTTGAGTTAAATATCAGATGCAAAAAAGAAAGTTGTATAAAAGGAGTATCAGAAACCTTTGAAGTTCAGCTAAGGATGGAGAGAGGTAATCTACAGGTGGGGAAAAAAGCAGTGTGTTTCATTGTAGAAGAGCTAAGTGTCTGCTGCATGCTCTGTGTTAGACTCTGAAAGTACTCACTTGTCTTAAGAGGATGCTCATGGTGGGGAGGTGAGGCTTATATGCATGAAACAATTACAGAGCAGCTACAATTGCATATGAGAGTTTATTCTTAAATACTGGGTTTTGAGATATGGAAAACAAGTTACAAGAGTTCAGAGACAGCTGAGATCAGTGGATTGGAGTAAATAAGGAAGGTTTTCTGTGGTGAAGACTTGAAACAGGACTTGAAGATTGGTTTGGAAAGTGGACATTTGAGACTGATGATAGAGAGGTGAAGAGAGAGGATGTCTTGAGCCAAGCAGCTGAAGTAAAAAGCATAAAGTCCTCACGTGGAAGCAGGAAGCTAACATGGCAAGTGGCATTCTCTCGTCTGAGCTCCATAGCAGTGCAGTGGTCTTATAGAGTAGCTCAGAGTATCCCAAGTGAGCAGCCTGTCACCTCTGCTTCAGAGAAGTTATATGTTTATTGGATTGTTTCCTAACGTGTTGTTTGAAGAAGGGACTCTGCCAAAATAATAATAAAAATAAGTTTGAAAAACATGAATCTAGTGGATAGAAGAGATTGAATGGAAAGATTGGCAGAGCAAATGATATTATTAAAGTGTTTATAGATAAAAGTGTGGAGAAGTTAGAATCAGGAGGCCAGTAAACAAGCATCTTGTTGGAGTAATTTAGTCATGAATTCACAATGGACTTTAGAAAGGCTATGGCAGTGAACTTGCCTAATACAAAAAACAGGTTGTCAGACTTCCCTTAAGTACCGAGAATGTTGACCTGAAAGAAGTGGTAAGGGATTAGGTAAAAACATCACGTTTGCTGGTTCTTTTCCTCTACTCCATACCAAGTATAGTAACAGGCATTAAGAAACTGAAGCTGAAGTGAGATATGTTTGCTGCTTTCACCGAATTTATTATCTGTTGCAGAGATATACTGTATTTTATTTCTTTGCTTCTAAAACGTACTTTTTTTTAAACATTTTAACTCTTTGAAATTGAAATGCATCTTATAGTCAAAGGCATGTCATAATTTAATTAGCAGAATTTTTTTGTCCTTACAGTCACTTCCATCTTAGACTCAACGGGATATGATAAATATATAATTAAATTACAATGTGGCATTTGGTTTATAAAGACTATGAGTGAGGTGTTCTAGAAGCCCACAGGAAAGAAAAACTGGTTCTGCTTCTAGGGTTCCAAAAATGTTTTCATGGAGAGGGTTATAACTGACCCTTAAGGAGGCCTTAATGGATTACTAAAGTTTTGCCAGGTCAGGATGAGGAGGGCCATTTTAATGGTTATGTTGGATTTTACATGCAGTTTGGAAATCCATTTTAAGGAGTTTTCTACAAATGTTATAAAATTCGGACTGGGATCAAGAAATATTAACACACTTTAAAGGTGAATTGTAAACCTGTGGGCAGGGGCTGTGTCTTACCTATTACGGTATTTTTCAACTTGCACATTGATGAATGTTGCTTGGTACCTTATAATCCTGGTACTGAACTAGGGAAAAGGACACAGGCGGAGAACTTTGATTTCATAGGAGAATGGGATCAATAGGTCCTTGGAATAGATTCAAGATGCATACTTAAAAAAGGAATGAGAGAGTTTATGTTCATAAAAGGAAAATTGATTAGTAAAATGAAATAAAGGGAACTTATATCTGATTGTTCCATATGTTGTGGTAGACAGTTACAGGTGAGAATCTTAGCAGTGAGGGGAGTTTTGAGGAGAATCCAAAGGTATTTAAAGTTTACAGATTTCTGTCTCTCTGAATTTATTATGTAGGTGCCTCATAATGTAGCCAGAGATGGTTTAGTATAGTTCTGTAAATAATGAGTCAAGTCACCATAGCTTTTTGTTCACAGAAGCGGAGCTGCTTTTGCACAGGAGTATAGGAACCAAATAGTGATCTGTGCTGTGGTAAGTGGGTACCTGTCCCTGGTGTGGGGGTGGGAGAGGGGGTGGAACATCCTTTTTTGGCTGTAGTTGAGGGTGCCTAGGCTGAGGAGTTGAGAAAGAAGAGGGAAGAAGAAAAGAGTAGGTGCATATGGTGACAAGTACTAACTGAATTTATATAGGAGAAATTATTATACTTAAAGTGGTTTGTAAGTCTTATACGCTTTCGCATATATTTAAATCTACGTATGAACCAATTTGAGGTGTTAACATTTGAAAGATATTTGTCAGAAATGCTACAAATTATGATAATATGCTTGTTGAAGCAGTAATTGAATTATTTTAATTTTATCACAATTGTGATTTTATTAATATAGTTTTATAAAATTAAAACACATTGTATTTTTATTTCTAGAATTTCTTTCACCCTTTGTTCTCACTGGCAGGATTTCAGTACCTGTATTGATTCTAATGGTAGGGCAGGTATATGGTTTTGGTAATCTCTTAATATACTTTTATCCATTTTATGGACTCTTTGCTGGGAGACTGCGTTCATAAATTCAGCAGCTGGGTACTCAGCATCTGTATCATGAGGCTTGATGTGTTCCTTATATGATCAAATAACATGGGATTGAACTCCCTCTTCCGTAATGTTTTAATGGAGAAAGAAATTAGTTCATTTTTCTTTTATGAATGAAACAAGTAAAAGGGTTTTTTAACTCTTATATTTGGCTCACATTTACTGCATATTTGTAGTGTGCCAGATACTGTATCCAGCACTTGATATATTAACTCATTTACTCTTCAGAACACTGTATAAAGTTAAGCATTGTGGTCATGTGCAAAAACTAAGGCCTAGAGTAGTAAATAACTTGCTCAAGGTCACATAATCTAAACACATTTTGTCTCTAGAACCCTGTACTTTGTCCATTACCACTTAAATTGTCTCTCACTAGACACTCCCCTTGTGCCACAGTGTTTCCTGTGATCATTAGTGGAATTAATTCATTGTTTCCTATGTGTCAGACACTGTGCTTAAACATTTTATGTATATTAACCCATTCAATTTTTGCAATTCTATGAAGAAGGTAAAGATGACGTCAGTTTATAAAACAGGAAGCCAAGGCTATCAGAGGTTAATATCTTGGCCAAGGTTATACAGTCAAAATGTTAGTCGGCTAGTAAATGAAAGTACTTTTGATTAAGGCTGGTCTGGGTGAACAGGACTATCACCTACCTTTACAGCTAAGCGATACTATTTTAAGTAACTTATTGTAATTAGTGTAGTATATTCAATAAGGCATAGTATATTCAATAAGGCATTGATTCCTGTATCTTTAGCTGAGCACTCTACTCTTTATCACCCTTTAGGGGCACAGGGCATAAATGCCACAGAGAGGATTAGGGGGGAAAAAAGATTTTACTACTTTGTGTATCCTGTGTTGATTGGGAATTTGAGGTTAGTAAGAACATTTCCTTTATTAAATATATGTGTACCATAAATCAATTTTGAATGAATTTTTTAAAACATTCTAAGAATATAAACCATAGAGGAGTCTTACAATTCATTTTCACTAATATTTATAATACAGTAATATTAATATTCATTATAATATATTAATAATATTTAATATGTAACAGTATATTAAACATTATTAAATACAATTGATATATAGTAATGAGTATTTATGTTATATTAATTTTATATGTCATTTATATTATACTGATACAAAAATTAAATTATCAGGCATGCCAAAAAATATATGCTTTATGAGGCCTATATTTCATGACTTGCTTCTTGATCAGCATGTGACATGTCAGTAGATAGGAATTTACTTTCTGAAGGAAATGTTAAGAAATGACTTTAGGAGAACCCAAAGACAGTAAGAATTTTATGTATAGAATTTATGTTCTTCAGATAATTCTTTAGTCATTTTTGTGTACCATTAGTTCAGTTGACAGGTGCTTTAACTTTATTATTGTTGTCTAGGGGATAAATAATAAAAAATATTTGAATATCTGCCACTGTATACCAGACATTGTTCTAGATGCTGGGGAAACAAAACAGACATGTTCTGTAATCGTGGGTCCTATTCTTTATTTTAGGTGAATTTTGTTTTATCTCAGTCTTAGATTATTGCTCTTCTTAATAGATGAGGAAATCACAGCTCAAGAAGGTTAAATAATTTGTCCAGTGTTAGAGAATTAATACATGGGCATATTGGGAAAAGAACCCAGATTCCATCTGGCTTCAAAACTCTTATTCCAAAAAAAAAAAAAAAGCCCAAAAACCTCTTACTCCAGTTTGATCATAAATCCTTGTGGCTGGGAAAATTAGTTTTTATGAAAAGTTTTAAAAGTTTTTTTTTTTCTCCTTTTTAAAGTAACTACCAGGGACACCTGGGTGACTCAGTTGGTTAAGCTTCTGCCTTTGGCTCAGATCATGATCCCAGGGTTCTGAGATCAAGCCTCACATCAGGCTCCCTGCTCAGTTGGGAGTCTGCTTGTCCCTCTCCCTCTGCCTGCCTCCCCCCCGCCACGCTCGCTTGCATGCTCGCCCGTGCACTTGCCCTCTCTCTCTCTAGCAAATAAATAAAATCTTTTTAAAAGACTAAAATAAAGTAACTACCAATGAAAATTAAAGACCAGTTTACATTTCACAAGAGATTGATACACCCGAGTAAATTTATAGTCTATGAGAATGGAGTAAATTTAGTTTAGTCTCTATTTTGAAAAGATATGTTTGAGTTCATTTCATCTATCTCTAAGTTTGTGTGTGTGTACACATTTACATATATACATTTACTCATTGTAAACATTGAGTAAAAACTTCAGGAGATTATATTCTATATTTGTGGGCCTATTCATCATCACCTTCCTTGTTCTCCCAACACTGTCTTTTATTTTTTTTATTTTTTATTTTTTTAAAGATTTTATTTATTTATTTGACAGAGAGAGACACAGCGAGAGAGGGAACAGAAGCAGGGGGAGTGAGAGAGGGAGAACCAGGCTTCCCGCCAAGCAGGAAGTCTGATGTGGGGCTTGATCCTAGGACACTGGGATCATGATCTGAGCCAAAGGCAGACGCTTAACGACTGAGCCACCCAGGTGCCCCAACACTGTCTTTTAATTAAGGATACCAACTCATTTTGGGGTAATTCTAAAAAATTAACATACTTCCTCACACTCCCACCCCTACTCCAAATCACAAAGAAAACTTGATTGTTGAAAATCAAATGTTCACAGCTTTCATGTGCTTTTAAAAAGATTCTCTGGTAGCTATCGGAACAGATAATGATTACTATGTATAATTTTCAAACTGGAAGGCAAACATGTTTCATTCCATAAGCAGTTTGATGAGCAGAGGTAACCATGATATATTTAAGAAAAGAGCTCTGTTGCTGGGTAGCAGGTTAACTCTGCCACTAAATAGTTATGTCACCTTTGGGAATGGAAGTCTTGGTTTTCTCCTTTTGTTATAATGAAATGTTTGTGTATGTATTTTGTAAAGTATGATATTTGAGATTTTTGTTTAGTGTTAAAATTTAAAAATTTTAAGCACAAGCATGTGAAAACCAAATTGGACTTAGATTTTATTTCCATAAGCCAAGAGGAAAACTCAGGAAAAGTATCATTTAACCGTGTTTCTCTTTTTTAAATCAAGTTGATTACTTTTGGGAGTAAAACCGTGAATGAGATATGTCCGTATTTCTAAATGTGTAGGGTTTTGTTTTTGTTGTGGCAAATTTTTGAAGCCAAATCTAATATTGAGTCTAATGCTGTTGTCCTTTAAAAAAAGGTCAGTCATTTAAGTTTGAGTCATTATTAAGGATTTGCAGAATTTATAGAAAATGATAAGCTACCATCCTTTTAAACTAAGCACATGCCTAGCCTTCAGCAACACCAAAAATGAGAGGGCTCTGTACCCGTGGGCATTCAGATTGCCATTTGGGAACTCATCTGATTCCTCAAAATGCCCTTGCCAGTGGATATAGACATTGAAGATGCCTGGTCAGAGACCAGCTGCCCTTTAAGCCAGGGACTATGCTTGCTTAGGCTTGAGCTCCTCTAGCTAACAAGCAGCATAGATTAGCTCTGTGAGAATAAATATTGCAGCCGCAGTAACTTCACAGAGAGCTCTCTTACCCAGTATTACCTCCTAACTTTTCTAAAAGCTAGATCTTGATCTTCAGACCAATGATTTTACTACAGTCCTTGTTGCCTTCTTGCTCTGCAACTTAACAGTGATCATCCAGCCTACCTATTTTATTACCTTATCACCTCATGACTTAGACTTTTAGTCAGCCTGCCCCAGGGATAATAGAGTCAAATCTAGGAATATAGAAGTAAAAGAGTTAGGTGGATCTTTATATCTCAGTTTCAAAGGAGAAAACTTTTTACTGCTCATTCTGGAAGGTGGAGGATATGACAGCTGATTTGTAGTCCAAAGATGTCTCATGAGAGCAGTAGTATCTTCATCTGCTGGAACGTTAGAATTTTAAGCTTAAAAGTATTATAGCAGGAAGAACACCATTTTCAGCCTCACAACTGCTGGCGCTTGGAGTTTAATAATAGATTACAGTTGCTACCTTGGGAAGAAAGTACTTTAAATGCTGGATCGTACTAACGTCAAGATGCATTTGTAGAATGTCTTCTGTGGAGTTGTTTTTCTTAGGGTGGAGGAGTAGAAGCAGAAGGAGAGAGAATCTCCAGCAGACTCCCCACTGAGCTCAGAGCCGGACATGGGGCTCCATCTCTCTGAGATCATGACCTGAGCTGAAATCAAGAGTCAGACAATTAACCGAGGGAGCTATCCAGGCACCCCAGTATTTTTTTTTTAATTAAATAATGATAAAATGGATTGTTCTTAAACATGAGTTTCAAAAGCACTTATAATATTTGCTTGGATTTCATTTGGTAAGTTAATTTAAATTTATAGAAACACTTTTAAAAGTATTTAGTTACCCCTGATTACTGAGAAATAAAAGCTATTTTGGAAATCATGTCTTAGGTTATGTGGGGTCTAGCACTCTACTATTATACAGAAGTTAAAAAAAAACCCATACAAATTGTGCCCTCAAATACTATTAAAAGTACCCCAGTAAGTTATTTATGTTTCTTTAGTTATTAAGAATCCTACATGCTTTTCTGTGTGTTAGAGGCCATTGAGCAGTCAGTTCTCAGTGGTTAAAAATAGGTAAGTATTTTTTTCTACACAACAATACTATAGCTTTAACTTAAAATGAAGGAGACGTTGTGATGCTGGTGAAAGTAGCAGAGGACAAGAATCAAGACCAGGCTCCAGTCCCTTGGTCTGCCGGTTACTATCTGTGATATGGTGATGTCCTCCTACAGCTTTCTTGAGTGATTAGTAAGCATCTGTAAGATGAAGATTATATTGCCTATTGCACAGGGTTTTTCTGAGGATTAAATGGAGTGGTATGTGAAAATGTTTTATAAATACCAAAGCACTAAATAGATGCAAAGTATTATTATTATAAATTTACCCTTACTCTTTTCTTCTAAATTAATAGGTGTGTGTATTTAGCATTTTGCGGTCTCATTTTCTATTACATGGTCATTTTTGTATCTGTAGCATATAGTGCAGTGCTGGTATATACTGAGTGTTCAGTAAATACCCAGCAGAAATGAGACTTCTCTGCTACCACCTTAATTGGATATGTAAACTGTGGCTTTATTTTCTGTCTTCTGATGTTTTGACATCTGGGGCCTTGCTGGCCCTGGAAAGGACTGCCCCTTCAAGGATTCATCATTTCCTAGAGAGTAAACAACTCCCCCTTTTGTGTGCTTTTCAAATACAAACCAACCACTCCCCAGTCTATCCTTTTTAGCCTCTCCCATTTCAGGCTACTGTCTACCTGCCCAGACAACCAGGGACAGCCTCAGTGCCCCAGGACCCTCTGAAATTACTCAAACTAGCCAATCCTAAACCTGTTTGCCCCTGTCTTGTCTTTTCCTTCCTGTGGGAATCTTGTCCACAATTCCCCCTTCTCTCTGCCTTCTGATTAATCCTGGTGCTTCCCTGTGTGGCCCCCCTGTGGCATGGCTTGCCCTCTCCTCTTGGGAATTGAACAAAAGTCTTTTCAAGGCATTCTTCTCATCTGTCTGCCTTACTATACCCACATTTTCTATTAACACATATTTTAAAACAGTAAGCTGCTGATTTCTTTTATAATGCTTATGGCAAAGAATCTTACTAAGAAATAGTATTGGGATTCCTGGGTGGCTCAGTCGGTTGTGTCCAGCTCTTGATTTCAGCTCAGGGCATGGTCTCAGGATCTCAGGATCGTGAGATCCAGCCCTGTGTCGGGCTTCTTGCTCAGTGTGGAGCCTGCTTAAGATTCTCTCTCTCCCTCTCCCCCTCCGTATGCCCTTCCCCTCCCTTAAAAAAAAAGAAATAGTATTAAGTACTGTTAAATGGGAAGTTGTCTTTAGAAGTAACTTGAATATTCAGGATGATACTGAGCTATGTGTGTGTGTAGGTAATTAAATGTGTGCATGTGTATGTATGTATATATATACACACAAATATGTATGTATGTGTATACAACTTTTTTTAACCTCATTGAAAGATGACAAATTCTGATTTCCAAGCTACCTTGACAGATCATCTTTGGTTCAGCTTTTTTTGTTTGTAAGTAAAAAAACCAAGGCCCACAGTAGATAGTTACCCAAATCACACCTTTAGTTGTTGGCAAACCCCAGGTAACTTAGGTCTAACTCTTTGAGGCTTAAGTAGACATGCAAGTATTATAAGTTTTTTTACTAGAAAGAAAATTACAGGCAAATTTTTCTTCCTTTCTCAGGGGAATAAGGTCTTAAAGTTAATTTTGTTTTCTCCTGTCCCAAGCGGCAGTGGTTTGGTTGCTAAGTAATTGTTCCTATTGATACAATTTTTTTCATCTAACAAAATTAAAACTTTATTTAAATTTTATTTCATAAACTATTTTAATAGATATTTTATGTCCAAATCCAGATGTTTTATGTCCAGAATTCACCCATTTTGTATCTCTGCTCTCCCCCCCCCAATTTTATTTTTGGTGTTAGAGTCACAAACTTAGAAACTTGTAATGGCCTTTACGCTAGTAGCTACTTTCTTGTAAACATTTTCTAGTATTTGTACTTTTATGATACATTTGACTGGGTTAAATAATCATACTGTGCATGAAATAATATGGGGAGAAATTGTTGAGAGTGGTGAATTATAGTTAACAAAGAATGAGTTAGGGCTTTTCATGGGTTTTTCTTGGAGTTTTTTTGTTTTGTTTTTTTTGTTTTTTGCTTTTTGGTAGACATAATAAGAGGTAAATGAACAGGATTTGGGGTGAAAGAGTTTTTTTCTTTGTTCTGTTTTGCTGGATCTTTATATAAATATTGGATCAAGTTTGGTTTTCCACATCAAAGAAACAGAAAGGAAGGAAAGCATGAGAGGTGGCTTTAAATTGGTTCTCCATACAGATACTAATGATAGTTCTCCATTTCCTTAGAAAACTGAACAAAGTGTAATTATGTTGGGAGGTGAAATTTAGGTTAAATTAAGGAAGTATATTAAGTAATTGAACAAGGTATAACTTATTGAGGAAGGTTGTTCAATCTGCCCATGAAAATCTCATATTCTTACTGCCTTCTAGCTTGTTCTAGAATTGCATGTCAGCTACTCCCCAGGGATCCTCTAATTTTCTGAATAAGAGAAATTATATTTTTTAACATAGAGAAAAGCACTTAACAACTTCTTTATAGTATGACCTTAAATCATGGAGGAGTGATCTAGAATAATCTGGTTCATTTGAATGTTCAAAAAAAGTTTTCCATTCCCTGCCAGATTTCCCACCTACCCTTTTCTTGCCGACCCTTGTACCTGATCTAGAGGCCCTGAGATGCTCTTATTGCCATAGCGTTCAGTTTTCGTAATGGAAAACAGTTTTGAATGGGAGGTAACTAAGTTATGGTCTACTCTTCTACTTCTGATCGTACTGTGATCATCTTGGCCTCCTCCAGTGTGCATAGATAGTGCCTTGCATATGGTTGGTACTTGGTAAATATTTATAGCTCTTTTGAAAAAATTGCTTTATATTCAATGATTTGATTTCATTTTCCCTAGGTATATGGGCATTCTTTAAAATTTATCAGTTATTTCAAGGACTGATATTTATTTCACTTGTAATGTACAGAAACTTTGGATTTCACCTTTTGGAATGCTTTGCCTTTTTTGTTAATTGAATAAAAGATAATTATTTTATTAATTCTTTGGTAGTATTAAAAATCTCAGTATTCTGTTACTGTAAAATCCTCTGATTTTATATAATGGTATCTATCAATTTTAAATTGACCTTGTGTTTTATAACTGCTAATAAAACGTTAATATTACATTAAGTTTTTTCTTGTGTTTTAGCATTTAGTTCCTTTTTGTACTAAAACATTAGATATTCAGCTGGATAGCTGTACTCCAGATATTGTAAATCTAGTCAAAGTTTACACTTTCTTTTTGAGGATTTTAAAATCATTCATAATATTTTTCATATTAATTGAAACTAAAATTTTAATATGATCCAAATTTGGTAGCCTTTGAAAGAACCTAACTTAAGAACTTTTTAGGCTAAGTAATAATTAAATGTAGTTTTTTTTTTTCAAGCTGTTCTCTTAGTTTATATAATATTTACTAGGTCTAGAAATGTTTATGTTCCTTTCCTTTTCAGAATCATCAAGGGTATTCTTTGATAATGGCAAAGAGTATTCTTTGATAATGAATAGATTATTGCCTGCCCAAGCTGTGATAAAGCGCATTGAATTCTTCTAAGGGACAGCAGAATAGAAATATAAAATAATAAACTCCCTTATATAAAGGGGAAAGGGATACAAATGTGATCCACTGTTTTTTCTTTTCAGTAGTTCTTTTGCTTTAAATAATTTCTGTCTGTTGCCATATATCATGGTTAAGTGCAAGTATGTGGATATAATCTTGAGATCTAATCTTAGCTGTGAGCAATTACTGAAATAAACCACTAATTTAGAAAATAGTAATAGAGGTATTATAAATTCATGGTCTTCTGGAGCTTTTATTGTGATGAAGAAACTGAGAGGACAAAGTAATTAAACTGAAGAGTTCTTACAACTTTTTTTTTTTAAGATTTTTTATTTCTTGAGAGTGACATTGTGGGCAGGGGTGAGGAGCAGCGGGAAAGAGACAAGCAGAGCCTGATGTGGGGCTCAATCTCAGGTGTCTGAGACCATGACCTGAGCCAAAACCAAGAGTCAGACCCTTAACTGACTGAGGCACCCAGGTGCCCCAAGAGTTCTTATAACTTTTGCAGAGAAAATATAAAGATCATTTGCTAAAACTATTAGGCTTTGACTATAATTTTACAGTGAAATGTATTTTTTTCCTTGTCACACATCTTTATTTAAGTTAGTCTCTTCTATCAAATGTACATAGTTGTCTTACCTTAAGGTTTATTTCTATAAATGAGGTTTCTTTTAAATAAGATTGTGAATTCATGTAAGTAAATAAAACTTCCTCTTTGCTGGTGTTCTAACCTCCCTCCCCCAAAAAATATGCCAAAATTTGTATCTGAGAAAGTCAGTATAATTTTAAGAAGTCTTTTCCCCACAAAGATGAGCTCATACTTTTCTCATCTACATTGAAAGTGAAAAGAGATGACCAGAATTGAATTCCCCACAACCATAGATGGGTCTGGATTGCATGGCAAACAATATATGGTTCTTATATGGTTGGAATGATCCCATCCACATTTTTAGAGACGATCTTTGGCTTGTTCATCTGCATTTGAAAGTAGAAAACTAGTATTTCCTGGTTGCTCAATTTGCTGTTTAGAGATGAAGCTTAAAATAGACATCTGTGGGGTTAGACTGATCCATGACAGCCTAATAGTGTTGGCCCAGCCTCTGTTGGCCCTGAATTGTGTAACTATTTTAAGCTCTGACCTTAAGAACTGACAGGGCATACTATACCCTCATAGCACTGAGTGCCAGTTCTGTATTTCCAGGGCTGGACAGATCAGCTATAAATTTCTATGCAGTTAAGGCTATCATTCTGATATTTTGAGAATTTTCATACCCACCTGCACAAACTGCTAGCTTGCCTTTATATATAGGATTTCATTAAAATAAATACCATTGTAGGAAAAAAACCCCACAAATCCTGTGTTTTACCTCTTTATTTTAAGCATTGTTTGAGGGAACTGCCTATAAAACAGAAAAACCCAGAGTCATTTGATGATGACCATTATAATATTTTGCTATTTTTAGGTGGTTATTACACTGATGCCTGATTCTCTGATTGCCTTTGCCCATATTCTCAGCTCTTGTGTTAGGTTACTTATTTCCCCTCTTATTTCCTATTTTATCCATTTAGTAGTTAGTGTCCTTGGTTACCAATTTTCTCTTTGTCTTATTACTTACAACCTTTCAACATCATATCTGTTTTTTGTATTTTTTCCTTAATTCCTACTAAGTGTGGGCACAGGGTTAATTTCCTAGAACAAAAGGGTGGTATAAGACAGTGTTTGCTTTCTAAAAGCTTCTGTTCTAGTTGAGGAGACAGAATATTCATTAAAATTAAAGATAGTACATAGAAGGAATATGCAGTGATATATGCTAAAAGCAGACTGAATGGTAAAAGGTAGCAGTGTTGAAATTAGGAGCAGGAAAAATGAGGGTCAGGGCAGAAATAAAAGGCTTTGTGAAGCCTACCTAGGAAGCATGAACTGATTCTTGAAGGAAAGGAAAGTGCCCCACCCCCCAAAAAAAACACGAATAAAGAAGGAAGGCATTATAGGCTCAAGAAACAACAGGTACAAAAGAGGAAGCTGAAATTGGTAGGCCATTTGAGTTAGTGGAGACTTTGAGGGAAATGATAGAAAATGAAGTTGGCAAGGTTGGTAAAAGTCTGATTTTAGAATGACAATGTCAGACGAAAGACAGGTGACAAACAATTAAAGGTGTGTGTGAATGTGTATATTTGTGGAGGGTTAGGGGAAGGGAAGTTTCTTGTATAAAGTGGTGTTTTCGTTTTATTACCTAGCAGACGTAGGAGATACAGGAAAGCCAGTTTTGGGACCATAGAGTTAGTTCACATATCAGTGATGGGAAATCTGACCTTGGGTGTAAAGCATGTGACTGAAGAGACTTTAAGAAAATAATCAACAAGATTTAATTCGTGAATATAGAGAGGAAAAATAAAGGTAATTTTTAAGAGTTTGAGCCTAGGTCACTGTGAGAGTGATTCCACCATTTCATTAAAAGAAATGGCATTGAGAAAAAGAAGGTGATGAACCTGAATTTTATGTTTGTTAGGTTTGACATCCATTAGAGGTACCCAGTTTGTATTTGGAGTGTGAATCTGAGAAGAGGGATCAGAGTCAGCATCTGGATTTGGAAATCTTGTACATCCAGGTGGTGATTGAAATTATGGCAGCGTGTGAAATTGATGAAGGAGTTAGTTTTGGGTTTGAAGTGCAGAAGGATGAGACCTACCCTTAGGGGTTACACTCAATCATTTGGGGACAAAAGGAGAATGTTGAGTCAAGAAAAGTGAAAACAGATAGGAAGAGAACAGGATGGTATATCAACAGCTAAGAGAAATCTCAGAGAGTGTTGAATGTTGGAAAGATGACTTGGAGAGTGAGCATTGGGAAAAGTTCATGGATTTTGTTTGGATCATTTGGTAAGACCTGAGAACAGTGCTGTTCAGTATGAAAGCTACAAGGCACATGTGACTATTTAAGGTAATTAATTATAGTTAAAAATTCATTTCCTCAGTGGCAGTGACCGCATTTCTTCCTTCCTTCCTTCCTTTCTTTTTTTTCTTTCTTCCTTCCTTCCTTCCTTCCTTCCTTCCTTCCTTCCTTCCTTCCTTCCTTTCTTTCCTTTCTTTCCTTTCTTTCCTTTCTTTCTTTCTTTCTCTCTCTCTTTCTCTCTCTCTCTCTTTCTCTCTATTTCTTTTATTCTTTCAACATTTTATTTAACTTCAAGTTAGTTAACATATAGTGAATATGCATTTCAGGGGTAGAATTTAGTGTTTCACCATGTGCATGTGACACCCAGTGCTCATCACAACAAGTGTCCTCATTTTTTTTTTTATTTAAAGATTTTTATTTATTTATTTAACAGAGACACAGTGAGAGAGGGAACACAAGCAGGGGGAGTGGGAGAGGGAGAAGCAGGCTTCCTGCTGAGCAGGGAGCCCGATGCGGGGCTTGATCCCAGGACCCTGGGATCATGACCTGAGCCGAAGGCAGCTGCTTAACGACTGAGCCACCCAGGCACCCCAGTAAGTGTCCTCATTAATGCCCATCACCCATTAACCCCATCACCCACCCCCTGCCCCTCCAGCAACCCTCAGTTTGTTCCTTATAGTTAAGGGTCTTTTATGATTTGCCTCCCTCACTGTTTTTTATCTTATTTTTCCTTCCTTTCCCCTATATTCATCTGTTTTGTTTCTTAAATTCCACATATGAGGGATGCCTGGGTGGCTCAGTTGGTTAGGCGCCTGCTTTCGGCTCAGGTCACAATCCCAGGATCCTGGGATCGAGTCCTGCATCCGGCTCCTTGCTCAGCGGGAAGCCTGCTTCTCCCTCTGCTTGCTTTTCCCTCTCCTCCACTTGTGCTCTGTCTCTCTCTCTCTGTCTTTCTCGAATGGATAAAATAAATAAAAATGTTAAAAAAAAATCCACATACGAGTGAGATCATATGGTATTTGTTTTTCTCTGACTTGTTTTGCTTAGCATAAATGGCAAGATTTCATTCTTTTTGATGGCTGAGTAATATTCCATTTCATATATATAACACATCTTGGTACATTCATCAGTCAATGGACATTTGTGCTCTTTCCATATTTTGGCTATAGTGGATAATGCTGCTACAAACATTGGGGTACATGCGCCCACTGTTTTTTGTATCCTTCGGATAAATACCTAGTAGTGCAATTGCTGGGTTGTAGGGTAGTTCTATATTTAGCTTTCTGAGGAACATTCATACTGTTTCCCAGAGTGGCTGCACCAGTTTTCATTCCCACCAACAGTGTAAGAGAGTTGCCGGGCACCGACCACATTTTAATAGTTAATAGCCACATGTGGCTAGAGGCTGCAATATTGGACAGCCCTGATTCAGAATATTTTCATTCTTGTAGAAAGTTCTATAGGGTAGAACTACTTTATAAAATTTAAGGAATGCTACAGCAAAACTGAAAGCATTTATGTGAATGAATGGTGAAAATACTGACCTAGCAAGTATAGGATACATTTGGAAAAGTTTGATGAAAACAGTAAGAGGATAGTATCTTGAGAGCGGATAAAGGCTTTGTAAGACTATGATTTATGTTTATTCATATAGTAAGTATTTATTGAGGGCCTATTATTTACCAAGTACTGTGCTAGGTTATAGATACCACAATGCTTAAGAAGTTACTAAGGAGTATATAGGCATATAATTGGAGCAGGAATGTTGGGGGTTAGAAATCAGATGAGTGATTATACTGTGATAATGCTTTAAACGGCAGGACCCATCTTCTGTGGAAACATACAAGTGTACTGTATAATCAGAGGGAATTTGTGAGGAAGGTTTCCTCGAGGAGGTGAATGATACAGGATAGCTCAGGTAGGATGAGTAGAAATTAGCCAGGTTGGCAGAGAAGGGATATTCTAGGCAAAAGGTCAGAGTCATGTAATAGCAAGATATGATCAGGGAAGGGAACACAGTTTTATGTGTTCAGACCAAGAGTTCATGTGCTGTAGTCATGGTGGCAAGCACCACATGATGGGATATTCTTCCCTTGCCATGATAAGGAATTTAAGTGGTATTCTGTAAGCAATGGGAAACCTTCAAAGGGCCTTAAGAAGTGGAATATCATGGTCAAATCTACATTTTGGATTGCACAGTTTGGACATGGATGAGAGGAGGCTAATCTAGTTTCAAGGAGGTTGGTTGGTGCAGTAGGAACATAGAGGAGAGGGAAGGACTAGAGAGAGAGGGTGGAGACTAAGAGAACAACTCAGTATGTTTTCTGAGGCAGTGGTAGGAGATGAAATCATATTGTTTCCTGAGGCATTTCTGAGGAGAATTGCCACTCGATATGACAAAGTTCAGAGAGGCAAGGGATTAGCAAAGGATGCCAAATGAAGTCAGGAGGGTTGCTGGATTGAGAGTGTGCGTCCAGTCAAATGACAATAGAACAAAGTGAGGGTGAAGTTCAAGAGTACTGGGAGAAAAGGTGGCAGAAGGTTAAATGATAGTGGTCAGAGAAGAGACAGTGCTGAACTTGACTTCTTGGAGGTGGAGTCTAATTGGTGACAAAGTTTGAGCTGGAGCTCTGCTCGTTGGGAGACTTCTTGAGTATAGAACCGATTTTCCTTCCCAACCTGCTTTCCCTCCTGAGTTTCTTTATCTCAGTTGAAGTGCTTACCCTCCTCCTTGTGATCCAGACCAGAATTCTTGCAGACTGATTTGATCTTCATAACAGTGATTTTAAATGAAGTTTTTAGTTTTAGGTCTGAATCCTGCAATTAGACCTTGATTCAAGTCTTGGTTTTGCCACTTAAATCTTGATCAAGTGTTTCTCTAGATATGAGTGTCATTTGTAAAATGGCGATAATCAACGTTGCTTTAGTGGGATAATGAACATAAAGTGCTTTGCACAGTGCTTAGAAACAGAAAAGTTTTCACTAAGTGTTAGCAGCTATTTATTATTATTATAATTATTATTCTTATATCTAGTTCTTTCTTTCTCTTAGTGTTCTTTTTCGGGGCTTCATTATCTAGAAGGTAGAATAGCTTCTTTTTCTTTTTCTTTTTTTTTTTTTTAAAGATTTTATTTATTTGAGAGAGAGAGACACGGCGAGAGCGGGAACACAAGCAGGGGGAGTGGGAGAGGGAGAAGCAGGCTTCCGGCGGAGCAGGGAGCCCGATGTGGGGCTCAATCCCAGGACCCTGGGATCATGACCTGAGCTGAAGGCAGACCCTTCACGACTGAGCCACCCAGGCGCCCCAGGTAGAATAGCTTCTTAACTGGCTTCTCTGCCTCTAGCTTTTCTGTCATATACTTGACATTCCAGAGTTTTCCTAAAACCCAGATTTGGTCATGTACTCCTTTTCCCTTCCTCAAAACCTTCCTAGGTTTCCAGTTGTAGACTTTTCAAGTTATTAAACTTTTATACATTACATTTTTCAAGAAGTGAAAAGCCTGATGTGGAGTAAAGTTTGTGATAGAGGCTCTATCTGTTCAGGACAATCTATGGTAACTCAGTTCACCTCTGAAGAACTGAAACAAGCTTCAAATCTTTAAAAACTATTAAAATTCCGTGTAGAAGGAGTCAGATTTTCCTTTGATTTTTTTTTCTTCTACTTTCTTAAGTGGGTATGGTTCAGTAAAGAATGAATGGGATGCTAGGAAATTGGATTTTTTTTTTTTAATATTGCAATTTTAAAGGAAATCTTCAGAACCTTATGGGTCAGTTGTTTGCCTCTTGGGAAGGGTTTCTATAATGTAAACTTTTCCCTATGTAGACAAAGAGTTGAGAAGAGTTGACCCTTAATCTGGATTAAGGCCAGAATAAATAGAAATAACCAGGAGTTGAAGACAAGTGTTTGTCTTTGTTTTGACTGAGCTTTTCTCCCCAACTCCTGCCTTATTCTATGTATTCCTCACCTATGGGAGGCACTCAGTAAACACTTATTATAAGTTCAACTGAATACATGGAGTGGAGCTGCTTTCTATGTTGGATTATTTGTGTGTCAACTTTCTAAATGATGAAGAGGGAAAATACAAATTGAGTCCTTTTGTTTGTGTGCCAGTTATTAATTTGTAACCCTAAGAACTGCCTGATATTCTATAATCAAGTAATTTTAGAGGAAAATGTGATTTTTTTTGGAAAATGTGAATTTTTGTTACAAACTTAACATCAGATATTTTTATCATTTTCAGTGGTAGATTGTAGGAACAGTACTGCTACAAGTTAAATATAAGAAAATACATAAGGTGTTCTGTGAAACATGGGCTTTAGGAAATGAGTGGGACACACTTAAATACTTAAATTTATTTAAAAGTCAGTGTCATATTTTTAAAATTAGGCATTTTAGGGAGGTCTGTTAACTTTCTCATGACACTAGGGTATTGCTACTCCCTGAGGCATTAATTTGGGGGTCTCTACCATTGTTTTCCCAGAGTTCTTTTGTAGGCACATTGAATCCTTATGACTCAATATGTATTTTGTGTATTTTTGCATAATTTGGAGACATACTTGGTCATATAAACTTTAAAAGTTGTCAGCCTGCTTTTAAAGTAATTTATTATTACTGCATTATTGAAGAGTGTGTGTATGTGTGTGTGTGCACATGCATGTAATTATTTGTAGTTAAGATGATTAGGTGCTTTTCCTCTTTTAGTGTATGGCTTCCTAAAGTGTTCTGTGATAGAGTCAAAATAGTTTATGATTTAGTTTGTGGCTTTGAAATTTCAAGAACTGGTTTTCAGGTTCAGATCCTAGAGAAATTGATTTATAAAATCAGGATTGACGAGATTGACAAGTAGAATACTGTTTTTTCTTTCTAATATAAGCTAAGAGATAAATATCTCTAATTACTGGAATGCTGTTAATCTATTTCTGGTGTCAAGGTACCTGAGAAACCAAGTAATAATCAGAATTAATTGGTGAGCATGGAATCAGAGCATTAGGGGGTAGATAGTCTTTTGGAGTAATAATCTGTCTCAGCAGGTTATGTGTGAAATACGTGGAAGTGCTTAACACAGTGCCTGACGTGGTTATGATTTTCCTCAGGATAGAAGCTGTTATCCATCTTTCTACATCTAATAACCAGAATATTGTTGCCTTCCAGTGATAGTGGGGATAAATTCTTCTTACTGTTTTTTCCCATATTTTTTCCCATATTCTGTATCAAACATTAAAAATGTCATTAGATTTCCTCAAGAAGAACATCTTAAAATTAAACTTTAGTTATAATGTTACATATGAAATTCTGTAGGAAAAATTATTTTCACATTGACTCTTTGAATCTAATGTTTCTTCTTGTCAGAAGCAGTTTTAAATGCTGATTTTTTTTAGCCAAGTGTCCTCAAATCTTGGTGTGACATTTCTGGGAAATATACGATCTCCTGTGATGAGTGGGCTGCTTTTATTTTTTTATTTTTTATTTTTTTTTTAAGATTTTATTTATTTGACAGAGAGAGCACAAGCAGAGGGAGAGAAAGGGAGAAGCAGGCTCCCTGCCGAGCAAGGAGCCTGATGCAGGACTCGATCCCAGGACCCTGGGATCATAACCCGGATCGAAGGCAGCTGCTTAACTGACTGAGCCACCCAGGTGTCCCATTATTTACTTATTTATTGAGGTATAGCTGACACACAATGTTAAATTAGTTTCAGGTGTTCAACAGGGTGATTCCTACAGCTCTCAAGATAACTCTATACGTTATACTATGCTCACCACAGCTGTAGCTACCATCTGTCACCATACGATGCTATTACAATGTCATTGACCATATTCCCTATGCTCTACCTTTATCCCCATGACTTAACTTATTCTATAACTGGAAGCCTGTACCTCCCACTCTCCTTCACCCATTTTGCCAATCTCTCCACCCCCCCTCCCTTCTGGCAACCGCCAGTTCTCTGTATTCATGGATACACTGCTTTTTTTTTTTCCTTAAGCATTTTAGATAGATCTAGAAATCAAATCATAACCATCTCAAACCATATCAATACAGTGGGTTTTGAGCAAACTTAGCTGTGAGCTTTTAGCAGTTTCCCTGGGTGAACTTTTGCCAGTGTGTGTCTAGTTGGGTTTTGTTTGTTTTGTAATACTTCTCTGTTTATATCTTATTCATGTTGTTTTGAAAGACATTGCTCTCCAAAACAGAAAGTAGGAAGAAAATGCTAGAGTTTATTTTTCTAATCACATAACTGCAAATGTCTGGTTTCTGTGTTTATTTTATAATGTATGCATTGATATGCACTTATTATATGCATGTAATAAATATATTAGGTTGTAAAGTTCAGGTATTTTTACGATGGGGTTATATAGTAAAGAAAGTTTTGAGTCCACTGGTGTTTATTTTCTTAAAATCAGCATTCTCTGTGCTTGCTTCTTAATTATGCTTAGATGTCCCTCATAAGTGTATCTGTTCTGTTAGGAACGTGTTAGTTCTTCCTTAAACTTTCTTGAATTTGATAGGTATCAAATCATTCATGAAGTTTAGGCTACATTTTCAAAAACGTCCACATCTGCTCTTCGTGAATAATGGCAACTTCTCTGGGACTTTAAATGGGAAGAAAAAAGCTTAAGTACCACCTCCCACCCCTCATCAGTAGCAGATTCTAAGTGACTGGAATTGCCTTTCCTTCCTGTTCGAGGCTCAATAGAGCAGTATCTTCAAGAATCAGAATTGATAGGCAGGTTTTGCCTATGTATACCTCTGAGAATTTGCTCTAGAAATGCAGCCTACTGTGTATTAACAACAATTAGGCATTGTTGAATTTCTGATCCTTAATTTTAAGAGATGTTTAGCCTGTAAATCAAGCTTGACCCAGTCACTCTTTTAATAAAAGATAATGAAAATCCCACATCTTAAATTTATGCATATTTTGGTCAAAGCAACTTTCCTATCTAATCTAAGTAAAGGTCATATTAGCACACTGATGTAATCATATCTATAATGTAATGTAGAGAATATGATAGATCTACAGGTTTTATTTAAAAATGATGAATAGAACTTCCATATTCCATTCCATTCAGAGCAATTGGCAGTGTTGTATCTATAATGTGGATTTGAACCCATTAATTTCCTACTTAAAACCATTTATAATTCTTTTGCCTCCAAAGCCCAAATAATATCCCTGGTTCCTGGGGAGGGTGGTATAGTCCATAGAAGAGTGGAAGGCTCTGGGTTTAGGCTGACCTAGGTTCACACCTTGGCTTTGCCACGTGATAGTGAAGTTTGTATAACCTCTCAGAGCCTTAGGAGAGAGTATTAGATGACAAAGTGTAAGTGTAAAGTAGTTGAGTACAGTTCTGGCCTAATTTAGTAAGTTCAGTAAACATAAGTAATTATTATATGGCAGGTATTATCTGAATTGGGGAATGGGAGGGATGAGCATGATACCTTAATAAGAACCCACTCCTCACCTACCCCCAAAAGTCACTGCTTTAGGAAATTATTGAATAAGGTCCTTCTTGACCTCTCTCTCCAACTCTGTCTTTAGCTCCTCATTTCCTTGAACTTTAATCTCTGGCAGTATGTTGTCTCAGAGTTACGCCTTTAAATATACTCTTCCCATGGCCTTCCTATTTGCCTTTACTGTTTCCACCAGTCAGTGGTTTCTTCTCTTCCATGAAGCCTTCATGTTTCTTCTTGACAGTGGATTACTTTCTTCTCTACTACTTAAGCATCTTATGCTTTTTGTTGTACATATTATAATTACTTGCTTGTCTTCCCTACAGGTGAGAGTTTCAGGTCAGATCTTACTCATCTTTATTTACCCAGCAGTGTTAAGCACACAGTGGGTACTCAGGAAATGTTTGTTGAATGAATAAATCTCACTTGTACCCTAAGTTCTCATTCAAAGTTCTAAGACTTACAAAAATCAGGATGGCTGTTACTAGTTATTTGTACTTAATAAATTATGCAATTTCAAATGTATTGGAGTTAACATTCCTCTTGAGTGTTCATCTTATTGTAGGCATTGTGCTAAGTGTGTTACATACATTATCTCAGTTAATTCCCACCACTCCCAGGTCCTCAAAAAAAGAAACTGTAGAGAGGATTAGAACTCAAAGACAGGTCTGCCTGACTCCAAAGCTTTGTTAAATTTATATGCTCTGCTAAACTGTCTGTTATGCCTACTCAGAAACTCAGTATTGGTTTAAAAATTATACATGTTCCATGATGTGTAAATAGTCTCAGAAGTATTGGCTAATATCGTTCATCTTCATTTAAAGAATGCAGAGAGCACTAAGTTACTTCTTAATATTCTCAAGTTATAGTTTCTCTGTAGGAAACACTTATTACAGTTCTTGAATAAAGTAAAGAAGTATTTTGTAATTAATGAGCAGAATTACCAAACTTAGGATACTATTCTTTGTATTGCCACTGTACTATGAAATCTATCCAAGTCATTTGTCAAAGCTGTCCAAGCCCATTCCAAAATTTATATTACTCTCTTTGTAAAGACTTTAATTCGGTCATGTAGTTTGTTGTTTTGTTTTGTTTTTTTAATGGAGACTCATGTAGTTTTTTAGTTTTTTTTTTAAATTTTTTATTGTTATGTTAATCACCGTACATTACATCATTAGTTTTTGATGTTGTGTTCCATGATTCATTGTTTGTGCATAACACCCAGTGCTCCACGCAGAATGTGCCCTCTTTAATACCCATCACCAGGCTAACCCATCCCCCCGCCCCTCTCCCCTCTAGAACCCTCAATTTGTTTTTCAGAGTCCATCATCTAGTTTTTTATAGTTTTTATGGGTATCATACAAATGTACCATATTTTACTTTTTTGTAATTTTAATTTTGGTTATAGTTGTTTATAATGATATGAATATATGAGAGCCATGAACGTTAGTTATTTGGGAGCTCAGTTTAATTAGAGTTTCTTAACCTCAGCACTATTGACATCTTAGGCTAGATATTCTTTGATTTGGGGATTTGTCCTGTATATGGTAAAATGTTTAGCAGCATCCCTGGCTCTACTCACTAAATACCAGTAATGATCCACCAAGTTGCACAACCAAAAATATCTCCAGACATTACCAAATATCCCTTAGAAGACAAAATTACCTACAGTTGAGAACACTATTTTGAAGAGATTTAGAACCAAAAAAAGTACTTTTTTTTTCTAGTTATTCCCTGTTTAGAACAGTTTTATTGAGGTATGATTCATATACAATACAGCCATAATTTTAGGGCGTTTTCCTAACCTCATAAAGAAACCCCAGGCATATAAGTAGTCACTTCCCATTTCTCCCTCCTGTCCTCCAGCCCTAGACATACCTGGTTTTCTTTTTATGTTTAGGAATATACATTCTCCTTGTCTGTATTAAGTCATTATAAAGCAAATCAACTTCTATTTCAGAGTATATTTAGTGAAAATCATTTGAAAGGTACAGAGACTTCTATTCTTTCCTGTGTATACCTTTAGAGGCCCTTAGATTTATTTAGGTAGACTCC
The DNA here is from genome assembly GCF_003265705.2 of Callorhinus ursinus. Lineage (NCBI taxonomy): Eukaryota > Metazoa > Chordata > Mammalia > Carnivora > Otariidae > Callorhinus > Callorhinus ursinus. The sequence continues at coordinate 37,906,947 of NW_027397074.1, forward strand.
AAGTTTAGTCTCTAGAGGAAATTAACCTTAAATAGGCTGAGTTAAGAATCATTTTAGTATTATTCAGAAAAGTAAGAAGTCTCCCTGGCCCTCCATGGCAAGTTTTACGTTATAGAAATGAAGTTTTGTTTTTCCTGATCAGTTCTAGTAGATAAACATTCCTAGTCTATGTGTAAAAAACACAACTATGAAACGCATATACCTAAAATAGCATCGTGAACCTGTTGCTTCACTATTATTAAGTAGATTATTTTCAGTGAATTGGTAATTGGGTTAATTTTTTAAAAAGGTAGATAGTTTCCTTTGTTTTCCAAATTTGTGGGTCTATTTTACCTACACAGAAATGTTAACGTGGTACTCATTATGAGAAAAAAACATGTAAAACATTTTTTTCCCATAAGAAGTAAGGGCCAATTGGATTATTTTGAGTGTTTCTTATCATTAATGTGGAAATACTAATAAGTGCCCTACTTACCTCAAAGGGTTGGTGTGAAATGCTAAAAAAATCAAATCAGTAATAGTTGAAGGAAGTGGATGGTAAGATTGTACCTTCATTTTTTTATTTCTATTTCCCCCTCATTTTCCTATTATGTTTAAATGTTATTAAGGGGTCATAATTTTTTAAAATGTCATTTATAGCTGACTTCACAGAGGTTGACCAAGCCACATTTCCTTTGGTTTTCATGTATATGGTTACAACTTATATAAAATATTTTCAACAAATAAGACAAAGGGTCCTTAATAAATAGAACTACACAAAAGGAAAGGCCTGAATCTTAGTAGATAAATGGCAAAGGTCATGAGCACTTAATTCAGAAAGAATATTCAAATGACCAATAAACATTTCAACTCCATTAGGAATTTTTAAAAATGCAGATAAAACAATAATGAAATGCCATATTGGGTTTATGAATTACCAACTTTTTTTTTCATTTTAAAATAAATCTTTACTATGTTAGTAATACATGGAAACATTTCCCTTGTTTTTTTTAAAAAAAAAGTGCACCTAGTATAAGTAAAGCTAAACAAGCTCCTGCTGATTACATTCCATTCTTCAGATCCCCTTTTTGAAGTAAGCACTCTTAATCAGTTTGTTACATGTCCTTTCAGACCTTTTCCAGTTTGTTACATGTGAATATCATTGTAGGAAATCTATAATGCTTGTAATGTAAACATCAGGAACTTTGATCGTTTCACTCAATCATATTTTTTAGAGGTCTGTCTTAGGTTTGTCTGTAAAGATTTTTCTCATTCTTTTTAACTACTATATAACATTGCTATTGTATAACTATTTTACAGTTATTTAAGTATTCCCCAATTCATAGCTATTTAGGTAGTTTCTGATTTTTTACTATTCTAAACACTGATACAGTGTATTCATCTTTTCATAGTTTATGGGAAAAGTAAAATTAAGCAGAATGGGATTGCTGGGGAGGAAGGGCCATAACTATTTATAAATAGAGTAGTCTGGGTATAGGACACATTGAGAAGGTGATACTAGAATAAGGACTTGAAAGAAGTAAGAAGGTTGAACATACATGTGCTGAGGAAAGACTGTTCTAGGCAGAAAGAACAGAGTTCAAGGGCCCTAAATTGGGATTATGCCTAGTGTGTTCAAGGAATGGTAAGGAGGCCAGCATGGTTGAAGTTCAGTGAGCCAGAGGATGAGATTAAAGAGGTGATGGGTGGCTAGTTTATATATAGGACCTTGTAGGTGATTATAAGGCCTTTGGCATTTACTCAGAATACAGTAGGATGCCACTGTAGGATTGTAGTCAGAAGAGCAACACTGTCTTTCTGGGAACTATGTTAAGAATGAATTTATAGAGTAGGGCAGTGGTAGCAGTTAACAATTAATAGTAGTCAAGCAGGAGAAAAGCTTGGACTAACTGTAGCTTGGACTAAGGTGCAAGTAGTAGAGGGTGGTGGAGAAGTGCTTGGATCCTGGCTCTGTTTTGAAGGAGCACTCAGCAGGGTAGGGAATAAAGTATGAGAGAAAGACAGGAATCAAGAATAAGGATTATTCCACAGGTTTTGATCTAAGCAAAGGTGGAGTTACATAGGTGAAGTTGTATTTTTGTCTTAAGAAATATAAAATTCTGATAATGATCAAATTTATCAATATTTTCCTTTGTCTTTGTTTTGGAATTTTGTTTAAGAAAACCCTGTAGTTCTGTATTTTCTTCTAATATTTTTTGTAGTTTCGTTTTGCTTTTATATTTAGTTGCGTTTTTTTTAATACCTGTTTGCAGTTTACTTTTGTGAATGGTCTAAGATTGAGATCTGAACTTCCTTACCCCACCCCACCCCCAAAGCACACCCAGATAGCCAGTAGTGTTTTGTTTCTTAAATTCCACATATGAGTGAGATCATACGGTATTTGTCTTTTTCTAACTGATGTACTTCACTTGGCATAATAGCCTCTAGTTCCATCCATGTCATTGCAAATGTCAAGATTTCATTCTTTTTGATGGCTGAGTAATATTCTAGTGTGTGTGTACACACACATGCCACGTCGTCTTTATCCATTCATCTGTTGATGGACATCTCAGATTCTTCCACAGTTTGGCTATTGTGGAGATTGCTGCTATGAACATTGGGGTGCAGGTGCCCCTTCGGATCACTACATTTGTATCTTTGGGGTAAATACCCAATAGTGCAATTGCTGGGTCATAGGGTAGCTCTATTTTTAGCTTTTTGAAGAATCTCCATTCTGTTTTCCAGAGTGGCTACATCAGCTTGCATTCCCACCAACAGTGTAAGAGGCTTCCCCATTCTTTCTCCACATGGAACTTGCACATTTCTAATTGGATTGATTCTTGGGTATTCGTGGTTTATTTTTTCTTTTATTTTTTTGAATTGGTTATTGCTGTTATAGAGGAAAGCTGTTGATTTTTTATATTGATCTTGTATTTGGCCATCTTGCTGAAATGTCTTATTTGTTCTAATAATTTGTTGATTTTCTAGAGTTTCTTTTCTCATATAGATTTGTTATTCCTTTATCTTATTGCATTGACTTGCACCTTCACAATATATAGAAGATTAAAGACAAGAGTAGGAATCACTTATATTAAAAACCACAGTGAGATACCAATTTTTTTCTATTGTGTTTTTTTAAAATCTTACTGAATTTCTCTTGTACATGAGATGCAAAAGTACTCTTGTATACTTCTAGTGGAAATTTAAATGACTGCAGCTCTTTATATATGCTCCTATGATTTTTTAATTTGTATATAAAATTTTAAGAGTGTTTCCATATCCTTTGAACAAGTAATCTCACTTCTAGGCCTCCATCTCTTGGAAGTAATAAGAACAAATATTTTTGTTCAAGTTGCTCATTATTTATATTGCTATGGGTTACTTGTGTGTTTCAAAATAACCTTAATGTCTAATACTAGGGTAATGGTTTTGTAAGTTCTGATATATGTGTATGATGGAATATTATACAATCATTATACTATTTTAAAAGAATTTGTAATAACTTGGAGGCACTTACATTATTAAATAAGTAAAAAAGAACATAATACAACAGAATTTTTATGTAGTAGGGTTGCATCATTATCAAAATGCAGAATAGATTAGAAGCAGATACATCAAAATGGTAATAGTAATCTGTGAATAATGAATATATGGATGATTTTATTTTCCTAATATTTTTCTGTGGTGAGTATGCATTGTTAAAATCAGAAGAAAAAACTTAAAAGTGTATATATCTGTAATACAAAACTGTATTTACCCTCTTCAAAATAATGTGCAAAGGAAGAAATCTTAGCCCATTTCATTAAATGTCAAGATTGGTTATAATTATTTTTTTAAAGTATACTCTTATACTCTTCAAAAAAAGGTTTTGCTGAATGTGGGTAACACCTGTCATATGGTAAAACATATATGTGAGAGAAAAGAAACAGTAGTTTCAGTGGCAGTTGTGACTTATACTTTGGGATGTACTCCTGAATGATCTGAATTCTGTATCAATGAAGCAGGAGATGATTGTGGTAAATGTACACTTACTCTCTTTCTTACTGACTTGCCACCCATGTTACAGGTCTTTTGCAAGCTTGGTATCATCTAGTAGCCTTGTGACCTGATGTTGGCCTACTTTAATAAGAAAGCTTGCTGTGTTTATATGGATTTTAGATTGCCATCCACTTTATTTAAGAAACTGAGTACTCCCAGTGTGCCAGGAACTTTGCTAGCCAAAGGACGGAAAACCACACAGAGGCCCTATGTCCTGAGCAGCTTTTGTTAGGAATAATTTGTGATTAATACTGTGATGGAATGAGAGGGTATCTGATAAAAGAAACCAGGAATACTGAGATTCTAATTCAATCCCTAAGGTCTCTTAGGGATCTAAATATACTGAAACTCAAGTCAGAGTAATACATTACTGGCTTAGGTGTAGGCCCCCGTCTCAAAATTCAGAGAACTAGGTTAGTCTATATGGAACATGCTGTTTTTCTTTACTCGTTAAATCTCCTTTTTCCTTTCTTCCTCTAAGTTTAAAGTCAAGTCTTTTAGTACCATTTTGAGACAAAAGACCACTCCAGCTGTTGCTAAAGGAAAATGTGCAAGAAACAGTTTCTCCTAAATACCCATTCTAGATGTTCTTGAGTATCTAGCGATCTAATATCATGTCACCTACCAAGCATCTGGCCCCCATTACCCTTGGCCCAGTTTTTGTATTTGAAAACGGGGAGCAGAACAAAAAAGGAAAGAAATAGGAAAGATGGCTTGGTTGTTCCAGGCAGCCTTGAAATGTTTTTTACCTCTGACAGCATGTAAGGAAAAGAAAAGAAGGGTCATTCTATATTCCATCATGATGCATAGTTATAGGACCAAGAAACCTTGAGTTATTTGTAAGATTATGTTATAAAACAGTTTAAGTGATAACACAGAGGTTAGAGACTAGAATTTTAAAAGAGCATTAATAACTTTTTCCTTCAGACATTTTAATAACTATAAATGTGTAGTTTCTATAATTACTTGTCTTTCCCATTTTCACCAGCAATATCATTAGCACAGCTTCTTATATTTTTGGGCATCTTTATTATTAACTTTTCCTTGACAAATTGAACACAAAGTCATTGCAACAAACCAACTATTTTTCCTACATAAGAGCTTTTTCCTGTGCTTATTTTTTTTATTATAGTCCTAACTTTCCAGATTGAATTGTAAGTAAAGTAGTGGTCTCATTGATGCAAATTTCATTGTCTGGTTTATAAGTCATCCTATACCCAACTTACCCTATAAATGACACTTGAGAAATTTTTGTACTCATAATTTCAACTCGACACAGTGACAGCATCCACTACCACATGGGCCAATCATCTGTTCTTAAGTCTTAACATACTCAGGCAATCCATTTTTAGGAATGGAAAAAAGGGAGGTGTATTTAGCTCCTCAGAGACAAGAGTATATGACCTTTTGGAAAGACAAAACAAGCATTTACAGTATGCGTTCACTATATAGTTTGTCTGTTGATATAATAAAATTATGCACAAGATATCTATGGGAAAAGAAAGAAGAGTTTTCTGACCTAGATTCAGAAAGACACCTTTCAGGAAGACTCCCCAAAGGGAATGACACATGAACTGAGTTCTGTAAGATGAATTGGCTTTTGTCAGACCAACAGAGATGGAGATTTGGAATGGGAAAATATGTTGGATACTGGCTACATTAGTCAAAGGCCCAGAGACAATCAAGCATGGAACATTAGAGGAAGTAGGAGTTCAGTGTAGCTGGTGTTGAGAGTGGGGATGGAGGAGGATTACTGAGATGAAGCTATAATAAAGTAAGCAAAAGCTAGATTATGAAGAGCTTTTTACATCCTGTGCCAAGAAATGTTGACTTTACTGTGAATGCTTTGAAGACTCATTGACTTTTGGGGAACCAGATTTGTATCTGCATTATGAGATTGGAAAGGGCAGAATTGGCATAATGGTGAAAAGGACCTGTGCTAATGTATAGGCAATAAGGATGGAGAAAATGGACAAACTTGAGATACTTTGAAGAGATATACTCAACAAGGACTACTGATCAATATAAGTAATACATGCAGTGGAAAGAGAATAGCTTTTGGAGTTAGCTAGACCTGGATTCAAATCCCAGTTCTGTCACTTAGCTATTTTGTGACCTTGGGTGTTTTATGTACCTCTCAGAACTTTAGTTTTCTTTTTTTTTTTTTTTTTTAAGTTTTTATTTGAGAGAGTGAGCGAGAGAGAGCGCAAATAGGGGAATGGGCAGAGGGAGAGGGAGAAGCAGGCTCCCTACTGAGCAGGGAGCCCAACGTTGGGATTGATCCTAGGACTCCAGGATCACAACCTGAGCCGAAGGCGGACGCCCAACTGACCGAACCACCCAGGCTCCCCCAGAACTTTAGTTTTCTTAACTTAAAATAGGGACGGCAGTACTCAATCCATAGGGATGTGAGGAATAGGTAAAATAACAGATGTAAGACATCCAGTAGCTAAGTATAAAATGATAGCTGCTATTGTAGGGGTAGAAGGAGATGGAGGAGAGTTAAGAATGGCTTCAAGTTTTCAGTTTGGGCAATGAGAAGGAACTAGTTTAGGAGAGTGGGATAACTGGTCTCATTCCTAGACGAATTGATAATTCTGTCATGATTTTAGTAGAGTAATGGGTTGGACATACAATTTTAGTAGTTTGAGGAAAGGGAAGTGTGGACTAAAGGCAACCAGTGTGGATAAATCTTTTAAAAATATGACACAGGGGCACCTGGCAGGCTCAGTCAGTGGGGCATGTGACTCTTGTTCTCGAGGTTGTGAGTTTGAGTTCCATCTTGGGTGTAGAGATGACTTAAAAATAAAATCTTTCAAAAAACTAAAAATGTGATACAAGCTTAGATTTAAATGCTGATAATGGCTAATAGCGAGTAAGGGGTTTCTCAGAATGTAAGGAATTACAGCTCATTCAGTCAAGTTTTAGGAAGAACAGAATGGTTGATTGTGTCACATGCAGCAGTGAGAAAATACAGATTGGATTTGGCCATAAGGAGGAAGTCTGAGAGCCAGGAGTTAGGTCTTTGTGGTGGAGTCCTTTGAATGCTAGACTTTGTCTGATGGGGAATGATTGAAAGTTAGTGAGCAGGGAAGTGATATGATCAGAACAGCATTTAAAAATTTTCTGGCAACAGTTTGAAGGATGAGATAGGAGGTGTGGGTCCCATGTAGGCTGTTAGAGGCATGAAATAATAAGGACCTGGACCAGGGTGATGGTTCTGGCAACAGAAAGGTAAGGTGAATGCAGGAGCATTATGCTTTTATGTACATTTTAACCTGGCTATCATATGGATGTAATTAATGGGTAAAGGAGAACTTTAGCCTAAAAGATGATGTTTTAATGTTTTGATTGTAGTTAATAGGGAGAGTAGTATTTAGCATTTACCAAAACAGAATCATTAATAGGAGTAAGTTTTGAAGATGAATTAATTTTTAAACATTCCTTTATTAAGCTTATGTTATTGAGTGGCTTCTGGGTGTTGAGTAGTGTTCCACATGCTGGAGACAGCAGTGAACATGACAGGCAAGATCCCTGTTCTCATGGAACTTAACATTCAGAAGTGAGGCAAAGACAAAAAAGTTAAAAAGGACAAGATAATTTAATCCAAGTAAGACAAAAACTTGGTGATGATACAGAAATGGACTAAAGGGTACCATTTTAGATGATGTGATCAGGAGTGGTATTTCTAAAGAGGAGAGTTTTGAACTTAGAATATTACTAAGGAATCAGCTGTGCAAAGATTTGGGTGCCAAGGCATTCCTACCCAGACTGGAGAGGATGTGCAGAGGCCCTAAGAAAGGAATGAGCTTGATTTGTTTGAGGGCTAGGGGAAAAGGCCAATGTGTCAGGAGCAGAGTGAACAGGGGAGAGACTGATAATACGTGATGAGGTTTGAGGGTGTAGGGTTAAACTGGAGCAGGAGGGCCTGGAAGCCTTGGTAAAGAATTTGGTGATTTAGGGGCACCTGGGTGGCTCAGTCGGTTAAGCGGCTGCCTTAGGCTCAGGTTATGATCCCAGGGTCCTGGGATCAAGCCCCACGTCGGGCTCCCTGCTCAGCTGAGAGCCTGCTTCTCCCTCTCCCTCAGCCTGCCACTTTGCCTATTTGTGCTCTCTCTCTACTTGTGCTCTCTATCTCTCTGCCAAATAAATAAATAAAATCTTAAAAAAAATTTTTTTTAAATAAAAAGAATTTGGTGATTTATACTTGACTGGTAGTGGAAATGAAAGAAAAGTGATACTGAGCTATGTTGAACTGTCTAGGACAGCTAGGTGAAGAAGTCAAGAGAGTTGTCAGGCTTAAATATATAAATTCAAATATGATTGGCTTGGTATTATTCATTGGAATAACTTGCCAAGTTGTTTAGGCATTGAACAAATAAATGTTCATAGTGTGAAGCGTTGAGGAGTCTATCAAGGAAATGGTCAAGGGATCTGAGAATGATGAGCCATTGATTGGGGATTCCTAGCACTTCTTTCACATAATGAAGGACATCTTAAATACCTTTGCAGCCTGAAAGGAATGACCTAGTATTGTATGAACAACAGCTGGAAAAATTAAGTATTCAGAAGATACATAGGGGTATAAGAGTTACACTCTACATGGTGTATTGTTTCACAGTTTACAGAGTCTTTACCCTTTAGGAAATCACCTTGATCTTCATAAAGAACTCTCTGAAGTAGGAGACAGGAATTTTAGGGAGGTCATCATTATTAAGAGGTGAGGAAACTTGAGGATACTCAAGTGCATGGTCATCGAATGGCACATGAATTCACATCTGACTTTACTTGCATTGCTTTACCTATCACAGTATGTTAATTCAAAGATGATCAGAAATTTAAATTTTAGTAGAAAAACTAAAATATGTATCCTTATTAAAACAGTGCAAAAGACATTTTTTTATTTGTATTATAGTTATTGGTGCTATTCCAAAGGTTTCAGAGTGTTTTCAATACACAGAGGTGAATGAGATTGACTTTGGCTGAGACAATCAGAAGTTTAGCTCTGTTTAGAAAATGGGTATACTCTTTGCTCACTCGTTAATTTTTATTCTTTTCTTGGTTGCTCTCCATGTTTAAAGTACTACATTTGCAGCTTTAAAATAAGCCCTTTTATTTTACACCCAGTACTCACATGTTTATTTCTGCTACCATATTTTATTCTTGTGTTGCCACCTAACTCAGTGGAGACTCAGCAATAATAGCTAACAAATGAACAATTCTGTACCAGGCACTGTGGTAAGGGGTTTATAAAAATTAACTTGCTTAATTCTTACATCAACTCTCAGAGGTGAGAGCATTACTTTATAAATTGGTGTTTTCTGCTGTTCCATACCTGATGTAGAGAACCATGTTGAAAGAAAGGATCATTCATTATAAGGCATACTCACTTGCACTTCAGGATCAATTTAAACCATAGATAAAGTAGATGGGGTCTTTTGGTCATATTATGTATTATTTATCATAGTTTTCTTTAAGTGAAGATGCCAAGTTGGTATTCGTACTAACCTGAAAAGTAAAGTAAGTCTAAGCTACCTAACATGAGTGAATGAAGTAGTAATACCCTAAATGTCTGTTTTATGATTATAGTGATAGTATGTAATAATCATGGATGGTTTTACATTTTAAAAAACTACTTAACTCACTGTGCATTATAAAAAAAAAAGATTCCTCAAAAAGAGGTTTGCTTAATTTTAAAGTATGGAGGAATGAGAAATATCTATAAAACTTAATCATTTTAGTTACTTTTCATTCCTATATTCTTGGAGTGAATGAGATATGTTGCTTACTGTGGAAATGGATACAACATCTTTCATCTGAGGATCTCAGAGTGCTTTTCAAATAATATCTCATGAATCCTCACAGCACTTTGGTGAGGTAGGTAGGTGGCAAGTATTACTATCTTCATTTTACAGATGGAGAAACTGAAGCCACCAGAGGGTTAAATGATTTATGTATAGTCCCACCAACCCGATATAGAGGCAGCCTGAGCTACTTAAATGAGAATATTATATTTTAGGAGGATTTGCATAGTAAAAATCATTAACCCCTTTGCTATTATATTTTACACAGATTAACTGTTAGAACAAATATGTTAGCTTTAAAATGTCCACATGGAATTTTTTTTAATCCTTTCTTTAGAAATAGAAAACATTATAATACTCTTTCCCCCTCCCCCCCCCAATTTTTAGGTCAGCAGCAAGGACAAGATGGAGTAAAGGTCCAACAAGCCACGATAGCTCCTGTAACTGTAGCAGTTGGAGGAATTGCTAACGCAACGATAGGTGCTGTTAGTCCTGACCAACTCACACAAGTGCATTTGCAGCAAGGCCAGCAAGCTTCTGATCAAGAGGTGCAGCCTGGCAAGAGGCTTCGAAGAGTTGCCTGTTCCTGTCCTAATTGTAGGGAAGGAGAAGGAAGGTAAATGCTCTGTTACCAACTTTATCTCTCTGGAAGGCATAAAATAGTTAAAACCAAGCCATTGGCTGGGTACTTTGATCACTAGAATGTCACTAGCTTTGTAGCGCAAAATTGAGATACAGTGTTGTTTTGACAGGGATTAAATTGAACTAGTCTAGGAATGGAGTTTTAGTGGTCTTCTACCATGTACCTTATACTTTTTCTTAATGGTTTTCTTGTTTCATTTATTATATAAAAATTTTAATTTTATTGATATAAAATTCACATACCATACAATTCCCTCAGTCTACATTTCATTGGTTTTTAGTATGTTCACATAGCTGTGCATTTATCATCACAATTTTAGAACATTTTCATCACCTCGAAAAGAAACCCCTGTATTCTTAGCCATCACCCCCTCACTCCCAATCCTCCCAACTCTAGGCAACCATTAAACAAATTGCTTTCATTATGTATTTGCCATTCTGGACATGCATATAAATGGAATCATATGTGATTTTTTTCATGACCTGGTTTCCTTTACGTAGCATAGTATTTTTGAGGTTTATCCATATTATAGCATGTATTAGGTATTGGTACTTCATTCTTTTAAATGAACAAATAGCATTCCATTGTATAGATACACAGTATTTTACTTATCCATTTATCAGTTGTTGGACACTTGGAATTTTCCCATCTGTTGGCTTTAAACTTCTTTATACAAATTTTGGTGTGGACATAGGTTTTCCATTTCTCTTGGGTGTATACCTAAGAATGGAATTAATGGTCCGTATAGTAACTCTAGGTCTAACCATTTGAGGAACTGCCAGACTATTTTCCAAAGTAGCTGTACTGTTTTGCATTCCCACCAGCAGTGTATGAGGGTTCCAGTTGTTGCCAACGCTTGTTATAATTTGGCTTTTTGATTACAGCTTTCCTGGTGTGTATGTGAAGTGGTATCTCAGTATGGTTTTAATTTGCATTTTCTGATGACTTCATTAGTCAAGTATGTTTTCGTGTGCTTATTGGCCATTTGTATATCTTCTTTGGAGAAATGTCTGTTAAGATCTTTTGCTCATTTTATCTTTAAAAAAAAAAAGAGGGATGCCTGGATGGTTCAGTTGGTTGAGCATCCAACTCTTGTTTCAGCTCAGGTCATGATCTCAGGGTCCTGGGATTGAGCCCCGTGTGGAGCTCCACGCTCAGTGGGGAGTCTGCCTGAGGATTTCGCTTCCTCTCCCCCTCCCCCTGCTTGGGTGCTCTCTCTTTCTCACTACAATGAATGAATCTTAAAAAAAAAAGATTTTTTTGCCCATTTTAAATTAGCTTTTTTAAATTAAATTGTAATAGCTCCTTATATATTCTAGATACAAGTCCCTTATCAGTTACACGATTTGCTAATATTTTCTCCCATTCAGAGAGTTGTCTTTTTACTTTCTTGATAGTGACAGAGACACTTGTAATTCCTTGTGAATTTTAGAATCAGCTTGTCACTTTCTACCAAGAAGGCAGATGGGATTCTGATGGGGGGGTGGTATGGAATCTCTAGATCCGTTTGAGGAATATTGCCAACTCAACACTATTGTCTTCTGATCCTTTTACATGATATGTGTTTTTCTATTTATTTAGATCTCTGATTTCCTTTGACACTATTTTGTAGTTTTCAGATTATAAGTTTTATACTTGTTTTGTTAAATTTATTCCTATTTTATTCTTTTTGAGGCTATTGTAAATGGAACCTTTTTCTTTATTGTTCATTGCAAGTGTATAAAAATACAGTTAATTTTTGTTTATTGATCTTGTATCCCATAACCTACTGAACTCTTTTTATCAGTTCTAATGGTTTTTAAGTGGATTCACTAGGGTTTTTCTATATGTAAGATCATGTCATCTGCAAATAGAGATAGTTTCACTTCATCCTCTCCACTCTGGATGATTTTTATTTCTTTTTCTTACCTAATTATTCTGTCCAGACCTATAGTATAACGTTGAATAGAAGTGGCAAACATCCTTGTTTTATTCCTGATCCTAGGGGAAAAGGGTCCAGTCTTTCACCATTAAGTATGGTATTAGCTCTGAGCTTTTCATATATGCCCTTGATGAAGAAAGCTCCCTTCCATTCCTACTTCATTGTGTTTTTGTCATGAAAGGTTGTTGGATTTTGTCAGATGCTTTTCTGCATCTGTTGAGATGATCACATAGTTTCTGTGTTTTATTCTGTCAGTATGGTGTGTTATATTAATTGATTGTCAGATGTTAAAGTACTTTTGCATTTGTGGAATAAATCCAACTTAGTCGTGGTACATAATTCTTTATGTATTGCTATATTCAGTTTGCTAGTATTTTCTTAAGGATTTTTGCATCTGTGTTCATGAGAGATAATTGGTCTGTAGTTTTCTTATAATGTCTTTGTCTGCTTTTGGTAAGGGTAATATGGGCCTCATAGAATGAGTTGGGAAGTGTTCCCTCCAGTTTTATTTTTTGAAAAAGTTTGTGAAGAACTGGTAATAATTCTTTAAATGTTTTGTGGAATTCACCAATGAAACTGTCTAGGTCCTGGGCTTCTCTTACGGGTATTTTTTTGACTACTAATTTAATCTCTTTACTGGTAAGGGTTTTTTCTGATTGATTGATTGATTATTCTTGAGTCAGTTTTGGTACTTTGTGTCTTTTGGGGAATTTATCCATCTCATCTAAGTTATTTAAGTAATTGGCATACAATTATTCTTGGTATTCTTTTATAATTCTTTTTATTTCTGTAAGGTTGGTAATGAGTCTTCTTTCATTTCAGATTCTAGTAATGTGTGTCTTCTCTTTTTTTCTTGGTCAGTCTACCTAAATAAAGCCTTGTTCAATTTGGTGACCTTTTCAAAAATCAAGTCACATCAGCTTTTGGTTTCATTGATTTTTCTCTGTTGTTTCTGTATTCTCAATTTCATTAGTTCCTGCTCTATTCTTTATTTCCTTCCGCTTGCTTTATTTTAGATTTAATTTGCTTTTTCCATTGTCTTACGATGGAAGGTTATTGATTTAAGATCTTTTTTAATGTAGGCATTTACAGCTAAAAATTTCTCTCTAGGTATTGCCTTTACATGTATCCCATGAATTTTGGTATGATGTATCTTCATTCTTCTCAGAGTATTTCCTGCTTTACCTTTGGATTTCTTTTATGACCCACTGGTTATTTAGGAGTGTATTTAATTTCTAGATATCTGTAAATTTTCCAGTTTCCTCCTATAACTGGTTTCTACTCTCATGACACTGTGGTCAGAAAACATACTGTGCCATTATTTCTGTCTTTTGTTGAGGTTTGTTTCATGGCCTGGTGTATGATTTATCTTGGAAGAACATTTTATGTGCACTTGAAAAGAATGTATATTTTGCTACTGTTTGGTGGAGTGTTTTATGGATGTCTGTTAGGTCAAGTTTATCATAAAGTCTTCTGTCTCCTTGTTGCTTTTCTGCCTAATTGATTTACTTTAATCTCACTGTATTTTTTTGTCTTTGAATTGGATCTTAGTTTTGGTTTTTTTTTTTTTTGATTGATTTATTAGAGAGAATGAGGATGAGAGTGGGGGGAGGGGCAGAGGGAGAGAACCTTCAAGCAGACTCCCTGCTGAGTGTGGAGCTCCGATGTGGGCTTGATCCAATGATCCATGAGATCATGACCTGAGCCAAAACCAAGAGTCAGATGGGCACTTAACTGACTGAGCCACTCAGGTGCTCCTGTTTTTTTTTTTTTTTAAATCCAGTCTGACAAAATGTGTTTTTTGATTGGATTATATAATCCATTTACATTTGATGTTATTGATATGGTTGAATTTATGTCTTCCATTTTGCTTTTTGTTTTTTTTTGTGTCTCATGTCTTTTTCTCTCTTCCTCCTTTACTGCCCTCTTTTGCGTTAGGTGAATATAATATAGCACTTTAATTTGTAAAGTAGCATTTTAATTTTAATGATTTTTTTCACTATATTATTTTGAGTTATTTCCATAGTAGTTGCTCTTGACCTTACCATATATGTCTTGTCATAATAATAGTAACTTAATTCCAGTGAATTATAGAAAAGTTATTTCTTTATAAGTCTGTTCCCTTTTGCTTCTTTTTGTGATGTTATTATAGTGTAATATGTATATTATTATAATACATATTATATCTGTAAGTGTTACAGATCCAACAGTATATTGTTATAAATTACTACTTTATATAATGTTGTATCTTTAACAGAAGTTGAGAGGCCAGAGGGATATAGGATCACCAAGAATAATCTGGAGGTTGCCAAGGACTTGTTTTAAAGTGTTTTCATGCCTGACCAAGAACTCTGACATTGGGGGTGGGGGGGGGGGGCAAGAAGTTGAGAGAAGATGAGCAAGTATATATAACTTTTGCTATGTTAATTTTATCACTAGTTCTTTTTATTTGTTCCTGATATTTGAGTTCCTTTCTGGCATCATATTCTTGGCCCACTACAGCTTTGCTCCCATCTCCCAATGCTTTGTGCTGTTACTGCAAATGTATTAAATATATACATTTTTATGTTATGGGCTTGACAATACATTTTACACATATTGTTTTATAAAACTACTTTTTAAATCTGGTAAGACAAGAAATACACACTACACTGTCCTCTATAATTACACAATTACCCTTGCTGGTGCTATTTTGTTTCTTTGTGTACATTTGAATTACTTTCTGGGTTCAGTTAATGCAACCTGAAGAACTTCTTTAGTCTAGTTTCTTGCAAAGTAGGTCTGCTCAAAACAAATTCTGTGTTTATCTTTGAATATCTTTATTTCACGTTCATTTTTTAAAGGTAGTTTTGCTGGATAGAGTCTTCTTGTTTCAGTTTTTTTCTCATGAGTACTTTGCACGTTTTCACCCTGCCTTTTGACCTCCATTGTTCTGCTGAGAAGTCAGTTCTTTCTTTTACTGCAGTTCCTTTGTAAATGAGGAGTTATTTTTCCCTTGCTGCTTTCAAGATTTTGTCTTTGGGTTTCAGGATTTTTAGCATATAAAGTGTCTATTTGTGGATCTGTGCAGTTATACTACTTGGAGTTTGTTGAGCTTCCTGCATATGTAGATCCATGTTTTTCAGTAAGTTTAATAAAGTTTTCAGCCATTATTTCTTTGAATATTTTTTCTGCTGCATTCTCTCTTCCCCCTCTCCCCTCCTCTCCTCTCTGTTCCCCTCACTCATTACTTTGGTGTCCTGCATTTCTGAGGCACCCTGTTCATTTTCCTTTGTTCTTTTTCTTGTCTGTTTTTGGATTGCATAATCTCTATGGATCTGTGTTGAATTTTGCTATTTCTTTTGAGTCCCTCTAGTAAATTTTTCATTTCACTTGTACTTCTCATCTCCACAATTTCCCCCCCTTTTTTTAAATCATTTGTAATTCTTCATTGATATTCTCCATTTGATGTGATATTGTCATTATACTTCGCTTCTATCATGGTGTCCTTTAGTTATTTAAATATATTTATTAATGGCTGCTTTGAAGTCTTGTTAAATCTGTTTGCTCTCATAGTTTTACTTGCTTTTTTTTTAGTGTATGGGTCATATTCCCCTATTTTACTTTTGGCATGTCTCATACTTTTGGTTGGAAACTGGATGGTTTAATATATTGTAGCAACTTTGTACTGCCTCCCCTGCCTTTCCCCACCCCTGGCTTATTGTTATTGTTTGCTTGCTTATTTAGTGACTGGCTGGGTTATTTTGGTGAATGCCCCCTACTGCCCCCCCTCCCCGCCCCATGAAGCATGTTGCTCCTCAGTGGATGCAGAATTGGGTATGCTTAGTGACCCTGGATGACAGTGGTTCGGGAGGGACTTTGACTGTCCTGTCCCTGACCACACCCAGCTATTAAACTCCACTGTCAGCTGATTGTTCTACTGTTTTCAACAGTGCCCTGTAACATATATTACTCTACAGACCGATCTATGCAGATTCTTCTTAAGGACTAGATCAACAGGTCTGTGTTTGAGATTTATTCTGACTCTGGAAGGCCACTCCCAGCTGCCTCTTTTTTCCCTTCTTTCTGACAGCCTAGTCGGCCTATAGTTTTGCCTGTTTCTCCAGTGTATCTATTAGTCTCCTCCCATTTGTGTTTTGCAGCAGTCTCCGCTGTGAGCGCCCTTAGGCTCAAACTTTTTCACACTTTGTTTGCAAATGAATTCAATTCCTTTGGGAAGAGATTTGGAGTTATATTTTATGCTGTGTTCTCTCCCTGGCCAAGATCTCTTTGTCATGGCTCCTGAACTTGGGGTTGGGATAGTGGCACATTTCTCTCTGAGCAGCATCCCTGCTCTAGGAGCTGAGTGGTGGCAAGTGAGCAGCAGTAGCCTCGGGTTTTCTTGCCTTGCCTCTGCTGACTTGGCAGTTCTACTGTATACACTAAAAATGAGCTGAGTCAAGGATGATCTGTACTGCACTATGCTCATTGTGCCCTATCCAAGGCAGAGCCGAGGTCTCAGGAGTTGGGTTTGGATGGAGAACAGAGTTCCCTATCTGTCAGCCATACTTGCCTGGAACTTAGCCTTAGCAACAGATAACTGGGAGTAGAATGAGAAGTTCTGACATCTTGCCCCTTCCTGGGGAGATAACCCTCCAACTGAGAGGTGAGAAAAGGGAACCCTGCTCTTGGCTGCACCATCTAGAGTGTTTCTATGTCGGAGGAGGTGACGGGACAGACCCTCAGAGAGGGTTGGGTTTTGGTTCAGTTACTACAGACCCTCACCATTCTTACTCTTATTTTCTTGAATATTTATTTATTTATGTGCTGTATGCTAATAGAACCATTTCCAGAGATTGTATATGGTATTTGTTTTGTTTTTTATTTTAAAAATTTTTTTAATTGTTTTTCCTTATTATGTTAATCACCATACATTACATCATTAGTTTTTGATGCAGTGTTCCATGATTCATTGTTTGTTTTGTTTGTTTTTTAATAATTTTCACTGGGGACTAGGCCCATGAAACTCTTCAGGCTGTCTTGCTGGAAGTGAAACTCTGAATCTTACTTTTTTAAATGGGGATTACCATTCTTTGGGTATTTAGAGAAGAATTTTCAAGTGTCTTGAAAAGCTTAGAGATTTTTTTCCCCCCAAGGGAAGAGCCTATTAGGGAAGGAACATGAAGTCCATGGTAGAACATGAACTCTGTGGGATAAACATGTTTTCATAGCAGTTTTGAGTTTAGTACATAACTTTTTTTAATTTAAAATTTTCTGATTTTGAATTACAGTTGTGGCATCATGATTTTAAAAACCCATTCAGAAATGCATCATTTAGGAACCTTGATTCCCTTTTATTTTTTTTCCATAATTACAAGCTTGGTGTTTGGGGGTGTAATTAACGTTTGGTTTTTGTTTTTGTTAGAGGCAGTAATGAACCAGGAAAAAAGAAACAGCATATCTGTCATATTGAAGGATGTGGAAAAGTTTATGGCAAAACATCTCACCTACGAGCACATCTTCGCTGGCATACTGGAGAAAGACCTTTTGTATGCAACTGGATGTTTTGTGGCAAAAGATTCACAAGGAGTGATGAGCTTCAGAGACATAGAAGAACCCATACAGGTTAGTTGTTTTATTTTTTAGGGCTTGTACATTTTACTTATTTTTTAGTGTTTAAGTGAAAATTGTAAGATAGTTTAGCTATCAAATTGGAAATATACAAATTAAAGACAATTCACTTTAGTGATTTTATGAAAGATGTTTAAGATCAAATTTTTTTACAACATTTCTGAGATATATTTTATTCTACTTTTTGTAAGGTTTATCAGCATAATTATGTAACATGAAATATATTCATTTCCATTTGCTTATCTTGTTGTATTAGCAGGTTGAATTCACATATATTTGTTTTTGTCAGTATTTAAATAGGTTAAGAGAGTTGAATTATAATGTTATTGGTTACCTTTATTAATTTTTGCATTTTTTTACAATTTAGAAAATTGACTAAAGTATAAGATTAATATAACAAATATATACCTCTCCCCTAGAAGTGACAGCTGTTAATCTATGTGTTATTTTTTAATAAGGCAAATTATACAAAGTTGACATTATATTTGTCCTCTCAAGGAAAATAGCTACCATGAATTTAAAGTGTAAGTTTTTAGTACTGTTTTTAATACTCTTACATATATGATTCATAGACATATGTGTAAAATATTATTTTATGTGTTATGAAATTTTACATAAATGATATAGTATAATTTCATTTATCATTATGTTTTAAGATCTGAGCTCATATATGTATACATATAAATGAATATATACATGTTTGTAGTACTTTTTTACTGCTATATAGTATGCTGTTACCTGACTCTACCATACTGTATTAATCCATTCCCTCTATTGCTTATTATGATTAGGCTTTTTGCTATCACAAACTTTGCTGATGTGAACATACAGTGAACATGTATGTGAAGTAGAATTATTGGATCACAGAGAATTTATGTGTTTTGCTAGATAACTGCTAAAGAATCTCTAAAATGGCTGTTAACCACCTCTGCCTCACTAGCAGTGACTGAGAGTTTCCAATTTTCTGTGTGTTCACCAGTACTCAGTAGTGTTAGCCTTTGAAAATTGTTGTCTGGGCACCCGGCTGACTCAGTCGGTAGAGCATGGAACTCTTACGGTGGTGAGTTCAAGCTCCACGTTGGGTGTGGAAACTACTTTAAAAAACAAATAAAAACATGTGCATTGCTTAAAAAAAAAAGTTTTTGTAAATCTAAAATGGTTTCTCATTTTTTAAAGTAGCAGTTTTCTTGGTTATCCATGAGCTAAAACATCTTTTCATGTTTATTGGTCATTTATATATTTTTTTCTGTTCATTATTTCCTCGCTCAGTTTTCTTTTGGGTTGTTTTCCTTTTTCTTACTGATTTACATGTTGAAATTTCCCCCTGTATTGCTAGTCCTTTTGCTATTTTTTCCCACATGGAAGTTGTACATTTTTATTTAGTCAGATATGTTTTCTTGTCCTTTGCTTTCCTTATTTTTAATGAAATCCTCTCTTATCCCAAGATCATAAAGTTGTTTTTTTTTTTAAAGATTTTATTTATTTGAGAGAGAGAGAGAGAAAGAATGCGTGCAGGCAAGAGCATGAGCAGGGAGCCCGACTTGGGGCTAGATCCTGGGACCCTAAGATCACGACCTGAGCTGAAGTCAGATGCTTAACCGACTGAGCCCTCAGGTGCCCCTCAAGATCGTAAACTTTTTAAAAACATTTTCTTCTAATGGCTTTAAAGTTTTCTTTTTTGTAAGTTTCGTCTCTTTTTCTAAGTTTTGCATAGAACAACTACCTTTTACTTAGAACGTGTCTGATATACATTTGGGTTTCACTATTTAATTGTTGAATAGATTAATAATTTGGATAATTTTTTTTTTTAATTAACGTATAATGTATTACTTGTTTCAGGGGTACAGGTCTGTGGTTCATCAGTCTTACACAGTCCACAGCACTCACCATTAGTATCTATCCTCCCCAATGTCCATCACCCAGCCACCCCATCCCTCCCACCCCGCTCCACTCCAGCAACCCTCAGTTTGTTTCCTGAGATTAAGAGTCTCTTACGGTTTGTCTCCCTCTCCGGTTTTGTCTGGTTTCATTTTTCCCTCCCTTCCCCTATGATCTCTGTCTTGTTTCTCAAATTCCTCGTATCAGTGAGATCATATGATACTTGTCTTTATTGACTTATTTTGCTTAGCATAATACCCTCTAGTTCCATCCACATCATTCCAAATGGCAAGATTTCATTTTTTAATTTTTATAAGATTTTATTTATTTATTTGACAGAGAGATAGCGAGAGCAGGAACACAAATAGGGGAGTGGGAGAGGGAGAAGCAGGCTTCCTGCTGAGCAGGGAGCCTGATGTGGGGTCAATCCCAGGACCCCAGGATCATGACCTGAGCCAAAGGCAGATGCTTAATGACTGAGCCACCCAGGCACCCCCCCCCCAAGATTTCATTTTTTTGATGGCTGCATAATATTCCATAGTGTCTATTATATATATATAGGTGTGTATATATATATACACCTATATATATATATACACACATACACCACATCTTCTTTATCCATTCGTCTGTTGATGGACATCTAGGCTCTTTCCATAGTTTGGCTATTGTGGACACTGCTGCTATAAACATTGGGGTGAATGTGCCCCTTCGGATCATTACATTTGTATGTTTGGGGTAAATACCTCGTAGTGCAATTGCTGGGTCATAGGGTAACTCTGTTTTCAACTTTTTGAGGACCCTCCATACTGTTTTCCAGAGTGGCTGCACCAGCTTGCATTCCCACCAACAGTGTAGGAGGGTTCCCCTTTCTCCACATCTTCTCCAACATCTGTGTTTTCCTGACTTGTTAATTTTAGCCATTTTGACGGGTCTGAGGTGGTATCTCATTGAGGTTTTGATTTGGATTTCCCTGATGCCGAGCGAAGTTGAGCACTTTTTCATGTGTCTGTTGGCCATTTGGATGTCTTCTTTGCAGAATTGTCTGTTCATATCTTCTGCGCATTTCTTGATTGGATTATTTGTTCTTTGGGTGTTGAGTTTGATAAGTTCTTTATAGATTTGGATACTAGCCCTTTATCTGATATGTCATTTGCAAATATCTTCTCCCATTCTGTCGGTTGTCTTTTGGTTTTGTTGATTGTTTCCTTTGCTATGCAAAAGCTTTTTATCTTGATGAAGTCCCAGTAGTTCATTTTTGCCCTTGCTTCCCTTGCCTTTGGCAATGTTTCTAGGAGGAAGTTGCTGCGGCTGAGGTCAAAGAGGTTGCTGCCTATGTTCTCCTCAAGGATTTTGATGGATTCCTGTCTCACATTTAGGTCTTTCATTCCTTTTGAGTCTATTTTTGTGTGTGTTGTAAGGAAATGGTCCAGTTTCATTCTTCTGCATGTGGCTGTCCAGTTTTCCCAACACCATTTGTTGAAGAGACTGTCTTTTTTCCATTGGACATTCTTTCCTGCTTTGTCAAAGATGAGTTGACCATAGAGTTGAGGGTCCATTTCTGGGCTCTCTGTTCTGTTCCATTGATCTATGTGTCTGTTTTTGTGCCAGTACCATACTGTCTTGATGATGACAGCTTTGTAATAGAGCTTGAAGTCTGGAATTGTGATGCCACCAGCTTTGCTTTTCTTTTTCAACATTCCTCTGGCTATTTGGCGTCTTTTCTGATTCCATACAAATTTTAGAATTATTTGTTCCATTTCTTTGAAAAAACTTGATGGTATTTTGATAGGGATTGCATTAAATGTGTAGATTGCTCTAGGTAGCATAGACGTGTTCACAATATTTGTTCTTCCAATCCATGAGCATGGAACGTTCTTCCATTTCTTTGTGTCTTCCTCATTTTCTTTCATGAGTATTCTGTAGTTTTCTGAGTCTAGATCATTTGCCTCTTCGGTTAGATTTATTCCTAGGTATCTTATGGTTTTAGGTGCAGTTGTAAATGGGATCGACTCCTTAATTTTTCTTTCTTCTGTCTTGTTGTTGGTGTATCGAAATGCAACTGATTTCTGTGTATTGATTTTATATCCTGCCACTTTACTGAATTCCGTATGAGTTCTAGCAGTTTTGGGGTGGAGTCTTTTGGGTTTTCCACATAAAGTATCATATCATCTGCAAAGAGTGAGAGTTTGACTTCTTCTTTGACGATTTGGATGCCTTTTATTTCTTTTTGTTGTCTGGTTGCTGTGGCTAGGACTTCTAGTACTATGTTGAATAGCATTGGTGATAGTGGACATCCCTCTCGTGTTCCTGACCTTAGGGGAAAAGCTCTCACTTTTTCCCCATTGAGTATGATACTCCACTGTGGGTTTTTCATAGATGGCTTTTATGATATTGAGGTATGCACCCTCTATCCCTACACTGTGAAGAGTTTTAATCAAGAAAGAATGCTGTACTTTGTCAGATGCATTTTCTGCATCTATTGAGAGGATCATATGGTTCTTTTTCTTTCTTTTATTAATGTATTCTTTCACATTGATTGATTTGCAGTTGTTAAATCCCATTTGGTCGTGGTGAATAATCCTTTTAATGTACTGTTGGATCCTATTAGTATTTTGGTGAGAAGTTTTGCATCCATGTTCATCAGGGATATTGGTCTGTAGTTCTCCTTTTTGATGGGGTCTTTGTCTGGTTTTGGGACCAAGGTAATGCTGGCCTCATAAAATAAGTTTGGAAATTTTCCTTCTATTTCTGTTCTTTGAAACCACTTCAGAAGAATAGGTATTAATTCTTCTTTAAATGTTTGGTAGAATTCCCCTGGGAAGCCATCTGGCCCTGGGCTCTTGTTTGTTGGGAGGTTTTATTTCCTTAGTGGTTATGGATCTGTTCAGGTTTTCTATTTCTTCCTGGTTCAGTTTTTGTAGGTTACACATCTCTAGGAATGCATCCATTTCTTCCAGATTATCTAATTTGCTGGCATATAGTTACTCGTAATACGTTCTTATAATCGTTGGTATTTTTTGGTATTGGTTGTGATCTCTCCTCTTTCATTCATGATTATATTTATTGGGGTCCTTTCTCTTTTCTTTTTGATAAGTCTGGCCAGAGGTTTATCCATCTTATTAATTATTTCAAAGAACCAGCTCCTAGTTTTTTTGATCTGTATTACTATTCTTTTGGTTTCTAATTCATTGATTTCTGCTCTGATCTTTATTATTTCTCTTCTCCTGCTGGGTTTAGGCTTTATTTGCTGTTCTTTCTCCAGCTCCTGTAGGTGTAGGGGTTAGGTTGTGTATATGAGACCTTTCTTGTTTCTTGGGAAAGGCTTGTATTGCTCTGTACTCTCCTCTTAGGACCGCCTTTGCTGCATCCCAAAGATTTTGAACAGTTGTGTTTTCATTTTCATTGGTTTGCATGAATTTTTTAAATTCTTTAGTTTCCTGGTTGACTCATTCATTCTTTAGTAGGATGCCCTTTAGCCTCCATGTATTTGAGTTCTTTCCAACTTCCCTCTTGTGACTGAGTTCTAGTTTCAAAGCATTGTGGTCTGAAAATATGCAGGGAATTATCTCAATCTTTTGGTACTGTTTGAGACCTGATTTGTGACCCAGGATGTGTTCTATTCTGGAGAATGTTCCATGTGCACTAGAGAAGAATGTGTATTCTTTTGCTTTGGAATGGAATGTTCTGAATATATCTGTGAAGTTCGTCTGGTCCAGTGTGTCATTTAAAGCCTTTATTTCCTTGTTGATCTTTTGCTTAGATGATACGTCCCTTTGAGTGAGGGACGTGTTAAAGTCCCCTACTATTATCGTATTACTGTCGATGTGTTTCTTTGCTTTTGTTATTAATTGGCCTATATAATTGGCTGCTCCCATGTTAGGGGCATAGATATTTACAATTGTTAGATCTTCTTGTTGGATAGACCCTTTAAGTAGGATATAGTGTCCTTCCTCATTTCTTATTATAGTCTTTGTTTTAAAATCTAATTTGTCTGATACAAGGATTGCTACCCCAGCTTTCTTTAGATGTTCATTAGCATGGTAAATGGTTTTCCACCCCTTCCCTTTAAATCTGGAGGTGTCTTTGTGTCTAAAGTGCGTCTCTTGCAGACAGCATATCGATGGGTCTTATTTTTTTTTAATCTAGTCTGATACCCTGTGTCTTTTGATTGGGGCATTTAGCCCATTTACATTCAGGGTAACTATTGAAAGATATGAATTTAGTGCCATTGTATTGCCTGTAAGGTGACTATTACTGTATATTGTCTCTGTTCCTTTCTGGTCTATGTTACTTTTAGGCTCTCTCTTTGCTTAGAGGACCCCTTTCAATATTTCTTGTAGGGCTGGTTTCGTGTTCGCATATTCTTTTAGTTTTTGTTTGTCTTGGAAGTTTTTTATCTCTCCTTCTATTTTCAATGACAGCCTAGCTGGATATAGTATTCTTGGCTGCATATTTTTCTCGTTTAGTGCTCTGAATATATCATGCCAGTCCTTTCCGGCCTGCCAGGTCTCTGGATAGGTCTGCTGCCAGTCTAATGTTTCTCCCATTTTAGGTTACCAACTTCTTGCCTGAGCTGCTTTCAGGATTTTCTCTTTGTCTCTAAGACTCGTAAGTTTTACTATTAGATGTCAGGTTGTTGACCTATTTTTATTGATTTTGAGGGGAGTTCTCTGCCTCCTGGATTTTGATGCCTGTTTCCTTCCCCAAATTAGGAAAGTTCTCTGCTGTGATTTGTTCCAATACACCTTCTGCCCCCCTCCCTCTTTCTTCTTCTTCTGGGATTCCATTTATTCTAATGTTGTTTCACTTTATTGTGTCATTTATCTCTCAAATTCTCCCTTCGTGATCCAGTAGTTGTTTATCTCTCTTTTTCTCAGCTTCTTTATTCTCCATCATTTGGTCTTCTATATCACTATTTTTCTCTTCTACCTCATTTATCCTAGCAGTTAGAGCCTCCATTTCTGATTGCACCACATTAATAGCTTTTTTGATTTTGACTTGGTTAGATTTTAGTTCTTTTATTTCTCCAGAAAGGGATTCTCTAGTGTCTTCTGTACTTTTTTCAAGCCCAGCTAGTATCTTTATAATCGTCATTCTGAACTCTAGTTCCAACATCTTACGAATGTCTGTACTGATTAGGTCCCAGGCAGTTAGTACTGCCTCTTGTTCTTCTCCTTGAGGTGAGTTTTTCCATCTTGTCATTTTGTCCAGAGGGGAATAGATGAATGAGAGAACTAAATGCTAAAAAAAATGCTAAAAGGGTAACAATGAGCCCAGAAAAATATACACTAAACAAATCAGAAGAGACCCAAAACGGGCAGGGGAAAGAAAGGAGGGGAAAAAAAGAGAGAGAATATGATCAGCTGGTGAATAGAACAGAGCCACACACTAGATTTTCAGTATATTTTGGTTTGTTAGAAGAAATTGCCTCCCAAATTTTTAACGAAAGAAAAACTTTTACATATATAAAAATAAGGGTAAATACGATGAAGGGATGGAATATGACTGTAAAGATGAAAATTAAAAAGATTTTTAAAGAATTGATAAGTTGAAAAAAGAATGAAAAAAAATTTTAAAAAAGAGGGGCGCCTGGGTGGCTCAGTTGGTTAAGCAACTGCCTTCAGCTCAGGTCATGATCCTGGAGTCCTGGGATCAAGTCCCACATCAGGCTCCCGGTGCAGTGGGGAGCCTGCTTCTCCCTCTGACCCTCTCCCCTCTCATGCTGTTTCTCTCTCTCTCTCAAAAAAATAAAATCTTTAAAAGAAAATTTTTTAAAAAAAAGAATGTGATCAGGCAGGAGACTAGGACAACGGCATACACTAGATTTAGGGTATATTTTGGTCTATTAGAAGAAACTGTATCCCAAAATTTTAAAGAAAGAAAAACTTACATCTATACAAAAAATAAGGTTAAATACAATGAAGAGATATGACTGTAAAAATGAAAAATTAAAAATTTTAAAAAAGGAATTGATAGATGGTTGAAAAAGAAGAAAAATTCAAATAAAAAATACAGAAAAAGAAAAAAATAAGAAAATTTTTAAAAATTCACTTTGAAAGACTAAGGCATCATGGGAAAAAAGCCATGAATTCTAGGTGCTATATTCCCCTAGCGCTAGGGTTTTGCCATTCTCATTGATCAGTAAACTTGGTCTTGGCTGGATGTTCTTGCTGATCTTTTGGGGGAGGGGCCTGTTGCAGTGATTCTCTAATGTCTTTGTGGGAGTCGGAATTGCATAGCCTTTGCCAGGGCCAGGCTAAGTGATCTGTTTGGGTTTGCTCTCAGTAGCTTTTGTTCCCTGTAAACTTTCTATACAGCTTTGGAGGACGAGAATGAAAATGACGGCCTCCCAATTTCTGGTTCCGGTGGAGCCAACAGCTTCAGGCCCCACTCCTCAGTGCGCCCCTAGAGAAAAGCAGTCAATGACTCCTGTTTCCCTGGTCTCCGGCCGCACTCCGTGCTCACCCGGCCTGTGACTGAGCGTTTCTGTCTCTGGCACATGACCCCATTTGGAGTCTGCAAACCCAGCAGATTCCTGCTTGGCGCTCCCTTGCTGCTCCTCCCAGGGGAGGAAGGGGAGTCTCCCCAGATGGGCTGCTTGTTGGGTCCCTGCTGGAAGAGCAGTGGCCCGACTGTGCCACGGATCAGTTTATGGCAACCCAGAGCTGAGAGCCCACTCCTCGGCTCCGTCTTTGCAGCCGGCTTCCCCACTCTGATACCTGGGAGCTCTGCCACAGTCAGGCACCCCAGTCTTTCTGTGACCCCGAGGGTCCTGAGACCACACTGTCCCAGCGAGGATTCCACCCCTCACCCACGCTTAGTCACTGGAGCGACATCCCTCAGTGGAGCAAACTTCTACAAGTTCCGATTTTGTGCTCCGCTGCTCTATCATTTGCCGGTAGCTGGCTGATGGAGGCTCCCTCCCCCCACCGTCTGTCTTCCCGAATATCGCCTCGGATTCACTTTTCCATTCGTCCTACCTTCCAGAAACTGGTCGCTTTTCTGTTCAGAGAGTGGCTCCTATTCTTTTCTTCGCTCTCCTGTTGAGTTTATAGGTGTTCTGAATGGTTTGATACCTATCTAGCTGAATTCCTGGGACCAGACGAAATTTAGGTCTCCTACTCCTCCGCCATCTTGCTCCTCCCCTTGGATAAATTTTCTAATTAGACTTTAACCTTTAACTTATACCTAGGTACATGTGGGATAGAAAAGGAAATAGAATTGACATGTATTGATCAGCTAATATGCATTACATGTTTCAAATAAATTATCTCCTTTGATTCTAACAGTAACACTATGAGATAGATAATTAGCTTCATTTTACAGATCAGATAATTGTCTCAGAAAACAAAAAATAGATGTTAAATTTATTAAAAGTTTAGTTTGATATGTAAATAAATTAATAGGCAAATGAGTCTCAGTATACTGGCTGAATTCCTGAGTTAGCATAATACTAAAACTAAGAATTTTAGTTTGTTTTTTTTTTTAAGTTTTAAAAGGTTTCCTTATGGTATTGCATTGGGGCTTCTAATAATGCCACCTCACCATTGATATTGGCACATATATTGTGATTAATCCCATAACAGTATTGATGTCTGTTTTTAAAAAAAATATTCCGCTGTTTATGTCATTATGTTAGGATGCAATATTTCCACTCTGGATTAGCAGTGGGACAAGTTAAGGAAGACAAGAAAAATTGCTGCTTTCTTTGATTTGGAAACTCACATTGTGATTTCATCATTTTATTTGAGAAATATGAGACTCTAAAGTCTCTCTTATCCCTGTCCACACTCATAGAGATACACAAAAATTTATCCAAGGATTTATAAACACATATACTTCAATATCAAATTACTAATGATTTGAAGGCATATTTTCTTTTTTTTTTAATGATTCACACCATTATAATCTACAAGCTGGAATAATTCAGAATTGAATGTATTTTAAGCTTACTTTCAGTGTTTCAAACATCTTGAATACATCATACACAAAATTGTGTAATTAAACGTTATGTTGAAAACTGTTAAGCTCTATGTCAGTATACTTAAATGACTTCTAGTGACTGAATATAGTAACTTCTAAGTATTTATTAAAATTTTTGAAGAGAATATGAAACAGTATCTTTTGAAACAAATAAGTATTGATTAAGCATTTAAAAGTTAAATTGAAAGCCTTGGCCATTCATTGCAAGAACGATGTTTTATTTAAAGGCCAACCACTACACTGAGTAGAAACTCAGTACCTACTGTGAATGAAGGTATGAGTTATTTTTATTCATTTTTGAAAATAATGCCAATTTTTTTGCTTTTTAGGAAAAAAATGTTTTTTAATTTCCAAATGATACATGTACCTGGTATTTAAAAATCAAATCATTGGGGCACCTGGCTGGCTTATTCAGTAGAGCACAGGACTCTTAATCTCAGGGTGGTGAATTCAAGCCCCATGTTGAGTTTACTTAAAAAATAAAATATACAAAAAAATTTAAATCAGAGGTTACAATGTTAAGGGGCTTTTAAAAATTAATTAATTTTTTTATTTGATGTAGAGTTGACATTATATATTAGTTTTAGGTGTACAACACAGTGATCTGTCATTTGTATACATTATGAAATGCTCACCACAGTAAGTAGTTACTGTCTGTCACTGTACAGTTATGACTGTTTTCTCTGCTATACTTTAACATTCCTGTGACTTATTTTATAACTGTAAGTTTGTGCCTTTTAATCCCCTTCACT
Organism: Callorhinus ursinus; assembly: GCF_003265705.2. Lineage (NCBI taxonomy): Eukaryota > Metazoa > Chordata > Mammalia > Carnivora > Otariidae > Callorhinus > Callorhinus ursinus. The sequence goes on from NW_027397074.1 coordinate 37,935,558, forward strand.
TATTTTGCCTCTCCTTCACCTATTTCTCTCCACCCCACTTCCTTCTGGCAAATACCAGTTTGTTTTCTGGATTTATGATTCTGTTTCTGTTTTGTTTTGTTTGTTTTGTTCTTTAGATTGCACATATAAGTGAAATCCTGTGGTATTTGTCTTCGGGCTAACTTATAACGTCCTCTAGTTTCATCCATCTTTTGCAAAAGGCAAGATTTCATTCTTTTTTTGGTTGAGTAATATTCCGTTGTCAGTCTGTACCACATCTTTATTCATTTATCTGTCAGTGGACACTTGGGTTGCTTCCAGATTTGGCTGTTGTCAATAATGCTGTAGTAAAAGTAGGGGAGCATATGTCTTTTCAAGTTAGTGTTCCTTTTCTTCCCAGGAGAGGAATTACTGCATTGTACGGTATTTCTATTTTAGTTTGTTAAGGAACCTCCATATTATATTCCACGGTGGCCTCACCAGTTTACATTTCCTCCAACAGTGCACGAGGATTCCCTTTTTTCTACATCCTCATCAAAAATTATTTTTTGTCTTTTTGATGCCAGTCATTCTGACAGTTGTGAGGTGATAGCTCATTGGAGTTTCGATTTGCATTTCCTTGATGATTAGTAATACTGAGCATCTTCTCATGTATCTGTTGGCCATTTGTATGTTGTCTTTGGAAAAATGTCTATTCTTGTCCTCTGCCCATTTTTTAAATCAGATTTTTTTTTTGGTGTTAAATTTTAAGAATTCTTTATATATTTTAGATATGTCATTTATAAATATTTAGGGGACTCTTTGTCCCATCCCTTGTTTTAATACCCAAGAGAACCATATTTAATTTTGTAACTGTTTTTGCATTTGTATTCTTCCTGTGATGATTGTTATATAGCTAAATATGCTTATTGTTACTGATCTATCAATAGTAGACACTGTCTCTTGACTTCTTGCATTGCGAGTTAAGAATTTACCTCAATTTACACCATCCGACAACATTCACATTTTTTTTAACTGAGTGCAGGCCTAACACTATCTCTTGACTCACCACTCTGTGGTACAGATATTAGCATGTATGTCCTTAATTCCATATTGTTTCACCTCTTAACTTCTCGAGAATTACATAAATTTTACTATCTCTCTTCTCTTTCTCTTGATGTTAAAATGTTTACTTTCTCTCCAATAAGCACTGTTCCTTTTTTTAGTAGCTTAGTTCTTTTTTATTTTTAAGCTTTTATTTATTTGAGAGAGCATGAGCAGCAGGGGTGGGGAGGTGAGGGGGGAACGGAGGGGCAGAAGGAGAGATAGAAGCAGACTGCCTGCTGAGCAGGGAGCCCCGCTTCTCTTCAGGGCTGGGGCTTGATCCCAGACTCGCCCTGGAGATACGACCTGAGCTGAAGGCAGACACTTAACTGACTGAGCCACCTAGGCACCCTAGTAGCTTAGTTCGTAAAATGGAAAACCAATAAACAATAATTACGATATGACTCTGATGTGGTGAGTGTAATTACATATCCTTTCCTCTTTTTTCTTGAAGTTTCTAATTGCCTTTTTCCCCCTTGCATTGGCTAACTTTGTCACCTCCTTTTGTTATTTCGCCTTTTAAAGAATAATATCAGCTTCATCCAATTTTTCCTTTTCTTTGGAGGTTCCAGCTTTCTAATCAGTCTGATTCTTCTTGCTGCATAGGTATAATCTTGAGACTTCTCTTCCCTGCTGTATTGGTTTTGATCCACTATTCTCAAGATCTCCTGCCTTCATTTTTCTTGGTTTACTTGTTTGCTGAAAAACATTGTGAAATACTTCCTACAGTAAAGCTCTAGGGAGTAAATTGGTCTGAAAGTGTCCTTATACTGCTTTCCAACTTAATAGATGGCTTGGCTAATACAGAATCTTAGGTTGAAAATGATACTCAAAATATTAGTGGCAGTGCTCTGTCGTTTTCTTGCAGCTCTTTTACTAATATGAAGTCCATTTCTTCCTTTTTTGTAGGTGAGCTAATTTTCCCCTGTCAACTTTTAAGAGCTTATTTACTTATTTATTTATATTTTTACTTTGAAATAATTTTACATTTACAGAAGAAGTTGTAAAGATAGTATAGAGCGTTCATCTATCCCTTTCACACAGCTTCCTCTAATACTACACCACTTCCATATCCACATAATTTATGAAAACTAAGAAGTTAACATTGGTATAATACTAGTAATTAAATTACTGACTTTTCCACAAATAATACTTTTTCTGTTCCAGGATTCAATCCAGAATACCATATTGCATTTATTAATCATGGCTGTTTAATCTCCTGTAATCTGAAATTTCCTTACTCTTTTTACTTTTTGTTGTTATTGTTTTTGTTTTTTCTTACCTTGGCAGTTTTGAAAGTTAGGTACTTAGTAGAATATCCCTCAATTTGGGTTTATTTTCTCATGATTAGACTGAGATTATGAATTGTTAGGAAAAATATCACAGACACCATTGCCCTTCTTCATTTCGTCATATTAGGAAGTAGACAATGTCAGTGTCTTACTGCTGGTGAATTGGTTAAGATAGTGTGCGCCAGGTATCACCACTGTGAAGTTATTGTTTTTTCCTTTCCATACACTGTTTATTAGAAGCAAGTCACTAAAGTCCAGTCTATACTAAAGGGGCAATGAAGTAAGCTCCACCTCTTGGAGGGAGGAGTGGCAAGGAATTTATGGATGTACTGTAAAACAACCACTTTGATTAGTAAATGTGTGGGGCAGGGTGGAGAGGGTGGATTCTTTGAGTCTATGCAAATATCCTGTTTCTCTGTCAAGATAATTCTAAGGTTTCCCTTTTAGCATTCCTCATTGTTTTCCTGCCTACAGCAATTACCTTGTTTTAAAGGTCATTTTCTCTTTCCCTCTTTGCTTGTACAGTTTAGTTTTGATTCTTGTGCAGGGAAGATTTATACCTTCTTCCCCAGTTATTTGTGTATTTAATCATTTATTTATAATCCATTATGGACCCATGAGTATTTTATTTTTTGGGTTATAATTCAATATTGTCATTATTTTCTTGCTCAAATTGTTCCATCTTTGGTCATTTGGAAGTCGTTTTAGATTTCCTCCTCTGTCCTTTTGACATACTCCTGGGTTTTTGTTTGTTTGTTTGTTTTAACCATAAGAGCTTCTGTTAATCTTTATGTTCTATTAATTTCATAATTATGTACATTGCGTAGTTTTTCATTTATTGTGCAAACTGGTTGGGCTCTTCAACTCTTTTTCCCCCATCCCCTTCCTAACCCCCCATTCTCCCTTTTTTATTTATTCTTTTTGCGGTCTTTGTGTAAGTTGACCTCCCTATATTGATTTTTTTTTATATCTTACAGCTTTTCTTTTTTTTTTGTCTTTTTACTTTTTTTATTTTCTGTGAGATTTCTAAACTTTATATTCAGATATTTCTTTTGAATTTTTTCTTAATTTCCAAGAGTGCTTTCTATTGTTTCCTTTTTTTTTTTATTAAGATTTTTTATTTATTTGACAGAGAGAGACACAGCAAGAGAAGGAACACAAGCAGGGGGAGTGGGAGAGGGAGAAGCAGGCTTCCCGCCGAGCAAGAGCCCAATGCAGGGCTCGATCCCAGGACCCCGGGATCATGACCTGAGCCGAAGGCAGACACTTAACGACTGAGCCACCCAGACGCCCCTATTGTTTCCTTTTTTATAGCATACTCTTCTCATTGTAGAGATGCAGGAGCTCACTGAAAATCTCTGAGTTTTCCAGCTAGATATTTTTTCTTAATACTTATGTTTCTTCCAAGGTAATTTTTTTCTCTGTACCTTGCTTTTTTCTGATGTTATAGGCTTTCCTGAATTGTGCAGTGGTCCTTGGCTTTTATTCAAGTTGATGCTGATGATTGATAACTATGTTTAAGTAAAGGAGAAAGCTTTATGGACTGGTGACTTTCATTTTAGACAATTGGGCAGGGACACTGTGAGTTATGCTGCAAGATACCTAATTACCAAAATACAGTAATAAACTGTGGGACCACATTTCTGTGGATACAAATCATCAAATATTCCGACCCAATTTTTCGATAGTAGGATTAATAATCCATGTACAGACTTTAATTTACTCTTCTATGTTTTATATCCCCCTCTCACCATTTTGAGTCTGAGACTTCTACATAATTCTGCAGAAGACAGATTGGCTCTCTTTAGATATATCCTCTTAATAATCTCTGTTCTAGTCTGCAGAAATTTGATGCAATCAAAACTTGTATAACATTGCATAACACAAGTGAGTTTCACAGGATTTTTTTCCTCCTTTGTCTCCTAGCATTGACCCTGTGGGCCCTGAATAGCAGGTGTAAACACCATACATATCCAGCCAGAGGACTGAGAAAAAAGGCCCCTTTGCTCTAAGGCCAGCCCTCTTTGTACTTTCCACTGCAGTAGTGGCAGCAGAGACACTAAAAACCTGAGAAAATACCCATATCTCTGGCCAAAGGAACCAGAACCTTCTTTTCCATTGAATGTTAGGGAATCACTATTATTTTTCTCTTGCCATTTTACTCTGACAGTTATGTCAGTCATATGTATGTGGAGAATGGTATAGGAAGCCTCAAGAATTCTTTCTGGCCAGAGGAACCAAGAAGAAGGGACACCTGGAGGTTGAGAAAGCATGAGGAAAATTTTGCAGAGATCTGTAAAAGGTGATCCCTAATTTCATTAATGGAACAAAAATACAGGGCTCATTCCTGAGCTGCACATGCACAGAACAGACCCAAAGAACCATAGCAAAGGCTTCAAGAATTCAACTATCTTATAAACCATCACCTGATTGCCAGCATATGCTGAGCAGACGTAAACATAACAAAGTCCTTGAAAATGAATTAATATTGGAACTCATGCCCAAAGAAGGCAAGATAGAACTAGTATGAAACTGAATGGATCAATTACCTGCTAAAACAAAAACTTAACATTTTGCAGAGGATTCTTTAACAGGACCCAGAGTCACCACAATATAATATCCAAAATATCTAGGATACAACCCAAAATTATTCAACAGACTATGAATCCAAGTAAATCTGACTGTGTCAAGATGATCCCCATGTTGGAATTACCAGCCAGTGACTATAAAGCAGCTATTATAACCATCAGCCATGGAGTAAAGGTAAACATGTTTGAAATAAAAAGAAAGGCAGAAATTTTCAGAAGCAAAATTGAGACTCTAAAAATGAACTAAATGGTAATCTTGGAACTGAAAAAAAAATGCATTATTGCAAAGTTAAAAATTCCTTATGTGTGCTCAGGAGCAAACAGAGATAATAGAAGCGTCACTGAAGTTGAAGACAGATCACTAGAAATTATACAGTCTGAAGACCAAAGAAGAAAAAGATCAGGAGGAAAACATTAACTGGGTCTCAGGGAACTGTGGAACTTACAAAATTAGTGTCATTTGAGTCCAGAAGAAAGGAAAAGATCGGTGTAGAAAAATATTTGACGAAATAATGGCTGAGACTTCCTATATTAGGTATAAATTATGGACTTAAGGTTATTGAATCCCAAACAGGAATTGACAGGAAGTCATGCCCAGATACATGAAAATCAGTCTGCTAAAAATTAAAGGTAAAGAAAAAATTTGGAAAGGAGCCTAAAGATAATGACACATTATGTATAGAGGAATACAAATTTGAATGATGAATCATTTCTCTTCAGAAACTATGAAGGACAGAAAAGGAAAAGAATTGCCAGCTCAGCATTTTATATCCAGTGAAAGTGTCCTCAATAAGAAAGGCAAAACAAAGGGATTTTCAGATGAAGAGAAACTTAAGAATTTCTTGTCATCAGATCTGCGCCACAAAAGAAAGGCTAAAGAAGTTTTTTAGGCTGAAGGGAAATGATACCAGCGGGAAATTGGGAATTTAATACGGAAGAACAAAATAAATGGTGAATACCTGGGTAAATATAGCAGGCTGTTAATCCTCTGCTTAAGTTTTAAAAAAATATGTTTTTTAAAGTAAAAAATTTTAGTAGTGGTGGATTTTCAATGTATGTGAATATAAAATATAAAATAAAGTGGGGAGGGTAAAGAAACCCGTATGGTTGTTTTCAGGTGAAAATATAGAACACAGTGTATATGTATTGTGAAAAGTTAGCTATGTATATTGTAATCCCTTTATCAATTACCAAAAATACAGAGATTCAGGGGGGAAAGGGGAATAAATTAAAATAGTATGCTAAACAATATTCACATAATCCAAAAGAAAGGAGAGAAGGGAAAAACAAAAATGAAAAAAACAGAGGACAAATGGAGAACAGACAACAAAATAATAGACTTAAATCTAAACAAATCAGTAATTATATATAATGTTAATGGTCTAAACCTAACATTAGAAGATATATATTGTTGAATTGCATTAAAAAAACACCAGATTATATATTGTGTACAAAAAGCCCACTTTAAATATTATATGGATAAATTAAAAAGGATAGGAAAAACATACATGCCATATAAAGACTAATCAAAAGAAAACCAAAGTTGCTATATTAACATAACAGGCAAAATAGACTTGATAAAACAATGAAAAGTACTAGATATGACAAGACATTCTATAATGATGGAATGGCTCATTTTACATGAAGGGATAACAATTTTGATTGTAATAGGCACCTAACAACAGAGCTCTAAAATATAAAAAGCAAGAACTGACAGAACTAAAAGGTAAAATAAAGCCATCCACAGTTACTCTTGTAGAGTTGACACTCTTTTCTTAGTGATTGATACAAGTAGACAGAAAAGTAGAAAGGGTTTAGAACATTATCAGTTTACCCTAACTGACATTCATGGAGTACTCAAGCCAATTGCAACAGAATACTTTTTTTCATAAATACATGGAACATTCTCAAACTTTTGTTCTGTGCCATAAGTTACACCTTAACAAAGTATATTCTCAGATATTAATAGAATTAAACTAGAAGTCAGTAACAAAAATAACTGAGAATTCCATATTTTGGAAATTAATCACCGCACTTCTGATTAACCCCCTGGGTCAAGAAGATACCTTAAGGGAGATTAGAAAATATATTTTCAACTGAATGAAAATACATATCAAAATTTGTGGGATATAGGTATAACAGTGCTTGGAGGGAATTTATGGCAGTAAGTGCTTTTATTAGTAACAAAGGTTTTAGTCAGTAATTATTTTTTTAAGATTTTTTTTATTTGCCAGGGAGAGAGAGAGAGCACACAAGCAGGGGGAGCAGCAGGAGAGGGAGAAGCAGGTTCCCCACTGAGCAAGGGGCACGATGCAGGACTCAGTCCCAGGACCCCAGGGTTATGACCTAAGCCAAAGGCAGACACTTAACCAACTGAGGCACCCAGGCATCCCTCAGTAATTCTTAAGTAGAATAAGTTTCTATCTTAAATACTAGAAAACAAACGAATTAAACCCAAAACAGGAAGTTAGGAAGCAATAAATAGGAAAAATAAATGAAATTGAAAATAGACAAATGATCTAATAGAGAAAATCAGTCAAACCAAAATCTGTTTTTCTTTGAAAAGATAGAATTAATAAGTCTTTAGCTAGACTGGCCAAGAAAATTTATCAGTCAATGCCAGGAATGGAAGGGGGGGGCATATCACTAGAGCCCCTATAGACAATATAATAATAAAGGAATGCTATGAATAACTCTACACTCTGAATTAAAGAGCTTAGGTGAAATGGACCAGCTCCTTAAAAGACACAATTGACCAATACTTGCTCAAGAAGAAATAGATAATATGAATAGTACTGTATCTATTAAAGAAATTGAATTTTAGCAAAAAACTTTCAACAAAGAAAACTCTAGGCTCAGATCGTTTATTGGAAAGTTCTTTATTATGTAATAAATGATACCAATTCTGCACAATCTTTTTTAGAGAATAAATGAAGGAACACTTGTTAACTATTTTATGAGGCCTTCATTACTATGATACCAAAGCCAGATAAAGACATTACTAGGGAAAAAGAAAAAAACTTAACAGATCAGTATCCTCATAAATACAAATTTCAAAATCCCCAACAAAATAGCAAACCAAGTCCAGTAATACATTAAAAGAATAATTTATCATGACTCAGTTGTGTTTATTCCAGGAATGGAAGTCTGAACATTCCAAAATCAATCGGTTGATGTAATTTATCATATGAACAAGAGAAGTAAAAAAATCACATGATTACTTAAATATATATACAAAAAGTATTTGGGAAAATCTGCATTCAGTTTGATAAAAGTTCTCACATAACTAAGAATTGAAGGTTATATCCTTAACCAAGTAAAGGGCATTTGTTAAAATACTATAGTTAGCATCATACTTACTGATGAAGGACCTAATACTTATCCATAGGGTCAGGAACAAGGCAAAGATGTCTGATTTTTTTTTTTAAGTTGGCATGGAGCCCAATACATGGCTTGATGTCACAGCCCTGAGATCAAGACCTGAGTTGAGATCAAGAGTTGGACACATAACCAGCTGAGCCTTCCAGGTGCCTCAAGATGACTGATTTTTATCACTCTCTTCGCACTGGTATGGAAGTCCTACCTAGTGCAATAAAGCAAAAAAAAAGGCACAACACAGATTCTAAAGAAAGAAATAAGTGTCTTTATTTGCAGACAACCTGGTTGTCTATTTAGAAACACCCTGGTATCTACAAGAAAGCTGTTTGTACTAATAAGTGTTTGGTAATATTTCAAGATTACAAGGTTAATATACACAATGAATTGTCTTACTGCATACTAGCAATGAACAACTGGATACAAGTAGCTTAATAAATACTGTCATTTTTAATAAGGTGAAAAGAGTAAAACACTTTGCTGTAACTCTAACAAAATATATGCAAGATATGTATACTGAAAACTAAATATTGATGAGAGAATTGAAGATGATGTTAGTGGATTCCATGGCCCAATATTGTTTTGATGTCAGTTCTCCCAGATATATATACAAATCTAGTGCAGTTCTTCTCAAAATTACAGCAGTATTTTGTAGATAATAGTAAGCTGATCTAAAATTTATATGAAAGGCAAAGCAATTAGAGTGTCAAAACAGTTTTGAAAGAAATACAAAAAGTCAGCCGATTGACACTAAATGATTTTAAGATTTCCTATAAAGCTACAGTATTTCAATGCTATGAGTATGAGGTTCTGGTGAAAAAAAGGACACATAGATAAGACCAAATAGAGAATTCAGAAATTAACCCACACACATATCATGCAAAAATAATTGTATGGAGAAATTATTTTCAATAAATGATTTGGAAGAATTGGAAAGCCACATGCAGGAAAAGAACTTTGAGCTACATACCTCATATCTTTTACAAAAACTGACTCAAAATTACTCAGACTAAAACCTGAAAGTATAAATTTTTTTAATAAAATATAAAAATCTTTGTGACCTTGGGTATGCTAGAGTTTTTAATACAGCACCAAAAGCGCAATCCATAAAAGAACTGATACATTGGACTAGATAAAAACTATAAACTTTTGCTCTGTTAAAGATTCTGTTAAGAAAATGAAAACATAAGACAGAGACAGAAAACATTTGAAAAACATACCTGACAATGTACTTTCATCCAGAATCTATAAAGAATTCTCAAAACTCAACAATTTGTAAACAACCCAATTTTTTAAAAATTGGCGAAGGATTTGGACATTTCACTGAAGAGGATGTACATCTGACAAGCACAGTAAAGATATTTTATATCACCTTTATTTGAGGAATGCAAATTAAAACTGCAGTGAAAAACCAGTACACATCTATTAAAATGGCTAAAATTAAAAACAAGGACACCAAAATCCTGACAATTAGAAGAACCGGCAAGAATGCCAAGCTGGTGGGAATGTAAAATGGCACAGCGTTTTTGGAATTTTCTTATAAAAGTTTAAACATATACTTAGGCTATGATCTAGCAATCCACTCTTGAGTATTCACCCCAAAGAAATAAAAACAATGTTCACACAAAAAGCAATGAATATATATAGCAGATTTTATTTATAATCACCCCAAATTGGAAACAACCAAATATTCTTCAGCTGGTTGAATGGCTAAAGAACTGTGGTATTTTGCTGGAGGAGGTAATCCAACAGACTTGATTGCTGGTTGACCTGCAGGTTGGACCTGGGTAATCAGAGGCTTCTCACCCCGTCCCCTGTCCTTAGAATATACTTTCTGCCCACTGTTCCCATAATGGGAGCTGTTAGAAGGATGTAACCTTGAGAGAGAAAGATGTTGAAACCATCTGGACAGTATATATGACTGAACCCCGTTAAGACCGCTTTGTAAACTTTTAAGATTTGGCAGGTAGATGTAGAGATATATTCATCTGGTGGCCATCCAAAACAAGCCTCATAAGTTTTCCTTTTTTTTTTTTTTTAAGGATTTTATTTATTTATTTGAGAGAGAGAGAGTACATGAAGGGGGAGAGTCAGAGGGAGAAGCAGACTCCCTGCTGAGCAGGGAGCCCAATGCGGGACTCGATCCTGGAACTCCAGGATCATGACCTGAGCCGAAGGCAGTCGCTTAACCAACTGAGCCAACCAGGCGCCCCAAGTTTCCTTTCTTATAAAATTGCCACCTACCAATGTGGAATGGTCTGCCTCTTTTGTTTTCTCCTTACCCTTTGTGTACAGGGCCAGTTGGTGTACCAACATATAGATATATACAACAGAGTATTGCTCTCCAACATAGAAGAATGAATTATTAATATAAACAACCACAGTGATGAAATTCAGATGCGTTGTTAAGTGAATGATCCCAGCATCAAAATCTACCTATTGTATGATTCTATTTATGTATGACAATATATGGAAAAATAAAAACCATAGAGACAGAGAACAGATTATTGTTTTCTAGGGCATAAGGGAGAAAAGAATTCAACTAGAGGCATCGTGAAGGAATTTTTGAAAGCCATAACTTCCATATTTTTATTTTGGTGATGACTAAATGATTTCATATATTTGTCGAAACTCATAGAGCTGTGTCCCAAAAAGAATAATTTTACTTTGTATAAATGAAAACATAAGGTTTTAAAGTGGGAGACAAACTCATTTTTGAGAAATTCTAATGTAAAAAGGGAGAGAGATTTTTCTTCTTTTTTGAGAATCCAAAACCATTTTCTTTTCAGCCTCATATATATGCCTCAGTAACATACAGTACTTCTCTTAACTCTTCCAGGAATAATAGTATTTAGAGCCAGAGGAATACCTAAAAACGATTTTGTGCAACCCTATCATTTTATAAATAAGGACTAAACTGAAGTCTTAGGAGGTTGATTGATTTCTTTACTAAGGCCCAAACTTAGTTTCTTGAACTAAGTTGAGTGATTAGTGATGAGTAAGAATGAGCCATTGGATTCATAGAGTAAACAAATTAAGACAGGCAATAACAGTCACAGCTAACATTTCTGAGTCCTTTCATTGTGTGGGAATTTTTCTAAATGCTCTTTTTCATTCATTTTCTCATTTAATCCTTTGAACAGTAACACAAAATAGGTATCTCTGTTATTCCTACTTAAAAATGTAGAAACTGGGGCGCCGGGGTGGCTCAGTCGTTAAGTGTCTACCTTTGGCTCAGGTCATGGTCCCAGGGTCCTGGGATCGAGCCCCACATCAAGCTCCCTGCTCGGCGGGACGCCTGCTTCTCCCTCTCCCACTCCCCCTGCTTGTGTTCCCTCTCTCGCTGTGTCTCTCTCTGTCAAATAAATAAATAAAATCTTTTAAAAAAATAAAAAATAGAAATGAAGAAACTGAGAATTGGCGAGAGAAGTTGCCCAAAGTTACATGGCTGGTAGGTAGAGCAGAGTCAAGATTTTAATCCTGAGCTAGAATCCAATTCCTACGAAAAACAAAAGTATCATATGTCAGGACCTGCAAGCAGTTCAGTGTTTGGAACCATAATATTTGTGACAATAGGTTAAAAAAAAAAATAGGCAGAGGTTAGTTACCATTGTATGTTATAAACTATTTAACTTTGTTTTTTTCACAGCCTTAGGAAATGGGGACCCACTGAAAGTTTTCAGCAGTTAATCAGATTGGTCATCTTTTTATTTTAGACCACTTGGTATATATAGGAAGAATAGATTTATAGGGAATAATTTTGAGACCATTTAGTGAAGACAATAGCTATTGTTGACGATCCTAACTAGAACAAAAGGTTTTCTTTTTCTTTTTTAAAGTTTTAAGAGTATGTGGGACCAGGTCAAGAAATGATTGTGTAATAAAATTGACAGGACTTGGTGATTATTAAATGTGAGAAAAGAGATAATAGGTACCAGTGATAACTGCTACCAGTTGAAATGGAGACTACAGAAGGATAAGTATATTGTAGAATTGTCTACCTTCCTTCAGTTCTCTCAGTTTTGTTTCTCATGGTTGTTTTGGGGCTCTGTTGTTAGGTGCACATATATTTATAATTGCTATATCTTCTTGATGGATTGAGTCTTTTATCATTGTAAAGTGTCTTTGTAGTAACTATTTTTATCATATTGGTCTGTTATTAATATAACTATTTCAGCTCTCTTTTGCATGGTATATCTTTTTTCTAACTTTTACTTTTAGCCTATTCATGTCTGAGTTTAAAGTGAACCTCTTTTAGGATAGTGTATAGTTGGATCATATTTTTCTGTAATTCTTTCTGGCAACCTCTTCCTTTTAATTGGAACATTTAATACATTCACATTTAATGCAATTACTGATGAGGAGTTAATGCCATTTTGGTATTTGTTTTCTACGTGTCTTCTTTTTTGTTCCTGTATTCCTATGTTATTAGCATTTGGTGTTAAATATTCCTTGTGTGTTATTTTAATCCCCTTGTTATTTCTCTATAATACTAATATAATATTTTATTTTCTTAGTGGTTGCCTGCTTTGGGGATTACAGTTCACATCTTAAAATAGTCTAGGTGCAAATCTGCTAGCAATAAATTCTTTCAGTTTTTATTAATCTGGAAATGTCTCAATTTCTCCTCATCTCTTTTAAAGATTTATTTATATGAGAGAGAGAGAAGGAGCACGCTGGGGTAGGGGCAGAAGGAGAGAGAGAATCTCTAGCAGATTCCCTGCTGAGTGAGAAGCCCAATGTAGGGCTTGATCCCGTGACTCTGAGATCACTATCTGAGCCAAAATCAAGAGTCAAACACCCAACTGACTGAACAACTGAGGTACCCCCCCCATGCTCATTTTTGAAAGATAGTTTTGCTGTATATAGAATTCTTGGTTGACAAGATTTTCCTTTCATCTGGTATCATCCCACTGCTTCTGGCCTCTATGAACTCCAGTAAAAAATCAGCTATTATTATTTGACAATCCCTTGTAAGTGATGCATCACTTTTCTTGCTGTTTTGTAGATTCTCTTTGTTTTTTGACTTTAAGCAGTTTATGATATATCTCAGTGTTAATCTCATTGCATTTAACCTACTTGGGGTTTATTGAGCTTCTTGGATGTATACATTAATGTTTTTCATCAATTTGAGAAGTATTTGGCTATCCTTTCTGCAAATATTTGTAAATATTCTGCAGATATTCTTAAATATCTTGGATCAGTAAATCTCTCCCCCTTGCTGAGAGGTTTTGTGTGTATGTTGGAATGCCCTCAGCCCTCAATTGACAACTCTGCCTTAGCTTTCACTTCCTGCCTATGCAGACCCTCAACAGTTAAGCACACATGAGAGTTTGGGCCTTCTCAGGTCTTTCCTGAGCATGCTCACAGCTTTAAAGCATGTATGTGGTCATCTAGATTCCAGGGAGTGTGCCAGAACTTTTCAAAGCCACTATGGGATATTTTTAACTCCCAGTTTTTCCTTTTAAGCTTTTTGTTAAGTCTTTTTATTGTTTGTCCCAAGTATTATCCATTGCCCTGGGCATCCATGAAGTTAAAACAGTTACCTACAGTTGTTTTAGACAAACACGCGTTCTTTTCCATCCCTGGAAAAAGACTTTTCACATTGGGCTGTCTCCAAGTCAGGGTCAATACAATAGTCTTTTAAGTGAGGTCTTCTGAAGAACCACAGACAGATCCCATTATCATTTCCTTGGAAATGAGGTTTTGAAAGAGTTCCAGCTCTGTTCTCCCTCTGGTAGCTGCTAAGCTTCTGGGGAATTTAAAATGGAATTAGGGAAGTTAAAATACCATAAAATTTGCTGTACTAATCAAGATTCAGCCATTTTCCTTTAATAAACAGTGATGAATTTTGTGACACATTGAATGATGTGTATGGCACATATAAGAGATGTGAAATTAAGTTTGATTTAGGAATCTGAATCTTGATGCCATTATCCATTTTATAGATCATAGTTAAAACTATTAGAGTGGATAAGATTACTTTTAAAAAGCATTTGTGATAAAATTGATCAAATGATTTCTATATTCAAATAGATAATTGCTTAAGAAGTAAATGAAAAATTACTCATTTTGCAAATTGATGTCCCTATAAAGTCATAGACTCAAATCTCAGCCCATCAGTCAGAATAGCATTACATTATTTTTTTGGTCAGATTCCTCATTATTTTAATAATTATCTAAATTTTGTTGGGGGACCTAGCTAGCTCAGTTGGTGGAGTATGTGACTCTTGATCTTGGGGTTGTAAGTTTGAGCTTTGTGTTGGGTGGAGATTACTTAAAAATATTTAAGTCTTATTTCCATTGCCCTTCCCACTCAACCTTCCTTTACTCCCAGTTCTTCTACATCAAGAATATAAGCCATGGAACTTCTTGGAAATTACCATTGCTCCCCCTTTTAATTTACTTTTATCCACAGGTAAAAATAGAATTGAGGGTACTCATGAAAAGATTCATTTAGATCTAGGCTGGGTAAGTAAAAGAAGAGTGTCCAGGAGAGACTAATAAGTTGAAGGTGTTGGAGGGGTGGGCTTGAGGAATCCAACAAGCCTCACAGTTTGAGTAACTAGGCTTCTTAGAACAAATAAAAAAATTACTTCTTTAATGTGGGTTATAAAAGTGGTTATTGTTACTTAAAAATTGTATATAGTTGACCCTTGAACAGCACAGGTTTGAACTGTGCAGGTCCACTAATACGTAGATTTGTGTTTTTTTTTTTAAATAAACTGCAAATGCATTTTCTCTTCCTTATGATTTTCTTAGTTATGTTTTCTTTTCTCTGATTTACTTTATTGTTAGAATACAGTATATAATATGTGTTAATTGTGCTATTGGTAAGGCTTCCAGTCAACAATAGGCTATTAGTAGTTAAGTTTTGGGGCAGTGAAAAGTTACACACAAATTTTCACCTGTGCTGCAGGTATAGGGGGTCAGTGCTTCTAACCCCTTGGTGTTCCAAGGTCAACTGTATATGCTATACATGGATATTTGGTGAAAGTTATTCATGAGCCAAGGGGTATGTTTTTTACTTAGCTGTAACAAATGCCAGACATTTAAAAGTGTCCCTGTGTAGTGAGTTGAATTGTGTCTCTTAGAGATGTTCAAAGTCCTAATCCCTGATGAATATGACTTTATTTGGAAATAGGTTTTTTGCAGATAAAATTAAAGATGAGGTCTTACCATGCCTAGTGCCTAAAATTCAGGACCTGTGGACCCTAAATCCAATGACTGATAATCTTTGTAAGAAGGGAAGAAGACACAGAGACATAGGGAAAGGCTATGTGAAGACAGAGGCAGAGATTGGAGGGATGCAGCTGCAAGCCACTGAATGCCAAGGATTGCCCAGAAGTCACCAGAGCTAGGATGAGGCATGGAAGGATTCTTCTCTAGAGTCTGGTGGGAGCATTGTCCTACTGACATCTTCATTTTGGACATCTAGCATATAGAACTGTGAGAGAATAAATATATATTGTTAGAAGCCACCCAATTTGTGTTACTTTCTTAAAAAAAAAATCCAGGGAAACTAATACAGTCATTTAGTTTGCTCCTGGAATTAATTTTAATTTGTAAATTTTAATTTATAAATATAATAAAAATTAATTTTAATTTATAAATATGTTATGACAAATAATTCATAAGGTATGTTTTATACATTGTATTAGCTTGATTTGAGGGCAACATGTTGAAAACCAGAATACAGGCAGAACTGTGACAGCAAGATAGTTGGCTCTTGATGGTACTTCAAATAAAGCTTAAAAAAATCTGATTTGTTGCATTTATTCAAATCCGTGATTCCATTGACAATCTCAGCAGCTTTTCTGAGAGAAATTACTCTTAATATTATGCTAGGGAGTAATCTAAAGTAGTTTCTAAATATGAGTCTTCTATTTACGTCCCCTTAAAGACTATATTTTACAGTCATGTAATACAACATGGCATTCTCTTGATAACCTAGGTCAAAGTAACAATTCTTTTTTCTTTTTTTAAAGATTTATTTATTCATTCATTCATTTATTTATTTATTTTAGAGAGAGGGAGAGAAAACATGAATGGGAGGGACAGAGGGAGAGGGAGAGAATCTCAAGTAGACTCCGCGCTGAGCACAGAGCCCAGCTTGGGGCTCAGTCCCACAACCCTGAGATCACGACTTGAGCTCAAATCAAGAGTCCAGACGCTTAACTGACTCTGTGCCACTCAGGCACCCCAAGCAGTTCTTTTTTTCTATACTCAAGTTTATTAAACCAAAATTGTTTGGGTTATGTTCTTGATATTTTCTTACAGAAGTAAAATATGGGATTTGTCCTTGACATGCTTTGGATACTTGTAATGAAAATACTTCACAGATTTTGGATCATGTGATAGATCATTTATCATTTATTTCCTTATTAGGCCTTACTTTTTTCAAGATTATAGCATATATATCTCTTAGTTTTCTGTCGCTGCCATAACAACAAACTATCTCAAATTTAACAGCTTAAAAGAACATTTATTATATCACAATTTCTTCAAGTCAGAAATCTGAGTAGGCTTGGCCTGGGTCCTCCACCTAGCATCTCACAAAGTCAAAATCAAGGTGTCAGCTGGGCTACTCCTTGTCAAAGGCTCTAGGGGAGAATCTGCTTCCAAACTCATCGACACTTTCAACCAAATTGTTTTTGCTGTTGTAGGACGCAGTTCCCTGTTTCCTTGCTGGCTTTCACCTGGGGGCTGTTGTTTGCTCCTGGAAGCTGTCCATATTCTTTGTCATATTCTCCATGTGGCACCCTCCCAGCAATAGCAGGTCAAGTCCCTTTCAGTTCTAATCTCTCTGATTTTTCCTGCTGCAACTCTGACTCCAGCTGAAGAAAACTCAGCTTTTAAGAGCTCATGTGATTAGGTTGGGCCCACTCAGATAAATCAGAATAATCTCTCTGTATTAACATCTGTAATCTTCATTATATCCCTTTGCCCTGTAATAAAACATATTCACAAATTCCAAGGATTAAGGCATGGCCATTCCTGCTTATCATAAGTAACTAGTATCAAGTTTCAATAATTAGTTATACTAATTACAGAAGTATTAACCTGAGAATAATTATAAAATAAGATAATTATAAATATAAGGAAGATACTGTAGTCTATTAGTATAAGAACTCTAACCTTGAGATAAAGGATAATAATGTTTGCTAATAGTAAGAAATTTAGAAATTGATACTACAGAAAACGCACTTCTTTGTGGAAAAGGGTAGCAAACTGAAATGTCATTTCCATAATGTTAGTTTAATTGTGCAATGTAATTTACTTAATTTGAGATTCTAGCCAACTTTTATTGCTTAAAATTAATTCACACCCACATCAGTTAGGAATAGACAGACTAAAAGGTCCACATACATACCCTGTCACCATGATATCCCAGTTTGCCACTAGATTGGCTGGGACTTAAATTTCTTAATTGGTGTTGATAGCTCCACATGGTTGCAAATGACTATCTCAAGATAATAGAATCTTCTTAAAGTGTCAGACTCTCACTTGTTCATTTTTGTATCACTGGTGCCTGGTACATTGTAGATGTTGCACAAATATTTGTTCAAAATGATTGAGTTCATGAGCATCACAGCTAACGAAGACTTACTAAACAGCTATGTGCAGGTTAATCATCCAGTTGATTCAGTGCTTACTAAATGATGTTGTGTCTTGGAGCCATCACCACCTGATTTTTTTCTGATTATCCTTGGCCATTGTTGCTATAAAGAAAGGAGGTCTATAATTGCACTTTGATGATTAGAACAAAAAGCACAAACCAGAAGTACAGTGCCTTGAATCCCACTGTGATATTAATAAGTTGTATGATTCCCAAGATTAATTAATTTCTGAGCCTCAACTTATAAAATGAAAAATGTGAAATAAGATCTTTAAGATTTCTTTTAACTTTAAAATTTGTAAGTTGTGAATTTTTCTTTTGTAATAAAATGGGAGACTTGAAAGGTTGGGGAATTCAAGATTATCTTAACCTTAACACCCGCATTTAATCGTTTTTTGCCCTTGTCTAAGTATCAGCATTCAGAAAATGCAAATGTTTTTGAGAATTTTGCTTAAACCATATATTTATCCTTTCATTTAATTTTTCAAGACTGAAAGAGAAAAATTTAATGAAATACTGTCAGTGTAATTTTTTAAAAATAAAAGCAAACACAAAGAAGAGGGGATTATCTGATATGGACAAAGTTGAGCCTCTAGATTTTCTACTGATAAGTCAAAAGTAGGGCTAAGTAAAGAAGTCAGCCAAACTCAATTTTCTTAGGATTCAAATTCTAGTATCAGATTGAAAACATTTCTTTCCCTTAAGTAACAAGTTTTAGAGGGAAGGAGTAAAGCTAATAGTTGATCTGTTGTGAACATGATGATATACCACTTAACCAAATTTTTGTGCACTCCACCCGTTATATACAGAAGTGAAATGCATTTTTTCTTTTTAGTTAAAATTTAGTTTTTATTCCAAAATAGCGAAGTAGTTAGTTCCAGTGGAATTATCTTACATCTTAAGGAGAGCGTATGTAAGGATCAATTTGTATACAAGAGCCTAACTGCCTTATTCTGTGACACCTCAAAACTCTATTAAATCTGAAATGGAGTATTTGCCAGACTCGTTTTTCCCTTGTGAAGAAACTTGGTACAGTATTAAATTGTTAACTGATTTTAAGTAGTTCTAAGATAGTTTATGCCTCTAGGTATTATACTTAAAATGGAGGCAATAGCTTGTTTTTTGTTTTGTTTTAAGATTTTAGTTTATTTGAGAGAGCACAAGAGGGGGTAGGGTCAGAGGGAGAAGCAGACTCCCCGCTGAGCAGGAAGCCCGATGTGGGACTCGATCCCAGGACTCTGGGATCATGACTTGAGCCAAAAGCAGTTGCTTAACCAACTGAGCCACCCAGGTTCCCTGGAGACAGTAGTTTTTAAGGAAGAGTGGACATAAGCCTCGAACATTATATATTGTTACACCTGTAAGAGATTTTTGGGATCATCTGTTAGAAATCCTCTTGTTTTGGGCACCTGGGTGGCTCAGTCGTTAAGCGTCTGCCTTTGGCTCAGGTCATGATTCCAGGGTCCTGGGATCAAGGCCCACATCGGGCTCCCAGCTCAGCGGGAGGCCTGCTTCTCCCTCTCCCAATCTCCCTGATTGTGTTCCTTCTCTCGCTGTCTCTCTCAAATAAATAAATAAAATCTTTAAAAAAAGAGAAATCCTCTTGTTTCGTAGATGGGGAAACTGAGTGGTACTTAACTTGCTCCAGCTTTTACTTCCAGGCCTTAGTAGAATCAGGATTTTAACACAGGTCATTTATTCCCCATCACATGCTCTTCTATACTGCACTGCTTGTTTGATAGCATTTTATTTATTAATTTTTTAAGATTTATTTATTTGAGAGAGAGAGCAGGGAGCACAGTGGGGAGAGGGAGAGAGAAACCCTGATATCATGACCTGAGCCGGAGCCAAGAGTGGACACTTAACTGACTGTGCCACCCAGGCACCCCTTGTTTGATGGCATTTTCAAATAAAAACAGAAAGAAGGTATTTTGCAACTAGTCAAAAGTTAAACAAAAGCAAAGTATGATCTGAAGAGAAATTATTTAAAATTATAATTTCATTTAAATAAAATGTGTATGATTTCATTACTATTTTTTTTGTTTAGGTGAAAAGAGATTTGAATGCCCAGAATGTTCCAAAAGGTTTATGCGGAGTGATCATCTCTCCAAACATGTCAAAACGCACCAGAATAAGAAAGGTGGTGGGACAGCTCTTGCCATTGTTACCTCGGGAGAACTGGACTCATCTGTTACAGAGGTGCTTGGCTCCCCAAGAATTGTCACAGTTGCAGCCATTTCTCAAGATTCAAACCCAGCAACTCCCAATGTTTCAACCAACATGGAAGAATTCTGAAAAGTTATTTATAACAGAGACCTCTAGTGCTGCACTTAAGTTTACACACCTTTGAAAATCTGGAAATGGGCTGGTCAAGTGGATTACAGAGTAGGAAATCATGTTTTCATTCTTGGCTTCTTTTAAGTATTCCAAGATTTTGGGTCAACACATAAAATGTTGAATTTTTAAAAATACAAAAAGCAAACTGATGTACTAGAAACAGAAAAGTATTTCCTCCATACTATAAGTTGTAGTTATTTGGAAATAGATCACATAATCCTTAAACTGAATCTTCCCCCTCTCTTAACATCATGTGTTAACATGTTTAAAAAGACAGACCTCAGTGTTTGCAGGCTGGACCTTAATTGGACTTGTTTTCTTTGGAAGTACTTTGTTACAAATTCAGTCAGTAATATTTTTATGTAGGGTTTTTTTTTTTTCCGTATAGCACAGAAAACAGTTAACTAATGATAGGGATAATACTTTATTTCCTTAGCTTGTTTTTGGAAAATCAACTGAAAATAGTTTTGGCCGTCTTTTCTAAATGTTAGAAATTCTTCAACATTTGAATTAGAGTAAGTTCCAAAAAAGTAATCTGAGATGCAGCTCAGATCTTTATGACCACTACATTATAGTAGTGTGTATGCAGACAATCAGTGAAGTCCAATTACTTTCTCCATTTGGAGACACAAGAGGAACTTAGAGCTAAACTTTAGGTTAAATTTTAGATTGAAACCTTAGAAAAATACTGGGGTGGGGAGGGTGGTTAAAACAAAACTCATAATAGCTTCAGAAAAATAAAATGAGGCAACTTAACATGTAAGGTTTTGAAGTTAGGATTGATTATATTCCTAACCCTAGGTTGAACCACAAAATTCATTTTAAATGTTTATATTGGAAATATTTGCATAGAGTATAAATCATTCTGTAGTTTCATATTCTGTAAATATGATTTATGTTGACAATGTGCAGAATTCTTTATGCTTTGACTTGGTAGCCAAAGAAGGAATTATCACACCTTTTTTTAAGGCCAGCAGAAAATTATCTTTTAACTACATTTCAAATTCTGTTTTCCTCTCTACTAAAATTTAGCCAATCTCATTTATTTCTAGAACTCTGTTAGAAGGCTGGTTACGAATTTATAACATAGAAATGTCTTTATGTTATGCCGATAACTGAATTTTCCCTAAAAAGACAGCCTAACAAATATATAACAATGTGATATTACGAAGCAAGTTATTTTTAAAAAATCAGAATAATGTTCAAATAAGTGACTAAAGGAAAAAATTGTATTTTATTGTTTATGCAAGGGTCTTATAGGAAAGATGGCCAAAAGTCTCATGAAAAAAATTTGGATTATACCAACAGCTTATGTATTAGTAAGATATCTCTTACTTTAAAAATGTATTTACATGGAAACATTAATGGAACTGGAATTGACCATTGGAAAACTAAAATTTTTAACTGCCTGGTTTATTAACATTATTAGTTTGGGAACCGTTTGAATAAAGGTACGTGTTTTCTTGTGCATTCTCTATTATTTCAGGAAAAGTACTACTCATGCGAATTCTCTTCCAAAATTATAATGTTTCTTGTATTTTTGATGAAGGAGAAATACTGTAATGATCACTGTTTACACTATGTACACTTTAGGCCAGCCCTTTGTAGCGTTATATAAAACTGAAGGTCTTTTGTGCTTTCAGTTTGTATAAAAAAGCTTTGAGATTAAAGGAAAAAAAATTTTTACACTGTGGTTATAAATTTCAAGTTTCTTAAAGCTTTTGTAGACTTGTAACAAAGTCTTTAAATTTTAGTTGGATTTTGTAAATTGTTTTGTATATTTTATTTAATGTACTCTTAACAACTGATGTATCTGGCTTTAAAACATCAGAATCAGTTTGTTGTTTTGTTTGGTACAGAGGAGCATTTGGTAGTGTTAATTTTAATTTTATTATATAGGAGCTGAAACATCAAATATATATTTTATCTATCATTATGCTACACAATCAGTGCTATAAATTTTTTTATGCAAAGAAACTTTCCTAATGTTTGAATCATGTTTCCTCAAAGTGACACTTTTTGTTGTTGTTAATACCAAGTATGAGCTCTCTGCACCATTATTCCATGAACCAGTTTTAATACATACCTGTGTATGCTCATCAGAAATGGAAGTTATTTTTTAATCAACAATGAGGCCTATTATAAATTTAACAAACTGAATCTGGATAGCTTTATAGCATATAAAATATATTAATTTGTGTTAGCAGGTGCACATTTCACCACTGAAATTAGAAATATTTTGACAGTCTGTTCTGC
Source organism: Callorhinus ursinus (assembly GCF_003265705.2). Classification (NCBI taxonomy): domain Eukaryota; kingdom Metazoa; phylum Chordata; class Mammalia; order Carnivora; family Otariidae; genus Callorhinus; species Callorhinus ursinus. Next base: position 37,958,087 of record NW_027397074.1, read on the forward strand.
ATACCATTCTGAATCCACTTTTCTGTCTTATAAGAATCGTAAATTTCAATGTCCTTTATTTGACTCAGTGGGATATAGCTGTTATAAGTAATAGGGCACAGATGTGCAGTAGAGTCATATTTAATGGCATTTCACTGTTCATTCCCTTTGCCACCGTTATAAAACTTTTCTTTATTGTAATTATCAGTGCAAAGATACGTATTTATCATGGTAGAACTCCAGTGTTAGAATAGTTTTTTCTTACAGTATACTTTCTTTGGTTAGGTTTGTGTATGTGTTGCTGATTACATTAGAACTTGATGTTAAGTCATTATTTATCACACTCTCATGAGAGCAGTAATAAAAGTGTGTAATCTAGGAGAAAAAGTTAATTTGTCAAACTTAGATAAGCATGATGTTTAGGTCCTATTTTTCAATTTTATAACTGTTTTATTGCAACAATATTTGTATTTAAGTCTTCATTTTAATGCCTTGTGGTGTTTTTTTATGCATGTCACTAAGTTGTCATCCCACATAAATTGATGTGCAGCATAGGGTATTAAATCTACATAATGATTTTAAAACAGATAGTTGATGGTAAAATGTAAATGTTTTACAAAAATTCCTTATAAAAAGTTTTGTAGTAACATTTCACTTGTAAATTTTTTTTGTAAAAAAATTGAAAATGAAAAAAATGAATCCAGAAAAAACCTGTTTCCCATATCCTAGAATTTAGACAATTATTCTGCCAGCAAAGCCTCTGGGGCTGTAATTGACATTTTTACAGTGCTGATTTGTATAAAATTTGTTTTTTGTGGATTTGGAAATAAAATCATGTACAAGTTGTTGCCTGCAATAACAATTGCAAGTAACTATTAAAAATTCCCTTGAGTTTAACATGTTTCTTCATTTAATTATGTATACTATAAAGCAGCAATAAATTATTTGAAGTATCAACCTTCTTATCACGATGAACACTAGGAAGTAAAATGCTTCTCACTAGAAAACGTATTGGCAACTCTTCGTAATGCCTGATATTAAGATCTGGTCACCATTTCTCTGAACATACTGCCAAAGAACACCAATGCAGATTTCATGTTAATTTGTAGCCATTGCTCTAGACATTTATGGAAATTAAAATTTGATTTAGGGACATTTTTTACTTAAATATTTTTAAGCAGTAAATGTTAGGACATTGTAGGAAGAGCTAAAAATGAAAACATAATTAAAATATTTAAGCTCAAAGAAACACTGAGAAGCAGTGTGTGCCACATAAATGCCACAAAATCTGTAAGCAAAAGCTGTTGTCTTTTCCTCAGGGGAGAACCCAGCAAATACCATGAAGAACCTTGCTAACATAATGAATACATTATTGTAACAACTTCAGTTATCAGATTTCCAAGCCCAGGCCAGATTAGATGATATAGCCACGCGAGGGGCCGGGGATGTTATGCAGCAGGGGAAGTACACTGACTCACTGATAGAAGATTCCACAAAGAGTCTTTTTACATCTATAGTAATCGGGAGCTAAATAGTGTGTGGGGAGATTGCCTTGTACAGGAAAGCCCGAAGGTAAAGGTATGTTTATGTCACAACTCCGTGTAATGTAATATGTGTTCATAACAATGCCTGAATTGAGAAACAGTTAAATTATGCTATTCTGCCAAACAAGACCACTAAGAAATTTTTCAAAAAATTGATATCAAAACGAAAGATGATAAAATTATTAGAAAAATTCACATTTGGAAGCTTCAGGATACTACATAAAAGAGGTGATAATGAAATTAGAGAATTAAAATTTTGTTTAATTATTAATATGATAGTACCAGATGGATTCTTGGGATTTCTAGGAACTTCAGCCACATAACTATGAACAAAAATGGGTGAAAGAAAAGACCACGAAAGTAATGCTTTTTACTTTCTCCTAGATTGTGGACATGGGTATAATAAGCTGGGAAAGTTGAAGCAATGCTGAGAGCAAGACCGCACTATAATACGGTGTGGTTCACAGTGCTGGTGGTGAGGATAACCGCAAGGCAGGGAAAGAGAGAGTATCATTTGTTTAGTATTTAAAAGCTCACATGCTTAAGGGGTGCAGAGATTTAACGTGTGTGCAAGAAATGCGAAATTATTCTTAAATACATCTGAACCGTGTTAACTGTATTTATTACCCAAGCAATATGTTTGATATACACACAACCAATTTGTAATTGTGTAGCAGGATTTTTAAGGTATGTATTTTCATTCTTTTCAGATTTGCTAATAAGCATCTTTGGCTGTGTTCCTCCTAATAGCAGGTGGCAATGAAATAATTTATTTTTGGATACCTGCGAGTAATCTCAAGTACAAATAAAAGGAGAGGGGAAGAGAGGAAAGAAGATAGATCTTGTAAACCTTGTATTTTTGTCTAACGTAATAGTTTGGATAATTTCTCCTGGAAGAAAAAATGTCCAATTAAGTTTAGGTTACTAGATTTCAGAATCTTAATAATACTCCCAAGTTTTCATGTATTAAAAAAATACATATGCTGCTTGTAATACTTTGGCCCAGAAAAGGAATTTAAGTATGCATGTACATACAGTGCAACTATTTACAATAAGGATTTGAATTAGCAGTGCATGTATTAGACCATACAGACATAAAAATCTGTTCTCTTTAAACAGAAAAGGTAGTTTTATGATAAATCATGTATCACTATTCTGCCCACAGTCAAGTGCAGATACTGAAGCCTTAAGTACATTGTACGTTGCTTAGTGAAGTCAACCAGGAAAATTGGGTGACAGTCAAGCAAAATTTCCATGTAACCTTATATGTGAAATATTCCATAAAAACAAAATACCATAATAAAAAATTTTATTCAGGGAAACAGTAGCTGGATTTCCCCCAATTAACAATACTCCCCTAGCATAGCTGGCACTGTTTCAAATTTTTGTTCAATGTAAACATAATTCATAGGGGTTTTTTGTTCTCTATATATACTTTAAAAGGTTTATTTATTAAAGAGCAGGGGCAGAGGGAGAGGGAGAGAGAAACTTAAGCAGACTCCGTGATGAGCGTGGAGTCCGACCTGGGGCTGAATCCCACAACACAGGTCACGACCTGAGCCAACTGCCCCACCCAGGTGTCCCAATGTTCCCTATATTTTACTTTAAATTTTTTATTGTTATGTTAATCACCATACATTACATCATTAATTTTTGATGTAGTGTTCCATGATTCATTGTTGTGCATAACACCCAGTGCTCCGTGCAGAATGTGCCTTCTTTAATACCCATCACCAGGCTAACCCATCCCCCCCCCCCCCTCCCCTCTAGAACCCTCAGTTTGTTTTTCAGAGTCCACCGTCTCATGGTTCATCTCCCCCTCCGATTTACTCCCCTTCATTCTTCCCCTCCTGCTATCTTCTTTTTTCTTTCTTAACATATATTGCATTATTTGTTTCAGAGGTACAGATCTGTGATTCAACAGTCTTGCACAATTCACAGCGCTCACCATAACACATACCCTCCCCAATGTCTATCACCCAGCTACCCCGTCCCTCCCACCCCCCGATCACTCCAGCAACCCTCAGTTTGTTTCCTGAGATTAAGAATTCCTCATATCAGTGAGGTCATATGATACATGTCTTTCTCTGATTGACTTATTTCACTCAGCATAACACCCTCCAGTTCCATCCACATCGTTGCAAGTGGCAAGATCTCATTCCTTTTGATGACTGCATAATATTCCATTGTGTATATATAGCACATCTTCTTTATCCATTCATCTGTCGATGGCCATCTTGGCTCTTTCCACAGTTTGGCTATTGTGGACATTGCTGCTATAAACATCGGGGTGTACGTACCCCTTTGGATCCCTACATTTGTATCTTTGTGGTAAATACCCAGTAGTGCAATTGCTGGATTGTATGGTAGCTCTATTTTCAACTTTTTGAGGAACCTCCATAGTGTTTTCCAGAGTGGTTGCACCAGCTTGTATTCCCACCAACAGTGTAGGAGGGCTCCCCTTTCTCCGCATCCCCGCCAACATCTGTCATTTCCTGACTTGTTAATTTTAGCCATTCTGACTGGTGTGAGGTGGTATCTCATTGAGGTTTTGATTTGGATTTCCCTGATGCCGAGCGATGTTGAGCACTTTTTCATGAGTCTGTCGGCCATTTGGATGTCTTCTTTGGAAAAATGTCTGTTCATATCTTCTGCCCATTTCTTGATTGGATTATTTTTGGGTGTTGAGTTTGATAAGTTCTTTATAGATTTTGGATACTAGCCTTTTATCTAATGTGTTATTTGCAAATATTTTCTCCCATTCTGTCGGTTGTCTTTTGGTTTTGTGGACTGTTTCTTTTGCTGTGCAAAAGCTTTTTATCTTGATGAAATCCCAATAGTTCATTTTTGCCCTTGCTTCCCTTGCCTTTGGCGATGTTTCTAGGAAGAAGTTGCTGCAACTTAGGTCAAAGAGTGCTGCCTGTGTTCTCCTTTAGGATTTTGATGGAGTCCTATCTCACATTTAGGTCTTTCAACCATTTGGAGTCTATTTTTGTGTGTGGTGTAAAGAAATGGTCCAATTTCATTCTTCTGCATGTGGCTGTCCAGTTTTACCAACACCATTTGTTGAAGAGACTGTCTTTTTTCCATTGGACATTCTTTCCTGCTTTGTCGAAGATTAGTTGACCATAGAGTTGAGGGTCCATTTCTGGGCTCTCGATTCTGTTCCATTGATCTATGTGTCTGTTTTTGTGCCAGTACCATACTGTCTTGATGATGACAGCTTTCTAATAGAGCTGGAAATCCGGAATTGTGACGCCGCCAGCTTTGCTTTTCTTTTTCAACATTCCTCTGGCTATTTGGGGTCTCTTCTGGTTCCATACAAATTTTAGGATTATTTATTCCATTTCTTTGAAAAAAGTGGATGGTATTTTGATGGGGATTGCATTGAATGTGTAGATTGCTCTAGGTAGCATTGACATCTTCACAATGTTTGTTCTTTCAATCCATGAGCATGGAACGTTTTTCCATTTCTTTGTGCCTTCCTCAATTTCTTTCATGAGTATTTTATAGTTTTCTGAATACAGATCCTTTGCCTCTTTGGTTAGATTTATTCCTAGGTATCTTATGATTTTGGGTGCAATTGTAAATGGGATCGACTCCTTAATTTCTCTGTCTTGTTGGTGTATAGGAATGCCACTGATTTCTGTGCATTGATTTTATATTCTGCCACTTGACTGAATTCTGTATGAGTTCTAGCAGTCTTGGGGTGCAGTCTTTTGGGTTTTCCACATACGGTATCATATCATCTGCAGAGTGAGAGTTTGACTTCCTCTTTGCCAATTTGGATGCCTTTGATTTCTTTTTGTTGTCTGATGCTGTGGCTAGGACTTCTAATACTATGTTGAATAGCAGTGGTGAGAGTGGACATCCCTGCCGCGTTCCTGACCTTAGGGGGAAAGCTCTCAGCTTTTCCCCATTGAGAATGATATTCGTTGTAGGTTTTTCATAGATGGCTTTTATGATATTGAGATATGTACCCTCTATCCCTATACGCTGAAGAGTTTTGATCAAGAAAGGATGCTATACTTTGTCAAATGCTTTTTCTTCATCTATTGAGAGGATCATATGATTCTTGTTCTTTCTTTTATTAATGTAATATATCACGTTGATTGATTTGTGGATGTTGAACCAACCTTGCAGCCCAGGGATAAGTCCCACTTGGTCGTGGTGAATAATCCTTTTAATGTACTGTTGGATCCTGTTGGGTGGTATTTGGGTGAGAATTTTTGCATCCACGTTCATCAAGGATATTGATCTGTAATTCTCCTTTTTGATGGGGTCTTTGGTTTTGGGATCAAGGTAATGGTGGCCTCATAAAACGAGTTTGGAAGTTTTCCTTCTATTTCTATTTTTGGAACAGTTTCAGGAGAATAGTATTAATTCTTCTTTGGTAGAATTCCCCTGGGAAGCCATCTGGCCCTGGGCTTTTGTTTCTTGGGAGATTTTTGATGCTGCTTCAATTTCCTTAGTGGTTATAGGTCTGTTTAGGTTTTCTATTTCTTCCTGGTTCAATTTTGGTAGTTGATCCATCTCTAGGAATGCACCCATTTCTTCCAGGTTATCTAATTTGCTTGCATAGAGTTGCTCATAATATGTTCTTATAATTGTTTGTATTTCTTTGGTGTTGGTTGTGATCTCTCCTCTTTCATTCATGATTTTGTTGATTTGGGTCATTTCTCTTTTCTTTTGGATAAGTCTGGCCAGGGCTTTATCAATCTTGTTAATTCTTTCAAAGAACCAGCTCCTAGTTTCGTTGATCTGTTCTCCTGTTCTTTTGGTTTCTGTTTCATTGATTTCTGCTCTGATCTTTATTATTTCTCTTCTCCTGCTGGGTTTATGGCTTTATTTGCTGTTTTTTCTCTAGCTCCTTTAGGTGTAGGGTTAGGTTGTGTATTTGAGACCTTTCTTGTTTCTTGAGAAAGGCTTGTATTGCTATATACTTTCCTCTCAGGACTGCCTTTGCTGTATCCCAAAGATTTTGAACAGTTGTGTTTTCATTTTCATTGATTTCCATGAATTTTTTAAATTCTTCTTTAATTTCCTGGTTGACCCATTCATTCTTTAGTAGGATGCTCTTTAGCCTCCATGTATTTGAGTTCTTTCCGACTTTCCTCTTGTGATTGAGTTCTAGTTTCAAAGCACTGTGGTCTGAAAATATGCAGGGAATGATCCCAATCTTTTGGTACCGGTTGAGACCTGATTTGTGACCTAGGATGTGATCTATTCTGGAGAATGTTCCATGGGCACTAGAGAAGAATGTGTATTCTGTTGCTTTGGGATGGAATGTTCTGAATATGTCTGTGAAGTCCATTTGGTCCAGTGTGTCATTTAAAGTCTTTATTTCCTTGTTGATCTTTTGCTTAGATGATCTGTCCATTTCAGTCAGGGGGATGTTAAAGTCCCCCACTATTATTGTATTGTTGTCAATGTGTTTCTTTGCTTTTGTTTTTAATTGCCTTATATAATTGGCTGCTCCCATGTTAGGGGCATAATATTTACAATTGTTAGATCTTCTTGTTGGATAGACCCTTTAAGTAGGATATAGTGTCCTTCCTCATCTCTTATTACAGTCTTTGTTTTAAAATCTAATTTGTCTGATATAAGGATTGCCACCCCAGCTTTCTTTTGGTGTCCATTAGCATGGTAAATGGTTTTCCACTCCCTCACTCTCAATCTGGGGGTGTCTTTGGGTCTAAAATGAGTCTCTTGCAGACAGCATATTGATGGGTCTTGTTTTTTAATCCAATCTGATAGCCTGTGTGTTTTGATTGGGGCATTTAGCCCATTTACATTCAGGGTAACTATTGAAAGATATGAATTTAGTGCCATTGCATGGCCTGTAAGGTGACTGTTACTCTATATTGTCTGTGTTCCTTTCTGGTCTATGCTGCTTTTAGGCTCTCTCTTTGCTTAGAGGACCCCTTTCAATATTTCTTGGAGGGCTGGTTTCGTGTTTGCAAATTCCTTTAGTTTTTGTTTGTCCTGGAAGCTTTTTATCTCTCCTTCTATTTTCAATGACAGCCTAGCTGGATATAGTATTCTTGGCTGCATATTTTTCTCATTTAGTGCTCTGAATATATCATGCCAGTCCTTTCCGGCCTTCCAGGTCTCTGTGGATAGGTCTGTCGCCATTCTAATGTTTCTACCATTGTAGGTTACATATCTCTTCTCCTGAGCTGCTTTCAAGATTTTCTCTTTGTCTCTGAGACTCGTAAGTTTTGCTATTAGATGTCGGGGTGTTGACCTATTTTTATTGATTTTGAGAGGGGTTCTCTGTGCCTCCTGGATTTTGATGCCTGTTTCTTTCACCACATTAGGGAAGTTCTCTGCTATAATTTGCTCCAATATACCTTCTGCCTCTCTCTTTCTTCTTCTTCTGGGATCCCAATTATTCTAATGTTGTTTCATCTTATCATATATCTCTCAAATTCTGCCCTCCTGATCCAGTAGTTGTTTATCTCTCTTTTTCTCAGCTTCTTTATTTTCCATCATTTGGTCTTCTATATCGCTAATTCTCTCTTCTGCCTCATTTATCCTAGCAGCTAGTGCCCCCATTTTTTATTGCACCTCATTAATAGCCTTTTTGATTTCGACTTGGTTAGATTTTAGTTCTTTTATTTCTCCAGGAAGGGTTTCTCTAATAACCTCCATGCTTTTTTCAAGCCCAGCTAGTATCTTTAAAATCATGATTCTGAACTCTAGGTCCGACATCGTGCTAATGTCTGTATTGAGTAGGTCCCTGGCAGACGGTACTACCTCTTGTTCTTTTTGTTGATGTGATATTTTTCATCTTGTCATTTTGTCCAGAGGAGAATAGATGAATGAGAGAACAAAATGCTAACAGGTTAACAACGTCCCCAGCAAATATACTCTAAACAAATCAGAAAAGACCTGAAACCAGGGGAGAAGAAAGGGAAAGAAAGAAAAAAGAAAGAGGAAAAAAAAAAGAAAAAGATAAAGATAACAGAACAAAACAAAAAAAACAGAATAGGATCAAATATGATCAGGCTGGTGCATAGATCAGTGCCACACACTAGATTTGGGGTGTATTTTGGTCTGTTAGAAGAAAGTGCCTCCTAAAATTTTAAAGGAAGAAAGACTTATATATGTACAAAATAAGGGTTGATACAATGAAGGGATGGAATATGACTGTAAAGATGAAAATTAAAAAAGATTTTATAAAAGGAATTGATAAGATAAGAAGTTGTTGGAAAAAAGAAAGAAGATTTTTAAAAAAAAGGGAGAGAATGTGATCAGGCAGGAGACTAGAACAAAGCCGTACACTAGTGATTTAGGGTATATTTTGATCTGTTAGAAGAAACTGTATCTCAAAATTTTAAAGAGAGAACAACATATATATATGCCAAAAATAAGGGTAACTACTATGAAGGGATAGAATATGACTCTAAAAATGAAAAATAAAATTTTTTTTAAAAGGGATTGATAAGATGTTGGTTGAAAAAGGGAAAAAGAAAAATTCAAAAAAAAAGTTAAAAAAATTAACTTTGAAAGACTAATGAATCATGGTAAAAAAAAAAGCCATGAATTCTATGTGCAGTATTCCCCTAGCGCTGGAGTTCTCCCGTTCTCATTGATGGGTAAACTTGGTCTTGGCTTGCTGGCTGTTCGTGGTGATCTTCTGGGGGAGGGGCCTGTTGCCGTGGTTCCCAAATGTCTTTGCCGGAGCTGGAATTGCCCCGCCCTTGCTGGTCCGGGCTAAGCAAGCTGCTTGGGTTTGCTCTCAGGAGCTTTTGTTCCCTCCAAGCTCTCGGTACAGCTTTGGAGGACAAGAGTGAAAATGGCGGCTTCCAATTTCCGCCCCGGGGGAGCCGAGAACTCGGGGCCCCACTCCTCAGTGCGCCCCCAGAGAAAAGCAGTCAATCACTCCCGTCTCCCCGGTCTCCAGCCGCACTCCGTGCTCACCCGGCCTGTGACCGAGCGTTTCTATCTCTGGCACCCGACCCCGTGTGGAGTCTCCAAACCCAGCAGATTCCTGCGGTGCGCTCCCGCACCGCTCCCCCCAGAGGAGGAAGGGGAGTCTCCCTGGCTATGCCGCGTGTTGGGTCCCTGCTGGAGGAGCAGTGGCCCAACTGTCACCTATCACAGTTTATGGCAACCCTGAGCTGAGAGCCCGCGCCTCGGCTCC
>NW_027397074.1:37968158-38000747 GCF_003265705.2 Callorhinus ursinus
AAAAAAAAAAGAAAAAGATAAAGATAACAGAACAAAACAAAAAAAACAGAATAGGATCAAATATGATCAGGCTGGTGCATAGATCAGTGCCACACACTAGATTTGGGGTGTATTTTGGTCTGTTAGAAGAAAGTGCCTCCTAAAATTTTAAAGGAAGAAAGACTTATATATGTACAAAATAAGGGTTGATACAATGAAGGGATGGAATATGACTGTAAAGATGAAAATTAAAAAAGATTTTATAAAAGGAATTGATAAGATAAGAAGTTGTTGGAAAAAAGAAAGAAGATTTTTAAAAAAAAGGGAGAGAATGTGATCAGGCAGGAGACTAGAACAAAGCCGTACACTAGTGATTTAGGGTATATTTTGATCTGTTAGAAGAAACTGTATCTCAAAATTTTAAAGAGAGAACAACATATATATATGCCAAAAATAAGGGTAACTACTATGAAGGGATAGAATATGACTCTAAAAATGAAAAATAAAATTTTTTTTAAAAGGGATTGATAAGATGTTGGTTGAAAAAGGGAAAAAGAAAAATTCAAAAAAAAAGTTAAAAAAATTAACTTTGAAAGACTAATGAATCATGGTAAAAAAAAAGCCATGAATTCTATGTGCAGTATTCCCCTAGCGCTGGAGTTCTCCCGTTCTCATTGATCGGTAAACTTGGTCTTGGCTTGCTGGCTGTTCGTGGTGATCTTCTGGGGGAGGGGCCTGTTGCCGTGGTTCCCAAATGTCTGTGCCGGAACTGGAATTGCCCCGCCCTTGCTGGTCCGGGCTAAGCAAGCTGCTTGGGTTTGCTCTCCGGAGCTTTTGTTCCCTCCAAGCTCTCGGTACAGCTTTGGAGGACAAGAGTGAAAATGGCGGCTTCCAATTTCCGCCCCGGGGGAGCCGAGAACTCGGGGCCCCACTCCTCAGTGCGCCCCCAGAGAAAAGCAGTCAATCACTCCCGTCTCCCCGGTCTCCAGCCGCACTCCGTGCTCACCCGGCCTGTGACCGAGCGTTTCTATCTCTGGCACCCGACCCCGTGTGGAGTCTCCAAACCCAGCAGATTCCTGCGGTGCGCTCCCGCACCGCTCCCCCCAGAGGAGGAAGGGGAGTCTCCCTGGCTATGCCGCGTGTTGGGTCCCTGCTGGAGGAGCAGTGGCCCAACTGTCACCTATCACAGTTTATGGCAACCCTGAGCTGAGAGCCCGCGCCTCGGCTCCATCTCTGCAGCCGGCTTCCCCGCTCCAATACCTGGGAGCTCTGCCGCACTCAGGCACCCCCGGTCTTTCTGTGACCCCGAGGGTCCTGAGACCACACTGTCCCGCGAGGGTTCCACCCCCCACTTAGCCACTGGAGCGACGTCCCTCAGCGGAGCCGACTTCTAAAAGGTCGGATTTTGTGCTCCGCGGGTCTATCACTTGCCGGAAGCGGCCACCAGAGGCCCCCTCCCCCATGGTCTATCCTCCCGATATCGCCTCGGATTCACTTCTCCGCACCTCCTACCTTCCAGTAAGTGGTCACTTCTCTGTTCAGAGAGTTGTTGCTATTCTTTTCTTTGATCTCCTGTTGAGTTTGTAGGTGTTCAGAATGGTTTGATCCCTATCCAGCTGAATTTCTGAGACCAGACGAAAACCAGGTCTCCTACTCCTCCGCCATCTTGCTCCGCCCCCCCATTTTGTTTTTTTTTTTAATTCCCAAAAGATTTCAGTTTTAGAGTGGGGTGCTATAGCTCTTTCAGCACAGTGCACGTGGGCTTCTGCTTGTCCATGCTGGGCACCTCCTAACCTGCTGTACCTGCTTCCTGATCCCCGATGTTCCCTATATTCTAATAAAAAGTACATGTATATAGATTATGCTATGTGTAACATTGTAGGTATATATCATAACATTTGGGTTGGATTAAGAAGTTAAAACTTCAGGAATGCCTGGGTGGCTCAGATGGTTAGGCGTCCGCCTTCAGCTCAGGTCATGATCCCAGGATCCTGGGATCGAGTCCCACATCGGAGCCTGCTTCTCCCTCTGCCTGCTGCTCCCCTGCTTGTGTGCACGTGCTCTCTCTGACTAATAAATGAAATCTTTTTTTAAAAAAGTTAAAGCTTCAGAATAAAACTTTTGTTTTTAAAGATCCTTTAGGAAAGACCATAAGAAATTACAGTTAGGACTAAATGTACACACATGGCCTAAAATGAACGCTATATGAAGATTTGCACCAACAGTTTCCATGAAACTACCTTTTTATCTAGTCCCCGTATTTCTGAACATTAATTTGCTATAGGACTTAACAATAGTAAAGGCTAAGAGGTTCAGTTTTTGAGTCTCCACTCATTGAACCCATATTGTCTACTTTGTGCCAGGCACTAATGCTGGCGGCAGAGAGAGACCAAGAGCAGCCAGAAGCCCTATCGCCGCCCTCCTGGAGACCACACATACTGCAGAGTGGTAAGGGCGAGGGAGGACCAGCAGAATAAAGGTGAGGAGTGCTAAGGCTGCAGTTGTAACTAGGGTAGGTGGCAAAGCCTTCCTGAAGTGATGTCAGAGCAAAACTGAGTGAGGAAGTGAGCCTTGCAAATGAGCATCTGAGAAGTTGGGGGAAGAGGACTCCAGCCGGAGGGATGAGCCCTAAGATTGGACTGCGGCGAAAGCACGGCAGTCCAGAGGGGCCAAAAGGCAGTAGGAGAGAGAGAAGACGCGTCAGTACAGCAGCATCCTGCAGGGCCCAAGTGTAAAGGCCTGTTGACAATCAAGTGGGTTGATGTCCCTGGTCCTAGCAAAGCCCTGTGCTCCAGAGATCACCAACTGGGAGCCCGAGGGTTGTGGGCTTCATTCCCGCTTTGGCCGCTTACTCACCACACCACCTTGGGCAAACTAACCTTTCTGCATGCTCTTTTCCTCCTTTGCACAAGGGGGATAATACCTCACAGATCTGTTAAAGGATCAAGTAAGGTAATTCTACCAAGCCCCTGAGATGACAGTGTTCAATAGAAGTTATCGTTCATTATAAATTAATTCAAGAGGTGGGGGAAGGGACATGGAATATGTCTCAGTTAGACCAATACTGAAAAGCTTTGGAAGTCAACAATAATATGTTATAAAGTTAATTCTCAATATCCCACAAAGGAAAGAGAGGGAAGAAATTCAGTGGGAATTTTTTTTTTTTTTAAGATTTTATTTATTTGACACAGAGAGAGACAGCGAGAGACGGAACACAAGCAGGGGGCGTGGGAGAGGGAGAAGCAGGCTTCCCGCCGAGCAGGGAGCGCGATGCGGGGCTCGATCTCAGGACCCCAGCGTCATGACCTGGGCCGAAGGCAGACGCTTGATGACTGAGCCACCCAGGCGCCCCTCAGTGGGAATTTCTTGATTCAATTGTATATTTTTCTCAAACTGTCTGCTTATGAGCTAGTTTGGGATGCTCTATCTCAAAATTAGAGACTAGTCATGTTTTCCCAATGTAAACAAAATTAAAGTTTCAAGTCATTTTTTCCTAATTTTAAGATTTATTAATTTATTTGAGATAAAAAGAGCGAGTGGGGAGAGGGGCAGAGAGAGAGAAGCAGACTCCCTGCTGAGCACAGAGCCTGGTGTGGGGCTCGATCCCACAACCCTGAGACCATGTCCTGAACCGAAACTAAGAGTCGGACACCTCTAGTTTTTTCCTAATTTTAAAATGTTAATTCCAACTACAATTTGCCTACCTCCAAAGTGATAGCAGACAACCAAACAAGTGAACAGAAGCAAACCAATTAGTGAAAAACAAAAACAGCTGCCCATGTATTCAATAACCATTTTGTAGACATGTATGGAAAATGCTCTATATTTAAAATCATTCCCTATGTTTATTAAATAGATAAAATGAATCCAAGCTTACAGGGCAAAAGTACTCCTGTGTTTTCAGCTCCCTACCAAATTACAGCCACAAAAAGAAAATGTGCAATTTGGTGTCCAAAGGTTTTCTTATCCTGGACAACTGCCTTTCAGACTTGATTCAGAAAAAGAATAACAGGATGCTCTACATTTCTGAGCTCCAAGCTACTTTCACTTAGCTGTTCAGATTATTTGTGGAATAAGATAGGATATAGATAAATAAATTGTCCAAACTGGCTTAGTGTCCTGCCAGGCTCAGGGGGCTAGTTGCTGCTCTCCAATTCCCCTGCCTTGTTCTTTCACTGTCTTACCTTGACCTCAGATCCTGTTCTTAATTCTGACTTGCCCCTTCCATTCCCAAGCTGACTTTTGGAGATGCTTTTTCCAATCAGCCAGTACTTTATTGAGCACCTATTGTATGCCACGTTCAGGCACAAGGGATGCTATCCATCTTTTCTGCACTAACCCTGTCTCCTTGGATCCGTATCTCAGCTAGATTTCTAGAGCACCTCAAGATCCTTTTGCCACAATCCTAGGGACCTGCTGGCCAGCACTTGCAGAGATGGGAGTGTATTAAAATAGCCTGCATCTTCAGGGAGGTGCCAAGGTTCAGATCATGTTGGGCCAAGTTAAGATGAAAAGGTTTCAAGTCAGAGTCAGCCAAGAAATCAGACCCTGGAAGCAAAGATCAGACAAAAAGCAAATTATAGGGAAGAGGAAGAAATTAAGCATAAGCAGCTGTCTCAATCACCCATCTGTCTTTGAATCATGCATTTCTAGATGGTTGGCTTGGCTCAAATTGTGTTATTTATTATCTTGCTATGAAATGTGGTTTAATAGATATTTTATTGATAGTAGTATTATTTTTGAGATGTGAAAGCCATAATAAAGGTTATATCTTCTGCTGGTAAAATCTTTCCTAGCTTGTATAATTTTATGCTAGAATTAAGTACATCAGTAATTAATGGTGCTATGTAAAGGGCATCATGGCTTCCAAGAGTTTGGTCACCCTAACAAGTTTGGACAACATGTTGAGGAAAATAAAGGCAAACAATAAGCTAACTGGAAAAAAGATTCCACCTCAGTTCAGGAATATTGTAAATGGTTACAACTTTAACTTAACTGTTTGAGATCTTTGAAGCTCTCTTTATATCAGCTTATTCTTTGTCGAATTTATATATGTATATACGAAATGTGTGTGTGTGCATGCATGTTTGGTGAAGCATCATGTCTCTTTCTAAATACAGTCAGAAGTCAGAAGTAAATTTATAAGTTACTGTGGTTTTGTATTATAGCTGCTTACTCTCACTTTCTATAATTATGTGGACAAAAAGACTGTGAGAAAAAATAAGCCCTCTTCTGATGATAATATATAAGCTTATTTTAATCCTCACTTTTATTGAATAAATCATGACTAGAAAGGGGTTTGGGGACCTATGAAAGAGCCTCAGTTCTTCATATGTTTTCTTGTTTGTTTTGTCTTTCAGAACAGTGGGGATGCCAATTTGTATTAAAAGTCTTTGTAAGTATGTCCACCAAGTCCTTTTATTTTACTTTTATCCTTGCATCAAATTGTAAATATAGACTTTGACATAAAAAAAGGAAAAGGGGGCATCTGGCTGGCTCAGTCAGTGAAATGTGCAACTCTTCATCTTACCATTGTGGCTTCAAGCCCCACATTAGAGGTAGAGATTTCCTAGGGATAAAATCTATTAAAAAACGGGGGGAAGGGCAAACCTACCTAAAGAATTTTTATTAAATTGGCCATTTTGCAGATATAAAATACATTTTCTGTATTTTTAGGAGAAGTGTTACTTTGTTTATAAAATGTTTTTAAAATATTTCTTTTAAATATTATCCTTATTTGAATCCATGATCTTGAAAAATTCTCTAAGGAATTATTGGTATGAGAAAAGAGCTGAGAATCACCAAAGAATATATTCAAATAAAATATGCGTCTTCAGTTTATACATTGCATTCTAATAGAAATGCTGGTCAGATTTATGCTTTAAGTACTTAAATCTCTTACTTAGAAAAGTATAAGATGTTTTTAAACTCTGTCTTTGTTCAGAATACTTCCAAAATAATTATGATCTGTAAAAACATCAAGTAACCCCCCTGCTTTAATTTTTTTTTGTAGCTGAGCTATAATTTGACCTAAAGTACATCCAGCTAGTGAATCCAGAGGACAGTGCTTTGTTTTCAGGAATCTACAACATGGAATCAAAATTCAGACATATTTAGATGTCAAACTGAGAATTACTCTGTTCCAAGTTCAGTGCGTTCCTCTTAAACAAAAATACAAAAGCAATGACTGGTTCTCATTACCATAGATACTGGTTTGATAGTCCAGGTATTTATAACAGTCACAACACAGCATGCATCAGTCAGAAAAGATGCTAGACATAGTAATGGAGGAAGGTCCCAGAGTCCCTCCTGTCCCTCCATTCTCACACACCCCTACCCAACCCCTTGGTGCCAGGCAACACTCTTTCAGTTGCTGGATCCTAGGGCGGTCATGGGGTGGTAAGAGGGGGATGAGGAACCACAGTGCCTATATACTTCTTGGTATGGAATTATCTCAATTTCTTAATAACCACTGCGGCTATACCACTGAATGTGAGCCCTGGACAGTGCATTTATCCTCCGAACTTTAAATATATGGATAGAAAACCCAGCCCCCAAATTATCCTTTTAATTGCTGAATTCATGAAAAAGCTCGGGCAGTTACATAAGCATTTTACTAAGACACACGAAAATCAAAGAAGAATGCAATTGGAAAAGTCATTTCACTTAAAGACAAGACTGATTGAAAAACTTGCTGTGATATTTGTGTAAGATAGAGTTTCCGGGGGTTATGATGACTTAAATAATTTTAAAAGGCAAGTCAGAGAAAGGGTTTGTTACAGCAACAAAGGTGATTGCTTCCTAAACTTTATTTTCACTCGTTTTTAAAAGCCTGTTAACTCTCTTGAATCTGAGACACAATCGGTTATTCTATATATATTAATTTATATATCACAAAAGAATCCCTGCTAATAACACTACAACACCATGCTTTAATATTACTTAGAAGTTTTATTTTACACTTATGAAAGAGCTCTATTAGACTATTTAGATATTTTCTCATATATCACTCCTGTACATACTTTAAGAATCTCAATTAGGGGCTCCTGGCTGGCTCTGTCTGTGCAGCATGTGACTCTCGTTCTCAGGGTTGTGAGTTCGAGTCCCACATTTGGTGTAGAAATTACTTTAAAAAATTAAATAATCTAAATGAAATAATCTAAATGAAAGTTTCTTCATATGCAGTGACTCACTTTTCAATCACGTTTGTGCACAAGAGTGGTAGTTTTAAAACTATGTCCATAAATTCTTTGATATTCCTTCCTTCAATAAGTGGAGCCTACTTCCCTCCCTTTGAGTGTGGTTTGGACTTTGTGACTTGCTTCTAATGAACAGAAATAAAGTGGATGTGACAGTGTGGGGCTTCCAAGACTGGGACGTAGAAAGTCACTGTGGCTTCCTTCTTAGTTCTTCTCTTGGATTATTCACTTCAGAGGAAACCAGCTGCCATATTGTATGCAGCCCTAGAGAGGGGCCCACACCGTAAGGAACTGAGACCTATGGACAACCGCCATGTAAGTGACCTTGAAGTGGAACTTCCAGCCCAGTCAAGCATTCAGATGACTACCGCCCCCGACACCATTTTGACTACACCTCATGAGAGACTCTGAGCCGCAGCACCCAGCTAAAGTCTTTTCAGATTCTTGACCAACAGGAACTGCGTGAGCTAACAAATGTTTGTCCTTTCAAGCTGCTACATTGGGGAGTTGTTTTGTAGCAGTAGATAACTAATACACCAAGAATCATGAATTTTCAACCAATATCATTTTCTGTGACATTAACAGCATTAATGTTGCAGCATTTCATAAAAGAAGGCTTCACTTTTATCTCCAGGAATTTCTCTGCAAGCTTTGCTGCAGATGGATGGTAGGGACACTAATAACAACAGACACGGTGCTCGGCAGTCCACAAATGTAAGACACACCCCAACTTCAGAGACGTGAAAACATGTGCACCACACAATTGATGAAATACACTTTAAGCTATGTTTGTGATTTCCCTTCTGCTCTCATCCACCCCCTTTCTTCTCGAAGACCTTGATCTTGCCAATGTCAGTTTTATTGACCATTTCAGGGCAAAAGTACTGAGCTTCACGGTGTGGGGGTGCTGTATTTGCACCATTGTTTATATGGGAAACCAAGGGCTTGGGCGGCTGAGAAAGGGGCTGCTGGTGTGACCTGAAAGAACACTTTATGAACTCTAAGCTGTCCCAGCGCGAGCAACCCTTGGAGAGTCACAGAGGATGCCCTTTTTGTAAGAGGCAGGAATTGCTGGGAAAGTGGTAGGGGCTTTTTGGTGCTGGCAAAATTTGGGCATTATAAGAGGGCATGATCATCCTTGGAGATTCGGGAATATTCTAGTTTTACGAGGAATTCTGTATCCTGGAACAATTCACTACTAACCTATTAGGAATATAAATATATATTTAGGGAGAAAAGCAAACAATTGCTTACCGGTTCAGAGAGAAACCTTAGCAACATTACAAACCTTAGGTACATCAGCAATGTAAATATGAAAAGAAAAAGATTTATCTGACCTAAGCACATTGCTCTCCTCCTTAAATCCCTCTCCACTAAATAGGATATCTTACATGAGAGGGCTTTGTAAACTGCTGAGCACTAAACTTGAGCGTAAGGCTCAATTAATACATGTCTGCTGCCTCCACGCTGGGAGGGATCACCAATCTTCATTTAATTCCCACCTGTGCCCTAAGCTGAGCACTTTCTCTGGGCTTTCTCCTTATTCTGTTTTCAAGGAAAGGTTTAACAAACAGGAATAGAAATAATAATGTTTAATGTGATTTAGAAGATATTCAGAAATAATTGTGTTTATACCCCCTGCAACTTCACTGTCTTTCGTGTTCTTTTGATGAGTTTATGTAATCTCTAAATCTTCTTCCTCCTCTGGAACTAGTGCTCCTAACATAAAGCTGCTTTCTTGTTCTGATCACCTGTAATTGAATTAATCTCTTTTTACAGATTTATTTTTTTCTTCAAAGACTAACATTTTCTCTGACTAAAATTTCTTAGGGAACAGAAGTCCTTCCTTTGCTGGCATTTTTTTTTTTTTTTGAAGGGCTTGTTTCAAGTCAACAAATATTTGAACAATAGTATTGCTAAAAGGTTTATGCTAGATGCTGTAAGGGATAAAGTAAATTAATAAATGTCCCCATCCCTGATAGTTCCTGCCCTCAAAGGGCTTAGTTGCTAATAAGAAAAAAATAAGAAACGTCCACAGATAACTATAGTGTCAAGTGGAGTGCATGACCAATGGTACAGGAAGAGATTACACCAAGTACTGGGTGAGGATTTCCTCTCCTGAGAGTGTTGTGGTTCTTGTTTGCTTCCTCGCTTGCTTTTGTCATTTCCAGTACAACTCAGTATTTTCTAAGTATTATGAAATTATTCTTTCTGTAAATCCTTTCGTTTTCTACTGTATTTCTGCCTTTAGCTCTTAAATTCAGGCTTATATTCTGGAAAGATGCCTTAAGTGGTTTGGTTTTGTTTTGTTTTGTTTTGTTTTTTAAATCAAACCCAACAGTGGTAAGAAAATATAACTAAACTGTTGGTTTAGATCTGCTTTGAATGATCTTGACCCTATGAGTTTCCATTCCTGTCTGATTTGCATGTCTCTTCACCCGTGAGTCACCATTCTCTATGCCTGTGTTACACATATTAGGGCTGAGACAGCGGCTCCCTGTTAGAGTTTTCTCTCATCAACTTGTTTTAATGTCGCGATATCTCTGAAAATCCAGGTAATAAAATTCCTCAAATTGCATGGTTTTCTCAGTTTTACCCTGTTTTTCTTTTTCTCCTTCCAAAATCTTAAGATGGCCTCAGTCAAGGAATTCTAGAAGAATTAATTTCATTAAATGTTTAGCTGCACTTAAAAAAAAAAAGGTGATAACGTCTCTGTAATTCATCAGAAACTGTGTTAGCGTAAGGTGATATTTCCCATGATGTTTTACGTTATTAGTGGCTTCTGAGGAAAAAAACCACCTTCAATACCTCTCTTGGTTGGTTAACTACCAAACGGACACTTACTTTTCCCTTTTACCTCGCGAACAGAACCCAGATTTTGCTCAGGCTCCTCCTAGTGGCCATATCCTTAAGGGGAGGCTGGCGTTGGATCTTAATTAGCTAAACTAACTGAGGAGTTCTCATTTTCCCTTGAGAAGTGCAAGGTTGAGACGTGGGTATGAGATGTAATTCTAGCTGATTTGATGTAAAGGGAAGTCTTCTGGGAGACTTTGCAAAGTTTTCTCCACTCAGAAATGAAGATGTTCCCTTTTCTTCCCTTTGGATATTGTCACCTACACGGAGTGCTAAAAAGCACAGTTGCCACCTAGCAGTGTGCTAGGAGAATCACTGACTTATTGGAGACCACAGAAAAGAGTGACAAACAAAGTCTCATCCCTGAGTCACTGAATTAACCAACCAACGACTTCACTACAATGAGACTTCTGTGAGGTTATAAATGTCCTTGTTATGTGCCACTATCAGTCGGGGTTTTGGTTAACTGTGGTTAGAAGTGAGGCATCCTCCCTGACATATCGCTTGTGATGGGATCGTTAAATTGTTTTTCATTTTCACTGTCATTCTCCTCTACTCTTCTCCTCAGGACACTCTTTTCTCCTTCATTTGTTGGGTACCCTCCTGCTCTTTTAAATACTCTATTCATCATGCTTGGAAAAATGTTGTGAAATTGGATCACTTACCCTCACAGAATAATTGTGTGATTGAAGCAAAATGGGTTGAGGGGATTTGGGGCATTAGCAAACAGTAGAGGAGAACTTTTTAAGACACTGAAAATAGTCACATACTATTACTTATGAGGCTGGTCCTGAAGGCTAAGTCTGAATTCATCCTTGGACGTATTTAGCAGAAATCCTACTTTCCCAGAGGAGAAACTGAATATTTACACGCTCTGGGCAAGTTATTCACCTTTCTCCCCGTCAGAATCCATTGGTTCTGTTACCTTTTTACTGCCCCATCACCCCTCATTTCTCGCCTTACTCAGCTTAGGTACCATAATAAAATAGTTTTTCCACCTTTATTAACAGGTAACATCGTGTAAGTTTAAGATACAATGTCATGGTTCGATACACGTATATATTGTGAAATGATTACCACCACAAGGTTAGTTAACACCTCCAGCACCTCACATAATTACCTTTTTTGTTGTTGTTGTTTTAAGTGTAGTGAGAACATTTAAGATCTACTCTCTTAGCCACTTTCAGGATTACAATACAGTATTGTTAACGCTCATCATGCCCGATCCTCAGAACTGATTCATCTTATAAGTGGAAATTCATACCCTTTGACCACATCTCGTCATATCTGGTAACCCCCAGCTCTGGTAAAATCACTATTCTACTCTCCATTTCTATGCGTTCAGCTTTTTTAGATTCTACATTCAAGTGGTATTATACAGTATTTATCTTTCTCTGTCTGATTTATTTCACTCAGCATAATGCCCTCATGGTCTATTCATGTTGTCTCAAAAGGCAGGATTTCCTTCTGTGTGTGTGTGTGTGTGTGTGTGTGTGTATGTGTGTGTGTGTTTATAAATATATATATACATCTGAGATTTTTTTTCCATTCATCCATAGATGGACATTTAGGTTGTTTCCATGTCTTGGCTACTGTGAATAATGCTGCAGTGAACATGGGGGTGCAGATATCTCTTCAAGATAGTGAGACGGTGGTTGCATTTCCTTCAGATATATACCCAGAAGTAGGATTTCAGGATCATATGGTGGTTCTAGTTTTAATTTTCTGAGGAACTTCCATACTGTTTTCCATAGTGTCTGCATCAACTTACCTTCCCACCAACAGTGCCCAAGGATTCTCTCTCCCGCACGTTCTCCCAAATACTTGTTATCTTGTCTTTTTTACAAGACTTTCTAACAGGTGTAAGGTGATATTGCATTCGTAGTAAAATATTAATCACTAATTTCCATACACCCTCAACTCTCCTGCCCCAATCTCCCTTCATCAAACTATCCTGGCAAAAACCAACCAATTAAGATTAAATCCAGCCAACTTAGTTTCAAAAACCAGGCAGCTGAATATGGCTGAAGAAAAACCCCCAAACTGATACCAGTTAAACTCAAGTAGGCCTTTAGTGCTGTCCTGCAAACCCTCTATACTTGGATAGTTTATTCACTTTTCCAGTCTCCTGAGCCGCTCTTTCACACCTTCACTGACCTCAAACCTTGAGCCTCCCTATTTGGCATTCTTCAATAACGACTTTGCTCCTACTTCATCAGAAGACAACCTCTATAACTTCCTGTCCCTACATGTATCAAGCTACTTCTGCCTTTTATTCTGCTTCTGTGGATGAAATCTCTGTGTTCCTATTTAGGGCAAACCCCTGTTTAAAGCTAGAATCCAGCCTCTACTTACCTGCTCAAAGACAGCAATCCTTTCCCTTTCTCTCCAGCATCAGCAACTTTTCCCTTTCTATTATACCATTCTCATCAGAAAAAAAAAAAATGCATTGATATATTTAGAAAACAAGAAAACATCTAGAAAAAGAAAATTCTTCCCACACCTACTTCCTACTCCATTTCTCTGCTCCTCCTAAACGGAGTTTTCCATACTCACTGTCTCCAAATTTTCTTCTTCCATTCTCTTTTAAACTCATTCCAACCAGGTTTTTGACTTTACTACTCTTTTGACAAACCTCTTTTCAAGGTCTTTAATGACCCCTTTGTCTGACTAAGTCCAACAGCTGATTGTCAGTCTTTACCTCAACCTCTCAGAAACATTTTGTACAGTTGGCTACTCCCTTTTCCTGGAAACATATTTTTTCTGTCTTGGCTCCTAAAACTCTGCTTTCTGTAGATTTTCCTCTTACATTGTTAGATTCTCCTCAGTCTCCTTTGCTGGTTCCTCCTCAGTCCCAGGGTTTGTTCCTCAGATGACCCCAGATGATCTCCTGTAGTCGCATAACTTTATTTATTTATTTGTCAATGATTTATTTATTTATTTTAGAGAGAGAGAGAAAGCACGAGAACGAGTGTGAGGAGGGGCAGAGGGAGAGAATCTGAAGTAGACTCCCTGCCGGACATGGGGCTTGACCCAGGGTTCGATCCCATGACCCTGAGATCATGACCTAAGCCGAAACCAAGAGTCAGATGCTCAACCGACTGAGCTACCCAG
Organism: Callorhinus ursinus; assembly: GCF_003265705.2. Taxonomy (NCBI): domain Eukaryota; kingdom Metazoa; phylum Chordata; class Mammalia; order Carnivora; family Otariidae; genus Callorhinus; species Callorhinus ursinus. The sequence goes on from NW_027397074.1 coordinate 37,981,304, forward strand.
GTTCCCCAGTCTCATCACCTTAAATATTATCTCTATGCTGATAATTCTAAAGTTTATTTCTCTAGCTTCATCTCTCCCCTGAACCTAGACTATATATCCAACTGACATTTCATTATCTCCAGTGGGACATTTATTAGACATCCCACATTTAACATGTCCAAAGCCAGTCTCCTGGTTTCCTTCCTCAAATGTGTTTTATCTCCAGGCTCCTTTATCTCAGCACATCTCAAATCCATCTCTCATCTCAGACAAAAAAAAATTCTATTAATCCATAATTATTTCTTTTCATATATTCCACATCCAAACTTTCAAGAAATACTGTTGGCTTCACCTTGATACTCAAAAATCTGACCACTTCTCATAACTTCTCACCACTTCCACTAGTAAATATCACCACCAATATCCCTCATCTGGGTTATTGCTATAATCCTTGGTTTTCTTTATTGTATCGTCACAGCAAACAGCTAGAATCATCCTTTTAATTTTTTAAAAAAGATTTTATGTATTTATTCATCAGAGACAGAGAAAGGGAGGCAGAGGGAGAGGCAGGCTCCCCACTGAGCGGGGAGCCCAATGTAGGACTCGATCCCAGGACCCTGGGATCATGACCTGAGCCGAAGGCAGATGCTTAATGACTGAGCCACCCAGGCACCCTGAGATCATGTCACTCTTTTGCTTAAAGAACCCCCTAGCTGGCTCTCATCTGTACAAATTAGAATATAGGCTAAAAAGCTTTAACAGAGACCCAAAATACAGTTAAAAAAAAAAAGTTATTTCTCTTTTTTGTAGAAGTTCAAAGCCATGAGGGAAGGAAGTCCAGAAGGATGAGCAGCACTGCTCCATCAATTGATCCTGAAAGCCAGGTTTCGTCTATCTTGTTCTGTCACCTTCCTGTAGTGCAGGTCTGCTGACAATGAATCCTCTTGGTTTTTGTTTATCGGAGAAAGTTTTTTATTTCTCCTTCATTTTAGAAAGATATTGTTGCCAGCTATAGAACTCTGATTTAACTCCTTTTTCTCTCCTGTCCTTTAAGATGTCACTCCACTATCTTATGGCTTGAAAATAAATCTGTTGTACTTCTTTCCTTTATACCACGTGTGTATTTTCCCCCTCTGGTTGCCTCTAAGATTTTTCTTTTTATCTTTTGTTTAAAAGAGTTTGAATAGTATACACCTAGGTGTGTACGTGGGATTTTGTTGGTTTTGTTTTGCTTTGTTTGGTATCTATCCTGCTTGGTGTTCTCTGAGTTTCCTACCAGTGTGGTTGGTATTGTTCATTAATTTTGAAAAATATGTCTCAGCCATGATTTAAAACATATTTATCTGGCCTCATTCTCTCTCTTTTTCTGAGATTCCCACTACATGTTTGAGACTCTTTGATAATGGCCCACAGCTTTTGGATGATCTGTCCTCTTTTTTGGGCGGGAGGGGGGTTAAATTTATTTATTTATTTAAGAGCGAGGTAGAGGGAGAGAATCCTTAAGCGGACTCCCAGTGAGTGTGGGGCCCAATGTGGGGCTCCATCCCAGGATCCTGAGATTATGCCCTGAGCCAAAATCAAGAGCTGGATGCTTAATCAACTAAGCCACCCAGGCGCCCAGTCCTCCTTTTTATACTCTTTTCTCTTCGTGTTTCATTTTGGGTAATTTATACTGACCTATCTTCAAGTTCACTGATTCTTTGCTCAGATGTGTTGAGTCTTCTGATGCACTTATAAGCATTCTTCATCTCTGTTATGGTGTGTGTGATTGACCTGGTTTGAGATTTATTGTTGCTATGGTTATGCTTAGGGCACCCCAAGCTTCAAATTCCTATAACATTAGTTTGTATTTAGGATGGAGCTGATTAGCCAGAAAGTATTTTTCAATGTCTGCTTCACCGTTAGGTCTTTCTGCCATATTCCGTTCAATAGAAGAGTGACTAAATCCAGGCTTACCTTCAAGGAGAGGGGAATTAGGCTACATGTTCTGGACAGAAGGGGTGTTGATTGGTCACTTAATTAATTAGTTGTGGGGGGTCAAGAGAGGGTACTTATTTATTTACTTATTTGTTCTATCAATAATAATCAAAATTACTTATATATTCCATTAATAATAATTGACATATAACAGTGTGTAAGTTTTAAGTGTATGATGTATTGATATCTTACATTTATATATTGTAATATGATTTTCTTCTGGAGGAGGAGTGCTGGTGGAAACTACCATAGAAGAGACAGGGGAGAAGGGTACAAGTGGGGTCTTGCTCCCCTTCTCCAGGCCTGAACTGCAAAGGAGCTTCTCTCAGGACTCTCACCAAATGTTTTTAGTAAGAATTCTGCCATGTCCACGGAAAAAAGCCTATGAGTGGGTGGGTACACATTCCCCTTGTATCTGTGGCTCCAACAGTCTCTATATTCTCTAAATAGACCACACACACTATTAATAGTAATTTGTGAAATAAGCTAAGTGTTTCTTTTTTTTTTTAAGATTTATTTATTTTAGAGAGAAAGAGAGTGTACACGTGTTTGTGACTGGAGGGAGGGCAGAAGGAGAGAATCTCAAGCAGACTCCCCACTGAGCATGGAGCCCAACTTGGGGCTCAATCTCATGACCCATGAGATCATGACCTGAGCCGAAATCACAAGTTGGATGCTCAACTGACTGAACCACCCAGGTGCCCCAACTAAGTGTTTTCTTGCCTTTCTTAACATTTTACTTAACCTCATCTATCTTATGTCTGTTTCTCTTTTTCACTATGTCCGATTCCTGGTTTCCAAGGACACCAGTGTAATCATTCATTTGCTTTTATAGTGCATGCTGCCTAGATCTTTCCCTTCAGGAGTAAGGAACTCATTGCCCCATCTGCTGGAAATATTGCCTGTGGAGACATCATGCTGAGACTTTCCCCAGGAATTGCCCCTCAGCCAGAGGGCGTTGACTTGGCTAAGATTATACCTCCTCCCTGGTACAATATGGGGCTACAAAGGTGTGGTTCTCTTGCCTCAATCTGGGACATCTCTAAAGAGCCATCACAGTTTAAGAGGTCTCCGTGGTGGGGCGGCGGGGGCAGTGCCTGGGTGGCTCAGTTGGTTAAGCATCTGCCTTCAGCTCAAGTCATGATCCCGGGGTCCTGGGATAGAGCCCTGTGTTGGGCTCCCTGCTCAGTGGGGAGCCTGCTTCTCCCTCTCCCTCTGCCCCTCCCCCCCACTTATGTTCTGTCTCTCTTTCTCTCAAATAAAAAAAAAAAAAAAAAAGAGCTCCCCACAGTGGGTGCCTGGGTAGCTCAGTTGGTTAGGTGTCCAACTCTTGATTTTGGCTCAGGTCATGATCTTAGGCTCATGGGACTAAGCTGTGCATTGAGCTCTGCGCTCAGCAGGAAGTCTGCTTCTCTCCCTCTCTCTCTGACCCCCGACCCCCTGCTCGCTCTCTCTCTCTCTCTCTCTCAAATAAATAAATAAATAAATCTAAAAAAAAAGAAAGCTCCCCATGGGATCAACCAAAGTTTCTCTTGCAACTGCCTGACAATTCAACTGCTCCCTCTGCTCAGTCCTGCTGCTTCTATTCCCTTACAGCTATTTTTTTTTCCTGAGCACACGCCCTAGTAAATGATCTGCATGCAAATTCCACAGAGCCTTAGAATCTATTTATCTAAGAATCCAATCTATGGCAGCTTTGTACTCACAATGCACTGTCATTTTTACAGTAATATTACCCATACTGTTACTAGCAACATACTTACTGAAAACAATTTAAAATGATTTGTTTATATCATTTTTATTTTATCTTGTGTACTTCTTTTTGTTCTTAGGTTTTATCTTTTTAGGGATATGCTAATTACTATTTTAAAATCACTTGAAATAGTTCCTCTCTGTATGGTTATGACAACAACTCAATAATTAGGGAAGTTCATTTGGTTCATTTTTTTTTATTTTCAAGGTTTAAGTTTAAACTTATTTTTTAATTATGTAAAATATTTACATGATTCCCATCAACTATAGAAAATGGTGTATATTTTCAGAAGTTTAGCTTCTGTCCCTGTTTTTTCCACCCTTTCTCATGTGTAAACATTTAAAAAGTTTTTTGGCTTATTCTCCCATTGTGGTAATTCTATTTTCTTTCTTTTTTTTTCTTTTTATTTTTTTTAAGATTTTCTGTATTTATTTGACAGAGAGAGACACAGCCAGAGAGGAAACACAAGCAGGGGGAGTGGAAGAGGGAGAAGCAGGCTTCCCGCGGAGCAGGGAGCCCAATGCGGGGCTCGATCCCAGGACCCTGGGATCGTGACCTGAGCTGAAGGCAGATGCTTAACACCTGAGCCACCCAGGCGCCCCTGTGGTAATTATATTTTCACATAAACAAATACTATGGGGAGGGCAGGGGTGTACCATCTCCACTTTCATAGATGAATTGTAGCAAAACATACACATTTTTCTCTCCCTTTCATATTTCACTTGAAAATATATCTTGGAAGGGCTCCTGGGTGGCTCAGTCAGTTAAGCCTCAGGTCGTGATCTCAGGGTTGTGAGATCAAGCCCCGAGTCCGGCTCCATGCTCACTGGGGAGTCTGCTTGAGATTCTCTCTTTCCCTTTCCCTAAGCTCCTCCCACTCGTGATCTCTTGCTGTCTCTCTCAAATAAATAAATAAATCTTAAAAAAAAAAGAAAGAAAATATGTCTTGGAAATCATTCCACTAAAGCATATAGAGGTATACTCATTCTTTTTGTAGCTGCATATTACTCCATTATTTGGATGTTCTGTAGTTTATTTAACCAGTCAGCTATTCCTGGGCATTTAGGTAGCTTCTAGTCTTTTCTACTTAAAATATAGTGCTGTGATAACTAGCTTTGTATATAGATTCCTGGAGGAAAGATTGCTGGGTCAAAGGGCAAATGCATAGGTAATTTTTCTAGAAATTGACTAATTCTCCGGGATTGTATCATTTTGAATTCCCAGCAGTGATGTGAGTGCCTGTTTCCCTACTCATACCAAGAATATGTCAGTCTTAAAGCTAGTAACCAAAAAAAATAGTATTGTACTATAGTTTGAATTTGTATTTTTCTTTTGTGAGGGAGGTTGAGCATCTTTCCATATGCTTAAGGATCATTTGTGGGAATGAATATGACTCAGTATACCATGTTCAGATACTAGCGAGCAAGCTGGAGAGACAAAAGAAATGGAGGGTTGGCAGATTCTTTTTAAGAACATGACACATGAGTTGTACCTCGTAACTTTCACTTTCTATTAGTTACAAGAGAAACTAGGAAGTGAAATTTCCAGCTGGGTGACCATGAGTTCCGTTGAAACCTGGAATGGTGTAAGTGTTCTATTACGTGAAGGAATAAAGGGTGAGTGGACAGTGGGGACACCATCTCATTTTAAGAAAAACCCAGCCATCACCATTGCCCTACATGATTTGGTCACATGTTTCTTCTCCTTCTCCTTCTTTTTAATTTTTTTTTTTTTAGAGAGAGAGCAGGGGCAGGGGTAGAAGGGCAGAGGGAGAGAGAGAGAATCTTAAGCAGACTCCGTGCCCATGTGGAGCCTGATGTGGGACCACCAAGGGGCTCAATCTCACAACCCCGAGATCATGACCTGAGCCGAAATCAAGAGTTGGACACAACCAACTGAGCCACCCAGGCGCCCCAACATGTTTCTTCTTTATCTGCATCTCCTACTCTTTTCCTTCTTAACTGGTCTTGCTGTTTCTCTAAAAACCAAGCATCATCTCTATGAGTCTATTTCTTTTTCCTCTACCTGGAATAGTCTTCTCCCAGAATCCATGGCTCACTTCCTCACTTAAATTTCTGCTTTCTTGAGCATTGATACTGATTAGCCTTGTCCTTCCCAACTCTTGCCTCTCCTTTGCTTTTCTTCTTAGAACCTATCATTATCTGACGTAATAAACATATTTCACCTTTGCTTGTTCAGTTTCTCATGTTTTGCACTCCCTAATTAATGATAAACTCTTTGTAATGTTTAAGTGTACCAGGCACTGACCTAAGTGCTCATGCTTTCTGTATATTTAAACTGAGTTAATTCTCAGGACAATGCTCTCATTGGCTCTTGCCGTGCTATTGCTACATAACAAACCTACCACAATTATGAGGCTTAAAACAATTATCATTTATTATTGTTCCTGTATCTGTAAGTTGACCGAGGGTAGATTGATTGAGAGCAGGTTTAGCTGGACTTGCCTCTGAGCTCAAGTTGGGTCCAGGTTGGTTCCTTGCACCAGAGAACTAGCCGAGGATTTTCTGCTCATGACAATGGCAGGGGCACAAGGGGGCAAGCCCCACCATGCAAACTCATTTCAAGCCTTTGTGTCATGTCTGCTAACATCCCATTGACCAAAGTAAGTCATATGGCCAAATACAACTTGAAAGTGTTAACAGAAAAGTATACTCAATCATGAAGGTGGGGGAAGGGGATGTTTACTGAAAAATCATCAAATCTGCCATTTTATTATTCCTATTTTAGAAGACGAACTGAGGCCCCTAGGAAGGTAGGTAGCTGATCAAGGTCACATACTCAATACGGGTGGAAGTGAAGGCACATCCAGTTGGTATAGTTCTCGTCTAGCCAATATAACTCTAGTTTATACCAGTGATATGAGAGCAAGAACTTAGTCTGTTGTATTCTCTGCACCTAGAACAGTGTTTAGCACTTAGAAGGCATTCAATAAATATTTGTGGAGCAAATAAATGAACTCAGCACAGTACATAGCCCTTGATTGGTTGGTACTTGATAAATGTTAGCTATTATTAAGAAAAATTATTCAAAACTTGGGAAGAAGGTAAAGGAAAGGCAGCCTTTTCAGTGTCACGTTGGAACATCATTTAACCAAAAGATTACTTAATTATCTAGGGAAATGTACCTCTTTTGACTCATTTTTTTTTTTTAGATTTATTTGTTTATTTGAGGGGTGGGGGCCGAGGAAGAGGGAGAGGGAATCTTAAGCAGACTCCTTGGAACCCAGTGGGGCTTGATCTAAGGACCCTGAGATCATTGACTCACTGTTTACTACTGATTACATATCTGAACTCTATGAAGTTATGTTTTTATTTACAGATTTTTGTTCATTACGGATTTAAATATTTCTAAAATCAAATGATTTTTTGAAAAGCCCCCAAACAAAAGTTAATGTTATAGTGTTCTGAAGGACATTAAGGAGTACTGTATCTAACCTAGTAATCTAACAGTCTTCCTCCACGGACAAGAAATCTTTTTCTCTAATTCCCTGTGGAACAACTTTACCATTTTGTTTCCTCAATAATGAATTGAATATATCTTTGACATGTCTTCATTCTCTATATTGAGTTACATATTTAACTTCTTAAAAATTGTACTTTAATATTAGCACTGTAATCGAGTTTTGTTTTTTTCCCTGAATCTGAAAGTGGGTTTTCACTTTTAATTTAAGTCAACTCTTATTTACAGAATTTCTGTTTCTCTGGGGTAAGGGATGCAAAGCTGGAATGCAGGGGTGAGAGTAGAGATGAAGAAGCCCATTGTAAGGTGTTTGCAGTGATTCCCAGACTTGCACCCTAGCCACTGGAGGATCAAGGATTGCTGTGGCCCATATCCAGCACCCTTGATGGCCTGAAGTTGTTATAAAGGCTTTCCAGGAGCCTGTGTTAATTCAAAAATCTGATCATGTCACTAGAAAAGCTTACAGATTGTCATCAGACTCAGATCCCCAAAAAGAGAAATTATTGAGGCTCCAAATCTTGCTAGAAATAACTATTTATCAGTCATCAGTTATTATAATGGATTACTGAGGGCAACCCTCCTTCAGAGCTACAATGAGAGAATTGGGGTTTTAAGATTTTATTTTGAAATGAACAAGTAAAGGGGACCCATTAAAAAAAGTTTAGTTCGAGGAACCCCCCTCAAAATTCTGGCTACTTCAGTATTCGGAGTTTCCTTAATAGTCTCAACAAATGTCCTTAATAGGCCATACTGAAATCCCATTGCAATATCACAGAGACTGTCTTTAATCTGGAACTTTTCTCCCCAGACCTTTTACTCTTGGATTGCGTGATAATTCTAAGTACTACGCTGTAGTGTACAAAGAGCGGTATGCATTTTCTTATTGGGCGTATTAACATTCTAGTAAGTGGCCGGTGAGGATCAGAATCAGGACTTCGAATACCTGTATCTTCTATTTCCACAACTGGGAAAGTTGCATTGCCAGGTTAGCTCTTTTCTGGTAATATTTGGACAACCTTCAGCAAGGTGAATAAAAGCCCGCAGCGCTGGGCCTGAATTCCTGTTTCACTTTCTCCTCGTTAGGCAGCCACTTTGTCACTCAGTTCCCTTGCCCATAAAACAAGCTGACCAGTTGGAGCCCTGACTTTTTAGGGATTATTTGAAATAATCAAGGTGAAGGATTTAGCATGGAGCTCGGCACCAGAAAGCACAGCTTAAGCCAAGATTAATCAGTGCTGGGCTGTTAACTCTCGCTCGCTGGGAGCCTCTCGGAACATCCAGTAGGCCAAGCAGCCGGAGGACAGAAGCGGCGGCCCACCCAGAGGCTCAGACCCGCAGAGGACAGGCCCTTTCTCCCGCGGGGTTCGGAGCCCGGAGCCCGGAGCCCGGAGCCCGAAGGCCCCACCCCCGGCGCTGACCCCGCCCTCAGCGGGCTGGGGCGGGGACGCCGTCTCCCGGGAAACGGGACGCGCAGCTCCTCTCGGGCCAGCGCCTCTGCCGGCGTGTCTCGCACTGCGAGCAACGCCCTCAAGCCAACTAGCAGCAGGTGGGGACGAGGGGCCACGCTGCTTGCAATCGCCGGAGGAGGTGGGCGCCTCTCGCGACGCGTGTGGGAGGGAAGAGGCGTCCTCGCCCACCCCAGGCTGGTCAGGGGCGAGCGCGTGGAGCCCACCGGTCCCGCGTCCTGTCGGAAGTGCGGGATGGCTGCCCCGGAGGCGCGCCGCTTCCCAGAAGTCCCGGGCCTTCGCCTAACCCCGGTCGCTGGCTTGGAGGTGGCGGGCGTGATGGAGCTGGAGGAGGAAGAGGAGGAAGAGGAGGAAGAGGAGGAGGCGGCGGCGGCCAGAAGAGCGCGGAGTTTCGCCCGAGACGCGCGAGTGCGCTTTCTCGGCGGCCGCCTGGAGCTGATGCTGGGGCTCCCGGCGGAGAAATGGAGCCAGTATTTGGAGAGCGAGGACCACCGGCAGGTGCTGGGGGAGTTCCTGGAGAGCCCTAGCCCCGCCTGCCTTGTGTTCAGAGTCGCCACCGCGGGGCCGCTCGCGGTCTCCCGGGAGGTAAGGGGCGACAGGCAAAGGGACCTGGTCTCGCCGCCTGCCCTGCATAGCGGGGACAGACCCGTCGTGTCTCCTTGGATTCCCGTGGGGCACGCACTCGGGCGCTTTAAAACACTTTCTTTGGAGCTCTTACCCCGGAGTCTGCAAAATCCCCCACGTGCGCCCACTCTGCAGTTAAGCAGCTGTAGTTTAGTTTTTTTAGAAGGTCGGCTTGTTCGACCGGCAAAAAGCAGGAAAAGCTGCGCTTTCTTTAGCTGCGTGGGCCTTAGGTGCAAGGTGGGTTCTCGGTTCCCGATAACTTCCGTTTCAGTCGCTCTTGGGTCAGTCTGGGGGCCTGTCTTTTAAAAAATGTTTAGTAGAGTCTGAATAATTTGTTCTGTGCTCATTCTGACTGCTTTGTCACATTTCATCTCGAATAAAATACTTAGTCCTTAAAGAAGGAGTTCCCCGGGCAGTCTGCGCACACATGGTATTTAGCAACCGTGGTAAATTTTTTTTTCTTTCCATCTTTTTACCTTTTTCTTTGCTCTCCTTCCTTCCCCCCCCTTTTTTTTAAATTTTTTGAAAATTTAGACTGCTCCTCCGCTTGAAGGTTAAGGTATCACAAGTACAGCATTTGTATTCAGATTTTTTTTTTTAAGTGAAAAGTTTGGAACATGATTTACAGTCTTCAGTGTTGTACCGTGCCTCAGTGTAATGTTATAAAAGTGTTTTTTATCATCACTAGATGTGGTCACTTTAATAGTTGGGAAATGGAATCCCAGAGAAGAACAGGAGTCTGCCTTAGGATTTTGAGTTTTTGTTCTCCTACTTTTGCAGTTATAACTAATTAAAAAAATTTGTCAGACAAGGAAGTAGGACACTTAACTCCAACATTACCCAAGTTAAATGATTATATCTGAAGAAATAACGCAGTAGTTGTGGAAATGGTAGAATATCTTCATTAAGCACTTTATCTTGAGAATAGAAATAAAAATTAACCTCCTGTGCCTGGTCTTCATTTCAGTTTGGCTAATTTCCAAACAACAACAACAACAAAAAGATTATAAAAAGGAATAAACCTTTCCTGAGATAGAAAACTTCTAAATTCTCCTTGAATTTGTTTTTAATTACGAGATGTTATGGGATGTAATGATCTTGGGTAATTGACATGTCCTTTAAAGGCAATACTTCCACACCAGTAATGCCATTAAATTAGCATTATAAAAGAACAAAGAAAACTGTATACATTTTGTAGAAAGGGGGGAAGGGCAGAAGAACTACCTTATTTATAAAGGTAGGCAAGATGCCAGGGTTTTTTCTTTCTCTAGCGATCCAGCTACAAGTTAGATACAGCAAATCCTGTTTGTTAACATGGAAATTATACTGGGAACTTAAACTAATTATCTTGCTCTTGTTTCAGATTCCAAGAGATGCAAAACATAAACTTGTTTATATTGCCAAGAAGATTACCGAAAACATTGGAGTAAATGATTTTTCTCAGACAGTTTTATTTGGAGAGTTAACTGCGTCATCATTTGGATATGTAACTGCTTTCCTAGATGAGGTACTAGTCTTTAATATTTGAATCTTTAATTTATCTCTCTGACGCTTGGAATTATTCAGAAAAACTCTGGCTATTAAAAAACTGTAGAAGCCAATAATCTCTTTAGCCAGGTAGATGGAATGTTGTAACAGACTGTTTCTGAAATGAGATGATACTGGTGCTGATATTCAACGGACGGTAATTTGTAGGATCATCCTTTTTCTGTTTCTAAATAACGAAAGTAAAAAGCAGCTTGAATAGGCTTTTGTAATTAGCTGTAGTTTTAGATTTCACGTTGATTAGAGACAAACCGACACTTTGGAAATGAGTATTATAAGTTTTTCAGATTTCCCTTAGTTTCTGTGTCACTCAGGTCAGATAATGGGGAAAAGGTAATGGAAACAAAATTCTTGAAATGATTGCGTTAAAATTCCTCTTTCCTCTCCCCTTAAATCAGAGAAAAGCTCTCTAAACCCAGGTTACTTAAGCTTTTAATGTAGGGTTTTTTAATGTGGGATGCGGGGGGATTTTATTAAAGGCAGGCTCCTCCAGGAGGCCTGGGGTGGGGCCAATCTTCTTCCTCTAACCTCCTACTTCTGGTGTTTGTTCACAGACCAGCTTTGAGGAAAGATGTACCAAATGATCAGGTTCTATAGAACTAGAGCAGTGGTTCTCAGACTTTGCTAAACATGAGAACCACCTGGGGAGCTTTTCTAACCGACCCTTGCCCCGGTCACTCCTAATACCAATTAAGTGAGAATGGAGTTGGAGCCCGGTGGAAGTTAAAGATGCCCAGGTGATTCTCATGTGTCCCAAACTTGGGGAAATGCTGGATTAGAAATCAGATCTCCGTCATCAGTTCAGGCCTGCCAAGGCCCATGCTTAAGGTAGGAATAATTACCAGCATATTTATTACTAATGATTTGCCATTCTCCCTGTTTCACACCTATTCTGCTTCCTGGGACCACCCAAGGTCTTTCACTCCCAACTTCAGTACCCTACCTTGGTTTCCCTCTCCTCCTCTTGAATTGACTTGGTTTTAGATGATTTCAGGGAAACACTAAGAGCTTTCAATCCCCCCAAGCCCCTGGGGCACTTTGTGGTCTGTAGCAGGAGCTCAAGAAATTTTTATTGAGCTGAACCTGATGAAAGGATTTCACATGAAATGTGAATGGCTTTTGGTCATTTGAATCTAGTTTGCCACCCACTGGGGCTTGGAAGGGCAAGGATGCATTCTTCATTGGAATTCTTACACTACCATCAGTGTCTCGCAACAGAAGATACACAGCTCTTCGAAGTTCCTCTGACCTTTCTCTGGATTTGTGTCAGTCCCAGGGTCTGCCTTCTGCTCAGGAAAACGTTAAATGAAAGAGTAAAAAAAAAAAAAAAAAGTAAGCTGTCAACAAGTTCATTTAGCATAGGTATAAACCGTTCAGAACCCCAGAGTTTAAGTGATTTAGAAGATTTATGCTGTTATGCTTGAGAATCTGAGTATTAAAGAAAAAAAGTAAGATGACACTTAGGAAGTCACTTGGGTTTATTTATGAATAAGACTTAAATTCAGTATGAACAAGGCGGTAAGGCGTAGCTATATATTAGGTTAAACGCATTTATAAGGAGGGCTCCTAGTGGCTCAGTAGGTTGGGCATCTGACTCTTGATTTCAACTCTGGATTTCAGCTTGGGTTGAGATCTCAGGGTCATGGGATGGAGCCTCATGTCAGGCTCCGTGCTCAGTGGGGAGTCCGCTTGAGATTCTCTCTCTCCCTCTGCCCCTCCCTGTGCATGCTCACTCTCTTTAAAATCTTTTTTAAAAGGATTTTACAAGGATTGTCTTTGCTTGGTATCCAGTATAGCTCACAAAATTGGCTGATTGACAGTGGTTTATGATGATGAGCAAGGTACTCCCAAACTTCTCTCTCTAGCTAAGAGCGCTCTCCCAAATTTCAAACTTGGAGATCCACTTGTTTTCCTGAAATTCAAATAAACGTTGAACTGATCTTCCCCAACCTGCATTACTTGTGGTTACCTCCAGCATAGTGGATGTGAACTCCATCCTTCCAGTTATCCAAGCCGGAAGACTTGGGAGTCAGCCTTCACTCCTTTCTTTGTGTCAACTTTTGTATCCATTCTGGCAGGAAATCATATAAGTTCTACCTTCAAAATACCTTCAGAATCATCCTCCATACTCTCCTCCACCGCTGCCACTCAGGGCTGGTTCACCATGGTCTCTCATTAGTCTTATAATTGATCTCTGTGCTTTTGCATGGTTCCCATCTAGAACCTACGTGCAGAACAGCTGCTTGAGGGATTCTGTTGCATTCTGTTGCAGCAGGAGTCAGAACATGTCACTTCTCGGCTCAGACCGTGCCCTGGGCTCCCTTTCACTCCGAATCAGGGCCCAAGTGCTTGTAGTCATTCAGACTTGGCACGTTCTCTGTAGACCAGAGTTCTCAGTGTTACCTAGAAACGTGTTACAGCTGTAGAATCTCAGGACCTTCTTGAGAGCTCCTGAATCAGGACCATTGGGTGGTTCTTATTTATAGGATGGAAGCCCTAGTCCAGAATCTGTGATCGGACCTCTCCATGACCTTTTTGCTGTTACTTGTCTCAGATACACTTTTGCCCTGGCTATTTCTTTATCTTCCCCAGAATTCACTCAGCCCCTTTATGTCCTTCATGTCTTTTTGCTCAAATAACTCCTTTTAATAAAGCCACCCTTTGGAAGGGCAGAAACCTTTGCAGGGTAGAGACTAGGGTTAGCAAATGAGGCACCCACTTCAAGAGCAAAATTTACAGGTAGGCAAGGAGGGGGGACAAAAAAAACTCAGTAATCAAGATGAAGTTTTAGTGCAGTATTTAAAAAAACAATGAAAAAAACACTTTAAATAAAAACTGATCGCTAACAGTGCCATACTAGATCATATTGGAGCCTGAGGCAAAAGTAAGTAGTATCGGTGCTGTTTTTATTTTAAAATGTTGATAATTTGTTTATCATGAATTTTTTTTGCATTAATTTTGATTTAAAAAAATCTCTTAAGGGGTGCCCGTGTGGCTCAGTTGGTTGACTCTTGGTTTTATCTCAGGTCATAATCTTATGGGTCATAAGATTGAGCCTAGGGTTGATCTTTGTGGTCAAAGGGGAGTGTGCTTGAGATCCTCTCCCTCTGCCCCCCACCCCCCTGCACTCACATGTGATAATGTGCACTCATTTGCTCTCTCTCTAAGGTAAATCTTAAAAAAAAAAAACTTAAAATATTACTCATCTTGATTCCCGAGGTTTTTGGTGCCCTTTGATAATTCAGTGCCAGCATGAATGCCTCACTTGCCTTACCCTTGTCCCTGCTCTGAATCTTTGTTTTGCTCTGTGTTGTGGCCCAAACCACCTAAGGACCTTGCCTGACATGCGGTAGGAGCTCAGTACTTGTTGAACGAATGAAAGTCAGTTAGGGGCTAATTGACACCCTGTTCTCATAAGGGACAAAACACTGAGGCTTCAAGGTATTTCTTTAGAGAAGAAGCATTTGGTACATCATCTCTGATACTTCCGTTTGAATCTTTTTGGACACGTGGAAAAGACACTTGGAAATTTCATGCTAATCTCAGTTATTAATCCATGGGTATTGAAGACCTACTTGGTGCTGGTGACTGGACAGACGTGGCAATTACGGATGTAGTTTGCACCCTCAGAAAGGACGCGGTCTGTTCAGGGAGGCCAGTTGCTGAGTCTGCGGGGGGGAGGTCACAGTAGTCGTGCTGTGGGAGCCTCGGGGCGCTCCCCACTCCTAGAGGGCTGGCAGGAGTGTGAGGACTTTGGAACGGGACGAGCAAAGGTCTCCCTTTGCCTGGGGCACTTTTGGTTTCCACCTGTTACAGATCAGTTAATGTCTGCTAATAGTTTTTAGTGTCTGTACTCTCAAAAGCAGCCACAGTTGTATGGTAAATTACTTGCTCCCCACAGTGTTGAAGGACGAGGAGGAGAGAGCTAGATGGAGGAGGAGGAAGGGCATTCTGAGCAGAGGGAGAAACAATGTGAAGGCACAGAGGTGAGGAAATGAAGGTTCATTTTTTAAAAAGGAATCAATTAAAGTAGCTGGATTGGGGAACCAGAGCTGGAAGGTGGTGAGAAACAAGGCCGGAGAGGCTGATTAGGAAAAAAAAAAAAACACCAAAAACGAACAAATAGACAAAAGAGCCATGTTTTTCAGATGGTTGCCAGCAAAGGTGGTGGCCAAGCCCAAATTCATGTGTTGATTGGAAGATGTTTGTGGTTATGCACATTCTAGGAAAGTTTTTATCAGAGCAGGCTTAATTAGGAAGTTGTAGAGTCAAATGGAATGTCAGTGGTCCCTCATGACTTGCATTCCAAGCTAATCAACTTGTAACTTTCTGATTTGTACATTAACAAGAAACGCTACATACAAGGACTGGTAGATTGGTGATTCTGTTGAATGAAGGAGAGACTGATAACAGTGATTGCTCTGAAAGGTACTGAAGGAGTTTTCCAGTGTTGGGCTTCTTTCTTTTTTTTTAAAGATTTTATTTGTTTATTTGATAGAGACACAGCGAGAGAGGGAACACAAGCAGGGGGAGTGGGAGAGGGAGAAGCAGGCTCTCCGCTGAGCAGGGAGCCCGATGTGGGGCTCGATCCCCAGGACCCTGGGATCATGACCTGAGCCGAAGGCAGACGCTTAATGACTGAGCCACCCAGATGCCCCCCTAGTGTTTGGCTTCTTAAATGGGGATAGAATAAGGAAGGGATGGACCAAGTGTTTGAACTGAAGGTGGGGAAGGTCATTTGCGCCTTCATATTTACTTTTTTCTCATTTAAATGATACTTTCACTTATATTCAATGTTGAACAGTTTTTGGAGTTTAACTCCACTCCACAGAATAATGGGAATTGACGCTGATGTGCTTGGGGCCTCCCAAACTTCTCTCTCCAGCCTGGATCTCTCTTCTAAATTCCAAGCTCAGATGTCCACCTTCCTTGTGGACATGGCCACTTAGTGTGTAATGTCTCAAACCTAACCTATCCAAAGTTGAACTCCCAATCTTCTTACATTATTATGTGTTCCCATATGGTATGGTTTGTAGCTGTATTGTATTTAGCCAAACTGTTTAAAATGTTGTATAGCTATTTATTATATTGACCCTAATCCTTAAAGAAACTAATTGTGAATTATCATTATTACTCATTTGGCTTATTGAGCCCATATGGAAGTCTGATTTGGTTTCCGTAGTTAGTGTCTAGGTCCCATCCTTGGGCATTACAATTTAAGAAGTCTGGGAGAGGCCCTGGCTCCTACCTTTTGAAAGTATTGACCAGGTATTAGTCTCTACTTAAGAACCATTGTAAAAAGAAAATCCCCAGTTTAAAAAAGGATTAAAGAGGGGGGCACCTGGGTGGCTCAGTCAGTTGGGCTTTTGACTCTGGATTTCAGCTCAGGTGGTGGTCTCCGGGTTGTGGGATGGAGCCCTTGGTTGGGCTCTGCAGTTTGGAGTCTGCTTGTCACTCTCCTTCTGCTGCTCCCTCCACTCATGTTCTCTTTCTCTCGCTCGCTCGCTCGAATAAGATAAAATCTTAAAAAAAAGATCAAAGAAGGTAAGTAGAGAAAACCATAGCCAAGGCTCCATAGTTCTTTAATTTGTAGTTACACATTGTGCATCAGTTGAATATGTAAACATTCAAGTTATTTTAGTTCTCAGAAAAAGTTTGGAATTTTTCCTCTAAACCACAAAAAGTAGGCAAAAAAATCTTTCCAACAGAAACAAAACAAAACCCCCAACTAATTGAATTACTTTGTGTATAGTTTAACAAATTGTTCTGTAATTAAATAGCACATCCCAGGTCTATTTGTTTTAAATGGGGTTTACAATGATGCTCTAGCTCTTTGACTAATCGCTCTGCAAAGCACATGGCTCAGAATTTCACAGTTTTATCTACAGCATGTGACAGAAATACTTTAAAAGAAGTTGGCTTCATCATAGAATCATAAATGGAGTGAAAGTTTGAAACCGTACCCAGTGAATTAGCTATGCCGAATAACCAGAATTTTCCTCACGCCTGATGTTCAGAAATAGTTTTTGAGATCTGGGATTTAGTCAAGAAGGAAGTTTTCCAGTGGGTCAGTGCCATGTTCCAAGCCCAAAAAGCTTTAACTCTTCCGTGTAGTTTCCCAGACTCTTCGTGAACTACCCTGCCTTTCCCAAAGCTAATTCCAGGCCGGCCAGACTGGCAGTTTTCCAGAAGCCTTCTACTTCTAGAGCCCTGAATGATTTTTATATATCAGTGTGTTTATCTTGTGTCTCCACTTGGCATCCTGAATATGCCTCGAATGATGGCCGTTCTTAGAGCAAAGGACCTAACCCACTGAGCTTGTCATAGGCAGAGACTATTCCTTACTCTGCTGTTTTCTTAGCTTGACACATAGTGGGTGCTACGCAGGAAAATGTAATAAAATTTGGAGAGATTTGTTTCAACACCGTCAGAAAACAAAAGTGATTGTATTGTCGAAATAGACTTTGAAAAGGTGGAGTAACTATATTAGCATTTTAGCTAATGGCAATTTTATGGAAAAATGCCAGTACACCTGGCGGATTATCAGAAAAATGAAAAGTGTTGAGAATTAGGAGATATTAGAAAAGGGGTGGGAAAGCAAGAAGAGGCTAATAACTTCATTCACTCAAAAAATTCTTGTTAACATATGCTGGGCCTTGGGAATACAAAAATAATTGTTGAAGGCTTTCACATACATGGTGTCACATACATGATGCTCCCAATTTAATGGTAGAGGGAGTTCCAAAAAAGGACCATATGATTAATAAACATGTTTTTGACTGTGAAACTTGAATCCACTGGTGTGCTACTCAGGGCTTGAGAAGATTAATTTACTTTTGCCTCGATGTGATTCAAAAAGATTTTTTTCATTTATGTACCTGCCTTTGTGCTCAGTTTGCATGAAGAAAGCTGTTTATTTACCTGACATGGTTGTGCTTAGTTTATGCAGCGTTTGAGTCATTGGGAACCTCCTCAAATGCTTGTTGAATGGATAAATGAATGAACAAGCCGCATTGTATTTCCACTTTGAAAGATTTTGTCTAATTGATGAAGTCTAAACGGGATACTGATTTTTGTCCTCTCTTTGTAAATTTGATATCCTAGGAAGATATTTAAGAAATTGAGTGGCTTTTGTGGCTGATTTTGTGTGACAAGAACATCTTTGAAGGAGTACATTGTCTGTAAATTAACTTCTTTTGAAAATGTTTCTCTTTCTGTAGATTTTAGTGCCAATTCTTTCTAATAGGAACAACCATAAATCCTGGTCCTGTTTCACTTCACAAGACATGGAACGCCATGTAGAAGTCATGAAAAGTAAAATGCATGTCTTTCGGGGCAAAATGTTGAGAAGAACTCTTCTACCAATTCCCACGATAGCAGGGAAAATGGACCCGGATCAGAAATACTCTGAGACCAAGTATGTAATGTTATGGTTTATATAGGATATTAAAATGGAGAGCCCACATACCCAATTAGTATCATATCCCCAGAAAACTATTAGTAAGATAGAGATTTATTAGAACTATATTATTTTTTAAAAAGTTGTGCAGAGCACCTGTATATTATTCCCTTACAAAAAATATCCTTCTTATAAGCAGACTGCCCAAAAAACGAGCTGTAACAATTGCCATGATGTCAACAAAATTATTTTGGCAATAATGGTTTGAGGATATGATCATTTGTTTTATAATGTTTATGCCACAATTGAAATTGAGGCTATAAAAATAAAGGATCTGACTTTGAAATATTTATATTTGAAAAACTAGTTCATGGAAAAAATAACGCTTACCATCCAAGTCCTATCTTCCTTTGGATGAGGTAATTGGTTTTTGAATTATTTTATTGATCATTTCAGTGTTTGTACGCTAGAGGTAAATGAAAGGACACTACTCCATGCGATTGAGTCTGTGGTTATTAAATGGTCACATCAAATCCAAGAGATTGTAGAGAAAGATTCAGGGCAGCCTTTGCTGAATGGTCTTCACTCAAATCCTCAAACTGAACTGGATTTCTGGATGATGAGGAGAGAAAATCTATCATGCGTTTATGACCAAGTAAGTAGATAGCCTTACAAATTGCTTGTAAGCTAAATTAGCAAAGTCAGTTGTAGAATTTGGCTTCTGGAGCAGTGATTTCTAATTACTTGAAAGGTTCAACATACTGTCTTTGATGACTTAATAGTTCTCATTCCAAAATTTTATATGGTGTGCACTTTGAAAATGAATGGGGAGGGGCACCTGGGTGGCTCAGTCATTAAGTGTCTGCTTTCAGCTCAGGTCATGGTCCCAGGGTCCTGGGATCGAGCCCCGCGTCGGGCTCCCTGCTCAGCGGGAAGCCTGCTTCTCCCTCTCCCACTCCCCCTGCTTGTGTTCCCTCTCTCGCTGTGTCTCTCTCAAATAAGTAAATAAAATCTTAAAAAAAAAAAAAAAATGAATGGGGGTTGGGTGCCTGGGTGGCTCAGATGGTTAAGCATCTGCCTTCGGCTCAGGTCATGATCCCAGAGTCCTGGGATCGAGTCCTGCATCGGGCTCCCTGCTCAGCGGGGAGCCTGCTTCTCCCTCTGCCTCTCTCTCTCTCTCTCTCTCTCTCTCTCTCTCTCTCTCTCTCTCTCTCTCTCTCT